>NC_086324.1:71355881-71720881 GCF_036172605.1 Pelobates fuscus | reverse complement strand
ATCGCAGTGACAGCCTGTCACTGCGATCTCAGACTTCGCAGATCGCGGTCACTGACCCCAGGGGGACTGCCTGGGGGGCCAGGTAAGTCCCCCGACCGCGATCTGCAGAAGGGGAACGCCGCCGGCCGCATGTGTCAGCCGATTTGAAATCGGCTGACACATGCTTAAAGCGGCACTGTCATGCCGAATTCCGTTTTTTTTTTAACCCGCCTCAACTACATCCAATCGACCCCCTAGTCACCCCCAAATGCCCCTATGCCCCCCACATTACCTATTTTTTATTCTTTATTTTCTGCCCCGATCTATATTCAGGGCGCCGCCATCTTTGTGTGGGTAGGTGAAGTCCCTGTGGGACACGTCATCTACCCACACTAGATAGCCCTGAGATTCCCGGACATGCCCAGTGAAACACCTGGACATGCGAACGGGAATTTCACCTATTCATTCATTCATCAGACAGACGAATGAATGAATAGAAAAAATCAGACGAACAAACTAACACTGTGTATCAGTGTTCGTTTGTTTGTTCGGTTTATTACAAGGAGGGAGCTACCGGCGTGCAGCTCCCACCTTGCAATATGTAAAGACAGAAGCGGCAGGGAGCAGTGCTCCCCACCACTTCATAAGCCCCCCAGGTCCCCTCCTCACTCTATGGGGGTCAATATGACCCCCATAATAGCACAAGGGAGATTAAAATCTCCCCAATGCCCCTACTCGCTATACCGCGAGTAGGGGCATGTCCACTAAACAGTTACTTACCTTTCCTGCAGCTCCTGTCAGCTCTCTCCTCCTCCGCCGGTCCGTTCAGCTCTTCTGTCAGCTCACAGTGTAAATCTCGCGAGAGCCGCGGCTCTCGCGAGATTTACACTGGGAGCTGACCGAGGTGCTGAACGGACCGGCGGAGGAGGAGAGAGCTGACAGGAGCTGCAGGAAAGGTAAGTAACATCTCTCTGCAGCCCCCACAGCCCCAGTCTGTATTATGGCAATGCAAATTGCCATAATACAGACTATGACTCGAGTATAAGCCGAGTTGGGGTTTTTCAGCACAAAAAAGTGCCCATCCACTGGACCACCAGGGAAGGAGAGCCCCCCTCCCTGGCCAGCTAGCAAGCAGGGAGGGGGGACGAAAAAAATGTATATATATATTAATAATAATAAAAAATAAAAATAAAAAAATAATAAAATAAAAATAATAATAAAATAAAAAATAATAATAATAAAAAAAATGTAATGAAACAAAAAAAAATATTAAAATAATAATTAAAAAATAAAAATGCCCACCTCCCACCAAGGCTCTGCATCACACTCTGCATTACACACACACATACACACACACTGCACTCATACACACACACTGCATTCTCATACACACACCCTGCATTCTCATACACACACTGCATTCATTATATACACACACTGTAAATAAATATTCAATTAATATAATTTTTTTAGGATCTAATTTTATTTAGAAATTTACCAGCAGCTGCTGCATTTCCCACCCTAGTCTTATACTCGAGTCAATAAGTTTTCCCAGTTTTTTGGGGTAAAATTGGGGCCTCGGCTTATATTCGGGTCGGCTTATACTCGAGTATATACAGTAGTTGTTTTTCAGTGGACACCTGGGGGGATCAGAGGGGGTTGGTCTGGCAGTCTATTGCCCACTCTATGAAATTCCTTGTGTCCAGCTCTGGTGATGGCTATCTAGATGTTTTATGGTCTAGGCCTGGTGCAAGATCAAAGACCACAATAAATGTCATCCCAAGGTTTACAAAAAAAACCAACTCTTAACATATATAAACACACATCAAACAAGAACTCATGCTTTTGGCATGACATGTACATTTAATATAATTTTAACAGGCAGATGAGCTAAAATACTCACACTAAAAAAACTCCAGTTATTTTAATGTACATATGGGTTTTGGAATTTTATGCAAGTAGCTTTTTTTTTTATTATTGTAAATTACACACACATTTACTGCAATTTTCACAGTGGAATTAATAGCTTAGCTATGTGTAAAGTACATAAACATTAAACAACCTACCCACCCTGAGAATACAGCGAACAGAGTGGCAAAGGATTGTTGGATAAGGGATTACGTTGAAAGACTGACACAGTTGGGGACAGTAACTAGCGGGGCAGGGTATTAGTGGCAGAGGCTAAGAGAGGCAGGGCTGGCGCTTCCATAAGGCGGCACAGGCGGCCGCCTTAAGGCGCACCGGCTCTGGGGGCGCCAGATTTCAGTGACTGGCAGGAGGGAAGCGCTCTCTCCTGCCAGGTCACCTTCTGGACCCCCGGCGGGCGGCAGTGTTCTAATGAGAGGCGGCGAGGGAGCTCTAACCTGTCTGCTCTGCTCCCTCGCGGGCTGTCTACTGATGCCGGGAGCCGGAATATGACATCATATTCCGGCTCCCGCAGAAGTCATATTCCGGCTCCCGGCATCAGTAGACAGCCCGCGAGGGAGCAGAGCAGACGGGTTAGAGCTCCCTCGCCGCCTCTCATTAGAACACTGCCGCCCGCCGCACTGAAGCCCCACTGGACCCCAGGGACAGATCCACGCCAGCTCTCCAGGTAGGGAGGCTGGGTGGATATTATTAATAATTTGTGTGTGTCTGAAAGTGTATGTGTTTGTCTGTGAGTGTGTGTGTGTCTGTGTGTGTGTGTGTGTGTGTGTCTGTGTATGTGTTTGTCTGTGAGTGTATGTGTTTGCGAGTGTGTGTGTCTGTGTATGTGTTTGTCTGTGAGTGTGTGAAAGTGTGAGTGTGTGTATGTGTTTGCCTGTGAGTGTGTGTCTGTGTATGTGTTTGTCTGAAGAGTGTGTGTGTGTGCGTCTGTGTGTCTGTGTGTTTGTCTGTGAGTGGGTGTCTGTGAGTGTGTGTGTCTGTATGTGTGTGTCTGTGAGTGTGTCTGTGTATGTGTTTGTCTGTGAGTGTGTGTGTATGTGTGAGTGTGTGTCTGTGTATGTGTGTGTCTGTGTGTGTGTGTTTAAGCATTTGTGAGTGAGTGTGTGTGTGTCTGTGAATGATTGTATGAATGTGTGTGTCTGTCAGTGTATGAGTGTGTCTATCAGTGTGTGTTTGTGAGTGTCTGTCAAATCAGTGAGAGTATGTTTGTGATTGAGTGTGTGTCTGTCAATGAATGAGTGTGTGTCAGATCAGTGAGTTGTGTCTGTCAGTGATGTCTGTGTGTTTGTCATTGAGTGTGTGTGGCTGTTAGTGTGTATACACCACTGAGTGTAGCATGGCGGAGCGGAGCGCAGTACAGGAGCTTCTGTTTCCTGTACCCGGCCAGACTGACAGTAAGTGCTCACTGAGAGAGCACTTCCTGTCAGTCCAGCCAGGTACAGAAAACTGAAGCTCCTGTAGAGGATCTGCTCCGCAACGCTACAAGACAGGTAGGAGGCACACCAGGAAGGGGAGTGTGACCGCTAAGAGGGTGGGGGGAGCACCAAGGGACAGAGAGGGGAGGGGAGAGAAACACCAAGGGACAGGGAAAAGAGGGGGGACGGGAGAGGAACACTAAGGGACGGGGAAGAGGGAGGGGCTGGTTAGGAGGCACATAGGTGAAGATGTTAATTTTAGAGGGGGGGGCGGAAAAATGCATCTTCGCCTATGTACCCAAAAATCCTTGCACCGGCCCTGAAGAGAGGTATGGGATTACTGCAGCACGGTCGTTATCCCCCCCTGGACCACCCGCCCCCAAGAAATGAGTATTTCATAAAGATAGAATCTTTATAAAATATTCTCACTGTGTGGGAATTCCACTGAAATTCCAACTCAGTCGAGAGATTAACAGAGACAAAGAATTGACTACTTTGTCTATGTATTTCTCCTCCTCCTGACTTTCTTAGACTCAGGGTGGAGTCTAATCGTTTATCCTAAAAGCAGTCACCAGTAACAGCGGCAGGGAATTGGCATAAACTTCAACGCAGTACTCTTGTGCAGGGACATCGGAGCAGACTGAACAAGATTGCTGCACATATGAGAGACAGGTTAATATAAGTAAATCTCACTCTTACCTGGGTCTTTGCAAAGTCCCCAGATGGTGACAGTGCTGTTTTAACCCCTTAAGGACCAAACTTCTGGAATAAAAGGGAATCATGACATGTCACACATGTCATGTGCCCTTAAGGGGTTAAAGGGACACTGTAGGCACCCAGACCACTTCAGCTCATTGAACTGGTCTGGGTGCGGTGTCCCTTTCACTAGGTCTGCCCTCAGTGGCTGTCTACCAAAGGGGACGCTTCTGGAATTGAAACAGACTTTTGGTCTGTTATCTGATGCTGGACGTCCTCAAGCTCTGCATGAGGACCTCCAGCATCAGATTTTTCCTCATAGGAAAGCATCGATTCAATAATTTCCTCTGGGGAGGTCTAATGTGCACTCGGCATTTGCAGTGCGCATGCGCATTAGACCCCGCTAGGCGCTGCGCTGAGATAAGGCAAGTAAATAAAGGGTTTTTAACCCTTTATTTACAGGTGGGGGGGTAAGGGGGGGAGGGAGAGAAGAGGTAGACAGAGGGTCAGTAGTGCTAGGAACACAGCTTTGTATTCCTGGTACTACAGTATCCCTTTAAGGAGATACAGCGAATCAAGACTAAACAATTAGGGAACCAAGTGAAATGGGGCTTGTGGGATACAGTGACAAAGGAGTGAGAAATGGGATGCTGAAGAACAAATGATGATAGTGGATTTGGGGACAAAATGATGAGGATTAGGAGCCTGTAACCCCCTGTCACTCTGACCCCTTAGTGCCCTGACAGGGGGTTACAGTGTACAATTAAAAAATTAAATATAAAAAAAATTCAAACTTACCCCCTTCAAGTGCTGGCAGCCAGGTCTAAAGTGAGGGGGATCTGAGGAGACTGCAGGCACTCCAACACTATGGGGAGCAGTCTTGCAGAAGAGGCAGTTATTCCAAGGTAAGTCTGTTGCCTG
Organism: Pelobates fuscus; assembly: GCF_036172605.1. Taxonomy (NCBI): domain Eukaryota; kingdom Metazoa; phylum Chordata; class Amphibia; order Anura; family Pelobatidae; genus Pelobates; species Pelobates fuscus. The sequence goes on along the minus strand of NC_086324.1, from coordinate 71,715,944 downwards.
CAGGACTTGGACAATATGGAGTCAGGGGGAGGGGGCGGGCGGCGGAAGTCAGGCCACCTACTCACCATATTAAACTGAAGTCTGCCTGGGCCTATCTGCATCCCTCCCCTTCCCTTACCTTCCTGTTCCAGTTTTCTACGGGCCGGCCTGGCTCCAAACGCGGGCGGGCTCCACTGTTCATGGGCGCCGCCATATTGGAGCCAGCAGAGGGAACCCGACACTGCATGCATCGGACGGTGGACCGCAGGGGACTCTGGGGGAGGTGTAAGTCGCGCCCTCATCCTGACATCAGGAGTGGGCGGCGCGGCAGAAACTTCACCTCCGTCAGTAAGGGAAGCAGCCTCAGCAGGGCATGGTAGGCTGCGGTATTATAAAAATCCGAATCCCTAGTCGATGGCTTTTTGCGCCCCTCCCCTGCTCGGGCACCCTAAGGTGACCGCCTGGGCCGCCTTATGGACGCGCCGGCCCTGAAGTCACACTAAAGAATTGTTTGTGAGGCATATGATAAGAGATCCTTGTAAAAGTAAAGTCTCTGCACAGACTGTCTGAAAATGGCTACAGGCCCATCTACCAACGCCCAGTGTATAACGCAGTATTAACAGGAGGTATCTCAAGACGTCATAGAAGCTGTTAAAGCTTGGATCCTCTGGACAATTCCCAGAATGAATACTCTTAGGAATCCTGGGATATGCGTCCATTCAGAAATCTGAAATCATCGGATGAGGATATTCAGCCTATTTCAGTAGTTCCAGAATCTGCTCATTTGATTTCCAGAGTCCTTTTACCTCTAGCCTTTCTTTTCGGATGTCAGAGGGTGTAGAGTATCTTTTCCAGTTCCCGGTCCCCTTAAGATCCTTAATGGAGGAATGGTTCTACACTGAGAGAGGTTTTCAACACAAGGTAGTATCTCATCCATTTGAATTCCAGACACTAGTACCTGGGACTCTGCTCCTAAGTAGTAGATGCAGTCCTTAGACTGGCTAAATGTTCCTCTCTGCCTGTAAACAATGCGAGATCTCTCTGAAACTCCATGGAGTATACATGGATCTGCTCCTCTCTAAAGCCTATGTGGCAGCTGGCACAGGCTTTCATCTTCCTCTCTAAGATTGGTATGGATAAATTGGAGGAGCATATCAGAGATAAATTTTGTTTGTCTCTTGACAATTTACAAGTCATTAATCCGGGAATAGTCTTGCATTCCCTTTTTTAAGAAGGTGTGTACAAATACTGTGATTGACCAATAAAGCTGTCATTATACCCCGTGGCTTGAAAGTGCTCTAAAAAAACAGTTTTTAAGACTAAAAAGAAATTGCTCTATACCAGAAGATTTTAATACACAAACCACCATTTTAAAAAATAAGAACGGTCCATCAATCCCAATTATATTTGACTATAATAATAAAAATAGAGACATCAAGAATATTATTCAAAAATATTGGCACATTCTACTTCAAGATAACGTCTTGAAGGATATCATCCCCACAAAACCAAATATTATCTTTAGAGGTGCCCCATATTTTAAAAGCCTTCTCACTAAAAACTATACAAAAAATAAGACAATTAAATCCTCTACTTTATCCAATGCTGAAGGTTTTTTTAAATGTAGTAAATGTATCATATGTAGAACTACAAAAGATTTGCTTCCAAATAAAATCACTAATTTTAAATCCAATATCACCAATAAAACATATAATATAAAGCACTTTATCACGTGCAACACAAAACAATGTAGTCTACCTATTGGAGTGCCCTTGTGGCCTCCAATACGTAGGCATGACATCCAGATGTTTAAAAATTAGGATATCCGAACACTGCAGAAATATCAAGAATGGTTATGAAAATCATACGGTTTCCAAACATTATCTGACACACCACAAAAAAAATCCTTGCGATCTAAAATTTACAGCCATTCTTAGTCTCAGTGTTGTCTGTAGCCATACTCCTTTAAGTTACTGCACCATTGGTCCCCTCTGTGTGTTTTTTTTCTTTCATATATGCTGATGAGAACTTGACCCAAGACGTCCTGAGAATTTCTGAAGAATATACCTGTGAATTAGAGACTTTAATTTGCCTGTTTCCCTGGTATTGTTTTTCCCCATTATACATTTCATTTATTTACTTTGTTCTTGGCGCACCCTGTAATTGTTGTTTCCTGTTTTTCCTGTAAATAAGTGGGCCTACCTTAGATAGAGTTGAATAGAGGGAATGGAGGGTGGGCCAGCAGTACGTCTGGAACCAATCAGGTAATATAGGGAAGGGGGGGGGAGTCCCTTATAAAGGTACACAGCCCCTCCCACAACTTCAGGCCCAGCCTTCCAATTTGTGTTTGGGGCCATTTCAGTAATGGAAATGAAATAGAGATTAAATAGAGATTAAGTCATCTACCTTTAATAAGCAAAGCTGGTTGAGGTGTGCCGATACCGACGTATGTGGTAGGCCTGTAAAGAAGTGGGCAAAAGGAATACCAATCTTGCTCAAAAGATATTTATTACAAAACCACATGACATCATACCAACATATGTATGAGGACATCTTAACAAATGTAGAAAAAAGGAAGAAAAAAAACCCAAAAAGGGATGTCTTATATAAAGACCGCCCAGAGGGTAAATAGTCCAATCTCAACAGTAGTATAGTTGCCAAAAAATAAAAAAGCCTTTATTGAAATCTATTAAAAACCTGGGTTATCAGTGATGGATCGAATCATATAGGGAGAAATATGTATGGTAGGAACAGGGCTAGTCAAGAGCCTAATAGCCAAAAGGAACCCTCACAAAAAACGGAGAGGGGATAGAAGGCAATATGTAATTCATCTTAACAAATGCCTTTCTTATTTCCTGTATCGGTTGAGGTATATAAACAGCTTAGGCCGATGACTTCCAGCGGCCTAAGGTTTTGATCACATGTACTGGAATGACTTGGCTTGAGGCAGTGGATTCTGCCCCTATCCTGAATGAGTGCCCCGAATATTTGTTGGCGTTCAAGCCGAGTCGTGTCAATTATAGTCGTGTATATATATATACCATACATTTAGAAGTGGTGATGGTAGCCCCGTGAAGTGACAGGAGAGGGAGTGAGGCGTGAGTGGGTACTGAAAGTAGGTAAGCGTCAAAAACTTTGACCAGGCACCATGAATTGTCGGTGGGGTAATAATGGATAAGAACGGTTTGACCCCTCTGACTAGTCTTAGTTGTGGGTAAGCTCAGAACGTAATGGGCTTGTTGTTTTTTTAAGATATGAGATGCGAAGGCAATTTTGACCATCGTGTTGCCCCATGATAGTGAACTCTTGTAGTCTGAGAAAGCCGTAGAAAGCCAAGCACATGGCTGTTTTCATAACGGAGTTTGTATGTGGTTCAAAAGGTGCCGTATCCAGAAAGCTTGATATACGTTTGAAAAGATTTATGTCGATAGGCAACCTACATTGTGGAGTAGGACTGTTTGCTTTGGATATACCTTTAATAATGGTTTTTATGGGGTTGGATGTGTGGAAACCTGGGTTGTTGTGAAAAGTTGAAAACATGTGATGTTGGATGCCAGTGAGATATAACTTGATGGTGTTATTTGACAGCTTCAGTTTGAGGTGGCAAATAGTGGCGAAAGCCACCAAGGTTGCAGTGTCAAACCTGTTGGCCAGTAGGTGGTCATCTGTCATGAACTTACTATACCAAACGAATGCCCTGTCAAATGCGTTATGCGTGTTTTTTGATTACGCCAGTTTTGCCAATTCTTTGCTATGACGTACCAAGTCTTCTAGTCCATTATTAGATCTTGGAGCCGGGGAGCAGTCGTGGCTATTCGTGAGGCTGTTGGTAGGCACCTTCTGAATGCCTGAAATTGCAGACGCGATAACTGTTCAGCAGCTGTGTTAAAAATGCCTGGTACATGGAAGCATACCAGAAAAAACTAGTGACAGGCTGCCAACCACGTCAGTCTCCTAATAAATGTCATGATCATTAGGGAAGAAGATCGACCTTTGTTTATGATATGGCAAATTGCCAAATTATCAGAGAAACATAGCACCGATCTCCCTGCCCATAAATGGCCCCATGTCACTGCTGCAGCTTCTATGGGGTATACCTCGAAGAGTGCTGATTTCTTGTAGAACCCTTCAATCTGTCTTATTTCCTGCAGTCACCTACCCTACCCCAGAGCCATCTGTTCCCGAAAATAGCCGCAAACCCAATGGATGCTGCTGCGTCAGTCCAAATGGGGGGTGGGGAGAGGGGTCTACCGATACCTTAGGGAGGAACATGCAAATTCCAATTTGCAAGAAACATGTTCCACATGCGTAGATCTGCATTGGTTTGCTGGTCAAGGAGGATATGGCTGTGGTCGTCTGGGAATGTAGGGAGAAGGCACAAGAGTCTTGAAATGAACGATCTGCCTTGTGCTATTATTCGCATGGCGAAATTCAATGAGCCAATAAGTGACTGCAGCTCTTTCCTGTTACATGAGCCTATGCGTAAGTAGGGGTCTATTGCCTGTTTGATATTGATGATTTTGTCCTGAGGTAGGCTGCCTTCCATCGCTACAGAGTCAAGCTGTATCCCCAGAAACTGTATTACAGTGCCTGGTCCTTCTGTCGTTTTTGGAGATACTGGTACCCCTATTGAGTCAAATAAGTGTACTGCCTTATTTAGACTGTGTGGGGGGATGTATTGTTTTCTACAAACAGAAAATCATCCAGGTAATGGATGATGCTATGGCACCTGCTTGTATTTAAGAGCAGCCAACACAAGGTCTACGCAAAAGTGTCGAAAATCTTTGGGCTACTTTTAGAGCTGAAAGTGAGCCTCGTAAAAAGTAATATAGGCCCTTCTATTTAATGCCATGCAGGTGCCATAGTGACATTAAAGGCGTTCACGATGTCAGTCTTGCTAAGCCAGGCGCCTATACCCGCAGATATGATGGTAGCTAATGCGTCGTCAATGGTAGCATACTGTAGGGAGAATTCTTCAGAGGGGATAAGAGAATTAAGACTAGGAACTACCGAAGAATGTGGAGCAGAGAGGTCTATGATTAGTCTCTGCTTATTTGTGGTTTTTCCCCGTGACCAAACCAATAGGGTTGGTTCTCCAGCTACAGAAAGGGGGTTCAGTGAATGGCCTAGTATGAACCCCTGTTCTTGTTCAGTCAGTAGCAATGTATCTACCGCGTCTGTGTCGGTCAAGGCAGACTGAAGATTGTTAGACTCCCAAGTCCCTCCCGGCATGTAGATAAGCCCTGTGTGGAAACCTTGGGAGAAACCTGAGACTAAATACTCTACCAAATGTTTAGATGGGTGGTTGGATAGTAGCCCCGCCAGAATGTCAATATTAACGGAAGTTAGGTACGGTTTCATATGCATTTTATTAGGGCACATTGCTTTCTCGTGTGCCCTGAAACAATGCAAGCATACATGCAACAGCCGACATGCACTATAAGCACAAGCCCCAACATTAAAATTGTTACAGATTTGGGACTTGCTTTGATACACAATTGGGCGACCCAGTTTATCCCTGCCTTGCTTTTCTGCCCTCAAGGTGCTTGGGGTGGCAGTGTTTGGGGTAGGGTCAATTGTAGCTGGGCAAAGGTTTGCAGAATGTGTGGTTGCCACACATATAGCACAAGCAGGGGACCTTAGCCCAGCAAAGTGTCTAAGGAACAGCTCTGTATTTAGTTGGCTCCAATCCATCCTTGCATTGTACTGGGCCAGAGCTGTTGCCGCTTTTGTTGCAAATGAACAGTGGTAGTCATAGAATGACGAACCATCGTATTTGCTGCCCAGGTCCACCAGTTTGTGCATATACAGGTCTAGTTCCTCTCTTCTATGTGGGTACTCCGAACATAGCACATCCCTGTCGATACCGAAGGCAATTACAAAGTCAGGGATGGATAACTTTTTGCTCAGTCTTGGATCTCTAGCCTTTAGGACCACGAGATGTCGCCGTATGAGTAGGAGCGATTCTCAATGTCATCCTGGGAGGCAATGAGTAGCGAGACGAGATTAACGTCTTTGCCCTCCAGGATGTCTTTCTTGAAGTTCACCGGTACCATATGGGCCGGGTTAATGACCTCAGACCCCAAGCTGGTGGGAGTATTATTACCGGGTTGGGACTGAGAGGAGCCTGCAATTTCAGTTGTGGGAGGCTCTGGTGTTACAACTGTAAAGCTACGGGCTTTCAGTCTCTCCAGCCTAAAATGAATCTGCCCCATGGAGGACACTAGCGAAGCAATCATGGTATGAAGGTTGGCGTTGCTCGTGCCTTCCCCCGCATCTGTATTGTCAGTATTGGCTTGCATCAGCCTAAACAGTTCTGCTTTCCTGGCAGTAGCCGAAAAGGGGATGATGTGCCTACGTAATTCGGCTGTGATGCGGGGGATAGTCCATGATCTTATTGATGATGGGCTACCGGTGTCCCTCTTGCGCGTGGGGGTGGCGGACCTGGCTGGAGTACTGGGGATCGAAATATCATCTCCGTCGTCTGGAACCTGGGACATACTGAAATATATGGAATAATAAGCTTGAGCCTAAGGGCTTATTCTTGGATGTTAGCTAGTGCCAAAGAGGTGAAGACATTCGTTAGCTTGGTGACAATCGAGCCCTTACTAGTTGCCAAGTGGCTTGAGAGGTTCTACCTATGGTTGGCATCTCTGGGAATGTATTAATCAACAAGGGAGAGGTTGTGACAAGTGAGGCCCTTACTATGCAACAAGTGAGGCGGCTGGCTATGTTTTGGCCTGTGGGGCGTATTACCTCTTTCGTGGAGGATGGGTGTTGGCCTTGCGGGACCTCTATCTATAGCAGAAAGTGCAATTGGACTGAGCAATCTATGGCCTTGATGAGCCTAGCTGTAACACATGTCAAAAAAAGTTATAGTGGTTCCGTAGCTGTCTGCTTGGTACAGTTTGAACCTTGCGTACGTTTATGCTACTGCCCCCTGAGTTGCAGTAATATGCCTACTGCGGCGAAACCAACTTCGCCACTGTGAACTGGAGAAGCCTGGTTGCTAGCCTCCTGCCCAGTGATTATGGCCCTGGGAGATTGGGCCCTTTAAACACAGTGTTCGCCCCTTTAATTATTATGGGAGAAGGATTGGCACTTACTAGAGGGCACTTCGGATGCAGCCGAATTGCCGAAGTGTCGAAGTTACCGAAGTTGTTGAAGTCGTCGAAGTGACCGGCATCGGACAAAGGACCACGTGGCGGCGGCCATTTTAACTCGAACACCGCCGACCCGTACCATCGACTGCACTTCGACACTTCGACTAAAGTCGAAGTACCGAACACACTTCGAACGGGACTTAGTCGTTTTTATACCAGGAAGGGACCGACCGCACAGCCCAAATCCATGGAACTATTTTGGGCAAGAAAAGGTGCTTGCGGTTGGTCATAAAAGGACTTCCGTGTAACTTTTTATTTACTGAAGGGATTGGTATGATTTTTGAGAGTGTTTATGTTTAAAGTATGCTGAGTCTGAATATGTGTTTTTTATGTGGATGCGATGTATGGTTTCAAAGTTATGAAAGTTGTGTAAAAGTATATTTTTAACTGTATGCATAATGGGATTATATGTCACACTAAGGTGAGGGGATGTGTGGGATGTAACATCTATGTCATTGGTTCTTTTATGCCTCCCCCTGGGTGTGGCCTGTATGTGTGAGTTGGAAATAAAAGCCAGGCTGGATGAGCCAGTCCAGAGTTCCTGTTTAACCCTCAAAATGAAGTGTCGTCTCGTTCTTGGGGGGAATTGGATTGTAAGCTGACTGCCAGGAGTGTAAGCGGATTGTATGCTTTTCTTGTTCAGCTGTTCCAGTTCGGAGTGTTATCTTGTATCCAGTTCGGGAGTTTGGTGTTCTGCAGTAGCTGTGCCTGTCTCTCAAAAAGGGGATTATCGCCTAAACGGGTTTTATTCCCTTTTATGCTGAAACGGTCCGCAACAATTGGTGGCAGCGGTGGGATCGTTTCTACAACCAGAGGGACAGCTACAGACAACACCATTCCTGGATTACAAAGTGAGGGCAACGCCAGTACCCGTACAGCGCCCCTATCTACAAGGAACCAACTGCAGCAGAGCAAGCATGGCACCCAGCTACACTCAAGAGGCGTGTGACAGAGAGGTCACCGCGGTGCTGGCTTTATGCGGACCCAACCTCTCAGAGGATATAGTGCAGCGTGTGAAGAAAGCAGTGCGAGAGTACTTGCCGTGGGAATCAGAGCGGGTCAGGGGGTTTGCAGTCCTCCCTCCCCAGCGGCAGGCTGAGTTACAGGGGGCAGAGGTAGTTGTTCCTGCCCCCCAGCAGCAAAGTGATATGCCAAGAAGGCAGTGTGAAGTGAAGGGAGAGGAGAGCAGCGTCCTCCCTCCCCAGCGGCAGTGTGTACCCCAAGGAGCTGATGGTGTCGTCCATCCTCCCCAGCGGCAGTGTGTGTCCCAGGGAGCAGAAGGTGCAGTCCTTCCTCCCCAGCGGCAGTGTGTACCCCAAGGAGCTGATGGTGTCGTCCATCCTCCCCAGCGGCAGTGTGTAACCCAGGGAGCCGAAGGTGCCGTCCTTCCTCCCCAGCGGCAGTGTGTACCCCAGGGAGCTGATGGTGTCGTCCATCCTCCCCAGCGGCAGTGTGTGTCCCAGGGAGCAGAAGGTATCGTCCTTCCTCCCCAGCGGCAGTGTGTACCCAAGGGAGCTGATGGTGTCGTCCATCCTCCCTAGCGGCAGTGTGTAACCCAGGGAGCCGAAGATGCCGTCCTTCCTCCCCAGCGGCAGTGTGTACCCCAGGGAGCTGATGGTGTCGTCCATCCTCCCCAGCGGCAGTGTGTGTCCCAGGGAGCAGAAGGTATCGTCCTTCCTCCCCAGCGGCAGTGTGTACCCAAGGGAGCTGATGGTGCCATCCTTCCTCCCCAGCGGCAGTGTGTACCCCAGGGAGCTGATGGTGTCGTCCATCCTCCCCAGCGGCAGTGTGTCCTGCAGGGAGCAGAGACAGTCAGTCTCGCACCCCAGCAGCCGGACAAGAGAATGAAAGGGGAGACAGCTGGTCCCCCTTTCCACCAGCAGAGAGAATGGCAGGGAGAGGAGCCTGCTAACCCCTCTCCCCAGCGGCAGTTTACCGTCTAGAGAGAGGAGCTTGTTACACCCTCTCTCCAGCGGCAGCCTAACCCACCAAGGGGAGATGTTAAGCCCCACATCCGTGCAGATGGGACCGTAGTCTCTGCACTTACAGCACCAGGGGTAGGGACGGTCGGTCCTGTCCCCCAGCCACAGAGCGATATATCCAAAGGGGAGACAGTCGGTCTCCAGCAACCAGGCTCCCACCAGACTACTCCCGTGGTAGTGCTGGCAACAGGACAGAGTACCGCTGGTCTCTGCCCCCTCAGCAACCCACCAAGGCAGCCTACCAGTCCCCCACACAGCCGTGGTGAGGCACCTGAACCTGGACAAGATTCTCCCTCACCCAGGTGTAGTAACTGGTTATTGTGGGTGGGCTGCTCTGCTGTTTCTGTTTGGTGGGTGGGTTGCTGGACTAACCAGGGCACTGACCGGCAGGAGGTCAGGTACCCTGTTAGTATAATTGGTAAAGGGGAGAAGTGTGGCGAAACCAACTTCGCCACTGTGAACTGGAGAAGCCTGGTTGCTAGCCTCCTGCCCAGTGATTATGGCCCTGGGAGATTGGGCCCTTTAAACACAGTGTTCGCCCCTTTAATTATTATGGGAGAAGGATTAGCACTTACTAGAGGGCACTTCGGATGCAGCCGAATTGCCGAAGTGTCGAAGTTACCGAAGTTGTTGAAGTCGTCGAAGTGACCGGCATCGGACAAAGGACCACGTGGCGGCGGCCATTTTAACTCGAACGCCGCCGACCCGTACCATCCAGGGCCGGATTAACATAGGGGCTGATGGAGCTGCAGCTCCAGGCCCAGGCCCATGGAATAGGCCCATTTAAAAAAAAATTAAAAAAAAAAAAAAATTTTTTTTTTCTTTACACACTACTCTTAGGTTTGCCACCTGACTGGTATTTTACTGGCACAGCCGGTATTTGAGGTTGCCTGTCCATGCCGGTATTGCAGTAATACCGGCAATACAAAGGCAGGTATTTTTCTCAGAATAAATGGAGATTACTCTGCAATACCAGCACCGGCCAGTAGGGGTCACTGTGTGTGGAGAGAGGCAGGGATAGGAAGTTACAGCATATCCCTGCCTCTCTCTACTACTCAGTGATCTGTGGGGGAGCAGCTACACAGCACAGAGAGTCCAGACAGCAGCTCTACAGCTCAGGTAAGTGAGGGATAGGGGGAAAGGCAGCAGGGACACATGGGGACACTGAGACACTAGGGGACACATGTGGACACTGAGACACTAGGGGACATATGGGGACACAGACACTAGGTGACACAGACACTTGGGGACACATACACTAGGGGACACATGAGAACACAGACACTGGGGGACACAGACACTGGGAGACCTGGAAACACTGAGACACTTGGGGACACAGGAAAACATGGGGACACTGAGACACTAGGGACACACGGGGATGCTGAGACACATGGGGATGCTGTGAGACATAGGGACATTGGGAGACACTATGTCCCCATTTCTCCCAGTGTCCCCATGTCCCCCATCCAGTGTTGCTAGGGTCTCAGTGTCCCCAAGTCTCCCAGTGTCTGTGGCCCATGTCTCTCAGTGTGCCTAGTGTCCCCATGTGTCCCAGTGTCCCTATATGTCCCAGTGTCCCCGTGTCTATGTCCACAACTGTCCCCATGTCTACCAGTGTCCCCAAGTGTCTGTCTCCCAGCCAGTGTCCCCTAGTCTTCCAATGTCCCCAAGTCTCCCAGTGTCCCCTAGTCTCCCAGTGTCTGTGTTACCATGTCTCTGTGTCCCTAGTGTATTATTGTCCCCAAATGTTTCAGTGTCCCCATGTCTCCCAGTGTCTGTGTTCCTAGTGTCTCAGTGTGCCTAGTGTCCCTATATGTCCCAGTGTCCCCATGTTTATGTCCACAACTGTCCCCATGTCTACCAGTGTCCCCAAGTGTCTGTCTCCCAGCCAGTGTCCCCTAGTCTTCCAATGTCCCCAAGTCTCCCAGTGTCCCCTAGTCTCCCAGTGTCTGTGTTCCCATGTCTCTGTGTCCCTAGTGTCTTAGTGTCCCCAAATGTTTCAGTGTTCCCATGTCTCCCAGTTTCCCTAAATGTCTCAGTGTCCCCATGTCTCTCAGTGTCCCCTGGTCTCTCAGGGACACACTGAGACATTGGGACACTGGGAGAAATGGGGACACTGAGACACTGGGAGACTAGGGGACTAGGTGACATGGGGACACTGACACTGTGATACATAGGGACACTGAGACATTGGGTGACTTGCAAGACTGAGACAATGGGAGCAATCCATCTATACAGCAGAATCAAACTGTGAGTAGTTTGTTGGTGTTTTTACAGAATTTTCTCTGATTCACTCCTTTTGATTATACAAATGAGGCTGGTATTTTTTTCCAAGAAAGGTGGCAACCCTAACTACTCTTCACATACTCTTGCTTAAAAGAGCACTATAGGGTCAGGGACACAATCATGTATTTCTGACCCTATTATGTTAAAACCACCACCCTGGCCCCTTCTTGCCTCCCTAAGTATAGTAAAATATAACTTGTATTCAAGTCTGCAGCTGCTGGCTCTGCCTCTGAACTGACTGTCTGCTGACATCATCAGAAGTGGTGGTCTGAGCAAATTACAATACTTTCCCATAGGATTGGCTGAGACTGTCAACTAGGCAGATCAGGGGCAGAGCCAGCACAAGTCCAACATAGCCCTGGCCAATCAGCATCTCCTCATAAAGATACATTGAATCAATGCATCTCTATGAGGAATGTTCAGTGTCTGCATGCAGAGGGTGGAGACACTGAATGGCAGTGCTGCAGTACTGCCCCAGGAAGCACATCTAGCAGCCATCTAAGGAGTGGCCAGTGGAGTTATTTTCTCTGAAAAGACAGTGTTTACTGCAAAAGGCCTGAATGGAATGATTCTACTTACCAGAACAAATACAACAAGCTGTAGTTGTTCTGGTGACTATAGTGTCCCTTTAAGTTTGGAAGCTTAAGAGGGATGTATGGGAACAAAACTTGTGTGGACTGGCTGACAATAAAATTAGTTTAGGTAATGCAGACGTTGGTCTCTAACACTGTGGCATGTCCCCTTTCTTCTACACTCACTACATACACCTTTTCTCTGTCTCAGACTATATACCACGAACTTCTGCCTGCTAGTAAGAAGGTAAGGAGACAAGTGGACCAGCGAGTGCTAGGGGACAGTCCTTAGAAAGCATGGAGTGAGCACATCATTAGACGCATTTATGTCAAGCTCAGGCTGCTGTCTGCATAGTATGCCCTTAGTTGGACAGCCTGCAGGATTGGCGGGCAGCCTGACATGCATTCATGCCAGGCTGTCTTTCAAATTCTTTGAACAGACATGCCCCCATTTTGGGCATGTTCTCCCCTTTTGGCAGGTTTGGTCACGTGAGTCGCACCAGTGCACACCTTTTTACCCTGCACATTGACTTCCTGCTTCACTGGACACTGCTGTTAGGAGGTATGGATTTACTTGAAAGATGAAAGCATGAATTAGAGAGAGATTAGCATAGAGTATGTGTTTTCAAATAGCTGCATCCTTTGAGTTTCCCTCCAGCACCATCTCCATCAGATACATGACGCTTGGGAGGTATGACTGTTTTAGTGTTTTTGGTCGAAAAGATTCTGTAATTAGGCCTCTCATAATTGTCAGCACCAGGCCCACTGGGCTCTTAATCCGGCCCTGCCCTGGGTGTGGCCTGTATGTGTGAGTTGGAAATAAAAGCCAGGCTGGATGAGCCAGTCCAGAGTTCCTGTTTAACCCTCAAAATGAAGTGTCGTCTCGTTCTTGGGGGGAATTGGATTGTAAGCTGACTGCCAGGAGTGTAAGCGGATTGTATGCTTTTCTTGTTCAGCTGTTCCAGTTCGGAGTGTTATCTTGGATCCAGTTCGGGAGTTTGGTGTTCTGCAGTAGCTGTGCCTGTCTCTCAAAAAGGGGATTATCGCCTAAACGGGTTTTATTCCCTTTTATGCTGAAACGGTCCGCAACACCTACCTAACGAAACGTATGCCTGCAATAATAATGCACATACCAATATTTAGGAACACAGCACTCTTGATCTGTATCTTAGGTCTCTGGAATCACGAAAAGCCGACCTAGTGATCAAATTGACAAATATTGATTAACATAAACTGTTGAATGCCCCTCCCCCCCCTCCCCCCGGGAAAAATACCCGTCAGCTATGAATTAAGCACCTTGTAACTGTCACCTAATGCACGTACCAGATTAGAAAGAAAGAAACACTTCATGAGCTCTGACTAGGTCTGTGAAACCGGAAAGCAGACCCATGGATCAATATGACGAAATACTGGTAAATAGACAACCTAATGCAACCTGTAAAAATTAACCTTCATACTGTCCGAAAGCCCTAACAGTCTTCACAAAACATAAATTAGTTAAGATATAGCAATGAAAATTTTAGATACACTGAAACAGTGATAGCTTCTTGAGACTGTGTAGCCATGCCACCAGGTGGCGTTGTGCTGCCCTGTACCCTGATTATCAGGTGTGAAAATTCTGAACAGCAGGTTTGAGTTGGGAATGATACAGATTAAAATATACCGTACTTGCCACATGACACAGAGGGAACACCCTCTTATAAATATCATATCTAATGTCACAACAATTGTGCCCAATATTCCCCCTTATGTACACAAAACATAAGCCATTCTTAGTAACATAAATTGTGTGGGAACGTTGTTTCCCTGCCCGGGTTTATATCACTCACTTTATGTGGCATTGTGTGGCTGTGAGTGATGGGATTTGTGCTGCCCTTGCACTTTACCGCCTATTCTGCCGTTGCAGAGCTGTGGAAATAGACCAATGCTGGTTGTGGAGGGAGCGCACCTTGCAACGAGTGGCTGTTAGCAGGACTCCGACCCCGTGAGTGAATACCCGTGTCGGCTGTGCATGCCCCTGGGGTATATGGCTACTCTCCGTGTCCTTCTTGATAGGGGAGGGGGGGAGGGAGACCCAGGGAAGCCGGTATGTGACTCCCCTCCGTGCCCCTGTTGATAGGGGGGGTGAGCCGGCATGTGGGTACTCTCCGTGCCCCAGGTGACACCGTGGGGGAGGCGGGGGTACAGAGCCATGCTGGAGATCCCGGCGGGTTGTGTGATCCCTATTATATGATACAGACGGTGTACGAGTGTACCCGTCTGTACTCACTGTGAAGCGCGGGAAACAGCTGTTCGTTCTGGGCGGCAGCTCGGCAGACAGACTGGGTTCTGACTGGTGGAGATCCAGAGGAGCCTTCAAGTGTGTGATCCTGTTCTCGGGTAGCATGCCGTTCAGCAGTATGAGTCCCCAGCAGTCTGTGAGTCTGTGGACTGTGCCTGGGAATCAAGCAGCAGTACTAATGGACCAATAACCCCAGCAGTATGTCTGGAACCAATCAGGTAATGTAGGGAAGGGGGGGAGTCCCTTATAAAGGTACACAGCCCCTCCCACAACTTCAGGCCCAGCCTTCCAATATATGGTAAACTTTACTTTAGTTGCAATGAGTATAGTATAAACATGAGTACTTGGTGAACCTTTGGCACCGTACATTGATAGAGGCTTCTGTTTGTGCAAGTATATGTGGTTAGACATTGAAACAGTTGTAGATAACAGTAACTTTTAATTTTTAGTACTGTCCACTGTAAGGTAGGAGAATATGCAACATTGTCAGGTTTATCAACGGGGATATCTGGTGCTGGTTGGTAAGTAGGTGGTACAGTGCCCAGGTCTCCCGATGACAGGCTTAGTTGCTAAGGAGGAGGGACGAAACGCAACGCTTCCGGTGGTATACAGTCCATAAGCCCCATCATGTCAGAGACAGGCGGCGTTACCCGGCTAAATAGGCGAGCATAGTCCTACTCGAGCTCCCACTCCCGGTTGGCCAGACAGAACAAGTCCGGCTGTAGGTCTGCTATGTCAGTAAGGTCCCAGTTATCTGCCTGTTCAGCTTGGATGGACCAGAAGCGAGCACTGTCGGTTTCCCCAGACTAGTTTCAAAAGCCTCCTACAACAAACCAGGGCCATCGAAGTCTCCCCCTCAAGACACCTATACTCTATCAGTCACGGGTAGAGGTGGTAGGCATACCACCGCAGGGCCTGGTATGAATCATCCAGCTACACCTTGGTCTCAACTTGCGTCTCCAGTTTGCTTACCCATTCCTCTAACGGCCGGTTTTCCCAGGAACGGAATCCGCAGCTCTAGCTGGTTGGTGGATTTCCTCACTCCGGAAGGGTCGAATTTTGTCGAGGTCCTCCTTTCAGAGATCGGTTCCAAGTGCCACCCTCTACACTGTCTCTATATCCTCTGGGATAGGGTACTCCATACTGCGCAGCACATCTTGTAGTCGCTGCTGAAGTCTGGCGTCGAAGCCGGATACTGCCCGGCAGTACTTGCCTTCCATTCTGCAGTAGTGCTGGTTTTCCCAAGGGTAGGAAGCCATCACACTGCTGCCAACCAATGTAACAAAGCTCCCTGTACCCTGGCTGGGTACCTCCGCCAAGGACCGTTTCTTAGCTGGAACAGGGGACAAACCGCAGCACTTCTGCCCGACCACACACATGGTCCCATGCCCAAAACAGTTCCAGAGAATCAGGGCTTGCGGTCGGTCTAGTTCGGTAGTTTAAAAACGAATAAGCTACTGAACATAGTCAATAGTCCTACCCAGGAACTTGTTCCCCTTGTTCGTGGGAACGTTTTTACCGAACAGTGTCTTTCTAAGTGTTGTCAGACCGAACGCAGGCTATCAAGTTCAGTGGTGTTCGGGAGTTTCAGTATCCGAAAATAGTTCCATGAACTCGACGACCAAACACCGCTGCCTGCGTTCATGCGAACAAGATGGCCGCCACCTCGTGGTCGTCCATAGGAATTGCCCAGATGAACACTTAGAACACTGAGGTGGAAATTGTTACAAAGTAGCAATTAAGCTTAACAAGCTCCAGGGTGGTTCGTGCGGCTGTTCGGTTTCAAAACAATATAGTCCACATACACAAACGGAGACTTTTATATCATATTTTACAAGGTCCATAGTATGTGGGCAGGAGGCTGGCAAGCAGGCTCCTCCAGGAACTTGTTGCAAACTCATTTGAAAAGGGGAGTTTGTCACAATGACCATACTGTATGTATTTTTATTGTGAATATTACATAATTTCTTTATAGATATAGTTGTGAGGGGAAAAAATATGTTTTCGGGGGCAGGGCCTGACTGCCAAGATGGCCGGACGCACACTCTGATCGCTCCGGCACCAGCGGGCGCAAACTCCCGAATCCCGCTCTACCAAGCAATGTCAGCAGTGCATGGTGCCCGGAAAATAATGCAGGACCCTGAACGGAACATGCCAATACCTGTCTCGCATCAAAACGCGAAACGAGCGCTTGAACCGCCCATGAGGCCTAAACAGGAGCGGGGCCTAAAGCCTGGGGGAGGCGGCCGATCGCCCGGCAAGGGAGCCGCTCATAAGCATGAATCAAACGCTGCCCTGCTACCCCCCCCCTGGACCGGCGGGGGATATCCCAGTCCACGCTGGGGGTGCCCACCCCTGCAAAGCCACGCGAACAAACGACTAAAACTGTGGTGAGACGAAACTGCCAGGGCACAGGCAAGATGGCGCCACTGGCACGGCCAGCGACGCAACACACCCGCTTAAAGCCACCCAAGCATACCTTGGACTTCTTCGACCAACTCTGCGCAAGCCTCTGGATGAAGCTCAGTGCCAAAGGTCATGCCTTCAGGCTAGCGAGGAGACTGGCGGCGGCATGGATTCGCCCAGCAACCCGGCGACACCTGTGCGGACCCCCGCCAAGCACCACTAGGGCGGCCTCCCGACGGCACCGACAAACAAGATGGCGGGAAAAGGCGACATGTCCTGCGGGCGACAGCGCTCACTCCCACTCACACCAGGGTGAGACCAGCCAGCGTACCGAAGCTGTCTACCACACAGAGATTCTGAGACTTCCGACCTCCATGCTAACCTCACCAGCCCCCGAACCCCAGCCTGCAAAAACAAGACTCACGAGAACGGTGAACACCACACAGGGACCTCGGGAAGGGCCCGGCGAGAGGAACAACCAAAAGCCTTAACCCCTGCGATGCTAACCTTCAGGGAGGCCACGGACGGGAGACAAGCCGGGCACAACCCACACCTTGAACCGCCACGGAAAAGCATCCAGGCGAACCCGAGAGCTCCCAGGGATGGTATGGCTCTGCCGAGCCGAGGCATTGGCTGACAGTGCCACATGTCCCCGGGCAAAGGTACCCATGTCCCCCTAAGGACTTGCTGCCATATTCTGCCGGTACCAAGACAGACTATACTGTCACATAGTTAAATTTATCTTTGATCGATTCTCGGCTACCTGCATTTATTTACTTGTATTCATTTATTTACTTTACTTATGTTTAACTACACTCCAGGCGCTCCAGGGGTTAAATCCACTGTTAGCCTGTTAATACACACATAGCCAGGTACTTAGACACACCTATTATGACACGCAAGTTTGGTTACCAGAGGCCCAGCAGGCCCCCCCCCCCCCTTCTGAATACATTTCTTGTTAATACCCTACAAACCTGAAGCGATGCATGGGGTTAAACCCGCTATACCAGTCATAGGCATAGTCCCCTTGACCTTACAGGGTATGTGCAACCAGTACCTAAGCCTCTACTCGAGCATGCAACCCTATATGCCCAGGAGCACCTATAGCCTGAATAACCAACACGGTACCTACCAAGCTCCATGTCACTAGCTTGTTTAGCATATAAAATTGTTCTTGCAACACATTTCTTCATCAAGCATTATAATCCCCAAAATTGTGCAAGTTTTAACTGAATGCCATCTCATATGTAAACTATGTTTTAAGATGTTTGTGTCAACTGCTGTTGTGGCATGACATAACTGTTTGTACACACCTGCACAGCAACAAAAAAAACAAACAAAAAAAAAAACCGTGTTGTTTTGTTCCCTTTTTTGCCTTTTCTCTAAGTTTATGTTTCCCATAGTGTTTACTCTGTTATACTTTAAGAAATTGTTCAATAAAAATAATTTGAAAATAACTAATTGGCAAATAGTAATGATTGCATTATATGGGTGGGGAATATGATTGATCTGGACTGTGGAGCAGGTGTGATGGGGAGATTATAGGGCTTGTATTTGTTTTGCCTAATGCCTCAGTTAGTCTTACCGTTTCATTTTCATATTGATATTTTAGATCTTAGATTTTCGGGGATTTTAAAATGTATTCACCAGCTTTTGCTGAACGTCTATTCACATTATTCACTGTAAGCTAATGGCTTTAATGATTCCTTAAACTCTATGTTTCAGCATTCCTTTTTTAATCTATGTTGTGAAAAGCACACATTTTCCAAATAAGTTTGTATCCAGACATATTGATGGGATTAATGATGACAGATGCAGAAACAAATTGGGTAATAGAGTACATGTGAGTATTGTTTAACTTTATTGGACATCTGGCATCATACACAGCAGATACAAATTAACAAGAACTATCAAAACCAGTTCGGCAAAGGTCATTCAACATGATTTGGTCAGATATAAAAATGCCATTCAGTCTGTCCTCCATCTAATTTATTGTCCAAGATGGAGCTGCTCTCTTTTTCAAAATCGGTAGCTTGGCTACTCCTCGTAGAAGCTTTTTGTCTGGCTGAAGGAGGCAAGCTTCTAGTAGTTCCTATGGATGGCAGCCATTGGCTAAGCATGAAACCTGTAGTAGAAAAACTAACGAAAAATGGGCATCAGGTTGTGGTGGTGACACCAGAGAGTACTTTATCAATGAGTAACTCTTCATGTTATTCTCTGAAGACCTACTCTGTGCCATACAGCAGCCAGGATGTAGAAGACAAAATGCAGAAGGTTGGAAGCGATCACTTCATTAATCATCCTTTTCCAGGAGTCACCATCGCTATGTTTAACAGCATGTTAGATGTATATGTCATGTTTCGGACTATGTGTGCAAAGTTATTATTCAATAAAGAGTTAATTCAAAATCTAAGAGAAGATAAGTATGACGCATTGCTTACTGATCCATTTTCACCTTGTGGAATGATGGTAGCAGAACATCTCGGAATTCCTAATGTGAGTTTTCTAAGAGGAATGCCCTGTATGTTAGACTACATCAGCGCACAGTGTTCGAGCCCCCTGTCCTATGTTCCCAGAATATTCAGCCAGTTGTCAGACAAGATGACTTTCATGCAGCGTTTGAAGAACCTATTAGTTAGGGTAATTGAGTTCTATTATTGTGCGGCGACATATGCACCATGGGAGCATCTGGCTTCCAAGTTCCTAGAAAAGGAAGTGAATATGTATCAACTTCTCAGTAGAACATCCATCTGGATTATGAGATATGACTTTGTTTTTGACTATCCACGACCTGTAATGCCCAACATGAAGTTTGTAGGAGGCATCAACTGTGTTCAAAATAAAAGATTGAGTAAGGTAAGAATAATTCATTCA
This sequence comes from Pelobates fuscus, assembly GCF_036172605.1. Classification (NCBI taxonomy): domain Eukaryota; kingdom Metazoa; phylum Chordata; class Amphibia; order Anura; family Pelobatidae; genus Pelobates; species Pelobates fuscus. The sequence continues at coordinate 71,696,401 of NC_086324.1, read as the reverse complement.
TATTATATTGCAAGTAAACTGTGATTTTTATCATTATTTTGATGATATTTAAACTTACTACTTGCTGTACAACAGTAACTGATTGCTTAAATATGTTAAACTAAATATTGTAGAGTGTGAGAAGCCCATTTACAAAAGAAACTTATTTTTGTACACTGGTGTACTTGCATTGACAATGAAATGCATGTACATGGACATTTTACCTTTACCTGTGTTACTTCTATTCCCACACTGAAGGGCTCCTATATGCACAATTGCTCAATCTGTAAAATTATTAAATAAATCATTACAGGTGCACTGGCAAATGGAAGGCAGATTGTACCCTGTTAAAATTATGTCAAGAAACATGCTCATAACACTTGTAACACACCGAAATAATGAATAGTACAACTTCTTGTGATTTAAAAACATTTAACTCGGCTTTATTGAACCACATTAACACTTAACATGACAGCTACAAGCTGTTGTTGATAAGACAACAGGTAGTTGCAGATATTGTTTTTAACCATGCATTCCAGTTCTTTTCCATTCTCAGCCATTCACAGGGCCTGTATCTCCAAAGTGGCTTTGTCTTATTGTTGTGCTGGCCAAGCACAACTGCAGCTGTTAGAATACTGACTGTTTTATTTAGTGAGTAGAAGCAACAGTAAACACAGACTTTTATAGTAGGGAAGAGGCCTTGCTGACATCATGATTGTTTCATGGCACACGAGAAAGCAACTCTCTTAACCCTGCAAGTGTAATTATTGCAGTTTTTTATAAACTGCAATAATTACCTTGCAGGGTTAACTCCACCTTTAGTGGCTGTCTACTAGACAGCCACTAGAGGTCCCTTCCTGACACATAGCACAGATTATCTGTGCTAGTGTCGCTGTATATCGAGTATATACGGTATATTTAAACTGAAAATATTTTTCAATGCTTTCCTATGGGGAGTGCTAATGCGCATGCGCGGCATTGCCTCCACGGCCGGTTGGAGGGATCAGTCTCGCCCACCGGCCAACGGAGACAGTAGGAGGAGCGGCGCGGAGGAGGTGACGGCAACGAGGGACGCTGCCTCAGGTAAGTGACTGAAGGGGTTTTCACCCCTTCAGTACCGGGGATTGGGGGGTGGGAGGAAGAGGGTAGCTCCAGTGCCAGGAAAAAGGATTGTTTTCCTGGCACTGGAGTTTTCCTTTAAATAATACATAAAAATATTAAAATAATAAAAATGCCCTCCCCCCCACTCAGCTTACACACACTACACAAACACACACACTCTGCATTCATTATATATATATATATATATATATATATATATATATATACACACTACACAAACACACACACACACACACTCTGCATTCATTATATACACACACACTCTGCATTCATTATATACACACACCATACAAACACACTGCATTCACTATACACACACTACAAAAACACACACTCTGCATTCATTATATACACACACACACTACACACACATATACCCTCTGCATTCATTATATACACACACATTACACAAACACACACTGCATTCATTATATACACACACTGTAAATAAATATTAAAAAATATTTAACCTACTGATGCCTCAATTAATGTAATTTTATTGGTATCAATTTTTATTTTGAAGTTTACCAGTAGCTGCTGCATTTCCCACCCTAGGCTTAGACTCGAGTCAATAAGTTTTCCCAGTTTTTTGTGGTAAAATTAGGTGCCTCGGCTTATATTCAGGTCAGCTTATACTCGAGTATATACAGTATATTTAAACTACAATACCTGTGTCTAGAAATCAGTCTGTGAAAGCAATAAACATTGTTCTTGTTCTAAACTACCCTTTTGTTGCATAAAATTATTAGTAAGATATCTAAACATTTCTCATGAGATTCTCAATGTCATCCTGGGAGGCAATGAGTAGCGAGACGAGATTAATGTCTTTGCCCTCCAGGATGTCTTTCTTGAAGTTCACCGGTACCATATGGGCCGGGTTAATGACCTCAGACCCCAAGCTGGTGGGAGTATTATTACCGGGTTGGGACTGAGAGGAGCCTGCAATTTCAGTTGTGGGAGGCTCTGGTGTTACAACTGTAAAGCTACGGGCTTTCAGTCTCTCCAGCCTAAAATGAATCTGCCCCATGGAGGACACTAGCGAAGCAATCATGGTATGAAGGTTGGCGTTGCTCGTGCCTTCCCCCGCATCTGTATTGTCAGTATTGGCTTGCATCAGCCTAAACAGTTCTGCTTTCCTGGCAGTAGCCGAAAAGGGGATGATGTGCCTACGTAATTCGGCTGTGATGCGGGGGATAGTCCATGATCTTATTGATGATGGGCTACCGGTGTCCCTCTTGCGCGTGGGGGTGGCGGACCTGGCTGGAGTACTGGGGATCGAAATATCATCTTCGTCGTCTGGAACCTGGGACATACTGAAATATATGGAATAATAAGCTTTAGCCTAAGGGCTTATTCTTGGATGTTAGCTAGTGCCAAAGAGGTGAAGACATTCGTTAGCTTGGTGACAATCGAGCACTTACTAGTTGCCAAGTGGCTTGAGAGGTTCTACCTATGGTTGGCATGAGGGGGTAGCCTGCGGGGTGTTGGCATCTCTGGGAATGTATTAATCAACAAGGGAGAGGTTGTGACAAGTGAGGCCCTTACTATGCAACAAGTGAGGCGGCTGGCTATGTTTTGGCCTGTGGGGCGTTTTACCTCTTTCGTGGAGGATGGGTGTTGGCCTTGCGGGACCTCTATCTATAGCAGAAAGTGCAATTGGACTGAGCAATCTATGACCTTGATGAGCCTAGCTGTAACACATGTCAAAAAAAGTTATAGTGGTTCCGTAGCTGTCTGCTTGGTACAGTTTGAACCTTGCGTACGTTTATGCTACTGCCCCCTGAGTTGCAGTAATATGCCTACCTAACGAAACGTATGCCTGTAATAATAATGCACATACCAATATTTAGGAACACAGCACTCTTGATCTGTATCTTAGGTCTCTGGAATCACGAAAAGCCGACCTAGTGATCAAATTGACAAATATTGATTAACATAAACTGTTGAATGCCCCCCCCCCCTTCGGGGAAAATACCCGTCAGCTATGAATTAAGCACCTTGTAACTGTCACCTAATGCGCGTACCAGATTAGAAAGAAAGAAACACTTCATGAGCTCTGACTAGGTCTGTGAAACCGGAAAGCAGACCTATGGATCAATATGACGAAATACTGGTAAATAGACAACCTAATGCAACCTGTAAAAATTAACCTTCATACTGTCCGAAAGCCCTAACAGTCTTCACAAAACATAAATTAGTTAAGATATAGCAATGAAAATTTTACATACACTGAAACAGTGATAGCTACTTGAGACTGTGTAGCCATGCCACCAGGTGGCGTTGTGCTGCCCTGTACCCTGATTATCAGGTGTGAAAATTCTGAACAGCAGGTTTGAGTTGGGAATGATACAGAGTAAAATATACCGTACTTGCCACATGACACAGAGGGAACACCCTCTTATAAATATCATATCTAATGTCACAACAATTGTGCCCAATATTCCCCCTTATGTACACAAAACATAAGCCATTCTTAGTAACATAAATTGTGTGGGAACGTTGTTTCCCTGCCAGGGTTTATATCACTCACTTTATGTGGCATTGTGTGGCTGTGAGTGATGGGATTTGTGCTGCCCTTGCACTTTACCGCCTATTCTGCCGTTGCAGAGCTGTGGAAATAGACCAATGCTGGTTGTGGAGGGAGTGCACCTTGCAACGAGTGGCTGTTAGCAGGACTCCGACCCCGTGAGTGAATACCCGTGTCGGCTGTGCATGCCCCTGGGGTATATGGCTACTCTCCGTGTCCTTCTTGATAGGGGAGGGGGGGGAAGGAGACCCAGGGAAGCCGGTATGTGACTCCCCTCCGTGCCCCTGTTGATAGGGGGGTGAGCCGGCATGTGGGTACTCTCCGTGCCCCAGGTGACACCGTGGGGGAGGCGGGGGTACAGAGCCATGCTGGAGATCCCGGCGGGTTGTGTGATCCCTATTATATGATACAGACGGTGTACGAGTGTACCCGTCTGTACTCACTGTGAAGCGCAGGAAACAGCTGTTCGTTCTGGGCGGCAGCTCGGCAGACAGACTGGGTTCTGACTGGTGGAGATCCAGAGAAGCCTTCAAGTGTCTGATCCTGTTCTCGGGTAGCAGGCCGTTCAGCAGTATGAGTCCCCAGCAGTCTGTGAGTCTGTGGACTGTGCCTGGGAATCAAGCAGCAGTACTTCTGGACCAATAACCCCAGCAGTATGTCTGGAACCAATCAGGTAATGTAGGGAAGGGGGGGAGTCCCTTATAAAGGTACACAGCCCCTCCCACAACTTCAGGCCCAGCCTTCCAATATATGGTAAACTTTACTTTAGTTGCAATGAGTATAGTATAAACATGAGTACTTGGTGAACCTTTGGCACCGTACATTGATAGAGGCTTCTGTTTGTGCAAGTATATGTGGTTAGACATTGAAACAGTTGTAGATAACAGTAACTTTTAATTTTTAGTACTGTCCACTGTAAGGTAGGAGAATATGCAACATTGTCAGGTTTATCGACGGGGATATCTGGGGCTGGTTGGGAAGTAGGTGGTACAGTGCCCAGGTCTCCCGATGACAGGCTTAGTTGCTAAGGAGGAGGGACGAAAAGCAACGCTTCCGGTGGTATACAGTCCATAAGCCCCATCATGTCAGAGACAGGCGGCGTTACCCGGCTAAATAGGCAAGCATAGTCCTACTCGAGCTCCCACTCCCGGTTGGCCAGACAGAACAAGTCCGGCTGTAGGTCTGCTATGTCACGAAGGTCCCAGTTATCTGCCTGTTCAGCTTGGATGGACCAGAAGCGAGCACTGTCGGTTTCCCCAGACTAGTTTCAAAAGCCTCCTACAACAAACCAGGGCCATCGTAGTCTCCCCCTCAAGACACCTATACTCTATCAGTCACGGGTAGAGGTGGTAGGCATACCACCGCAGGGCCTGGTATGAATCATCCAGCTACACCTTGGTCTCAACTTGCGTCTCCAGTTTGCTTACCCATTCCTCTAAAGGCTGGTTTTCCCAGGAACGGAATCCGCAGCTCTAGCTGGTTGGTGGATTTCCTCACTCCGGAAGGGTCGAATTTTGTCAAGGTCCTCCTTTCAGAGATCGGTTCCAAGTGCCACCCTCTACACTGTCTCTCTATCCTCTGGGATAGGGTACTCCATACTGCGCAGCACATCTTGTAGTCGCTGCTGAAGTCTGGCGTCGAAGCCGGATACTGCCCAGCAGTACTTGCCTTCCATTCTGCAGTAGTGCTGGTTTTCCCAAGGGTAGGAAGCCATCACACTGCTGCCAACCAATGTAACAAAGCTCCCTGTACCCTGGCTGGGTACCTCCGCCAAGGACCGTTTCTTAGCTGGAACAGGGGACAAACCGCAGCACTTCTGCCCGACCACACACGGTCCCATGCCCAAAACAGTTCCAGAGAATCAGGGCTTGCGGTCGGTCTAGTTCGGTAGTTTAAAAACGAATAAGCTACTGAACATAGTCAATAGTCCTACCCAGGAACTTGTTCCCCTTGTTCGTGGGAACGTTTTTACCGAACAGTGTCTTTCTAAGTGTTGTCAGACCGAACGCAGGCTATCAAGTTCAGTGGTGTTCGGGAGTTTCAGTATCCGAAAATAGTTCCATGAACTCGACGACCAAACACCGCTGCCTGCGTTCATGCGAACAAGATGGCCGCCACCTCGTGGTCGTCCATAGGAATTGCCCAGACGAACACTTAGAACACTGAGGTGGAAATTGTTACAAAGGAGCAATTAAGCTTAACAAGCTCCAGGGTGGTCTCCGGTTCGTGCGGCTGTTCGGTTTCAAAACAATATAGTCCACATACACAAACGGAGACTTTTATATCATATTTTACAAGGTCCATAGTCTGTGGGCAGGAGGCTGGCAAGCAGGCTCCTCCAGGAACTTGTTGCAAACTCACTTGAAAAGGGGAGTTTGTCACAATGACCATACTGTATGTATTTTTATTGTGAATATTGCATAATTTCTTTATATATATATGTATATGTGTGTGTGTATGTATGTATGTGTATATATATATATATATATATATATATATATATATATTAGTTGTGAGGGAAAAAAACATGTTTTCGGGGGTGGGGCCTGACTGCCAAGATGGCCGGACGCACACTCTGATCGCTCCGGCACCAGCGGGCGCAAACTCACGAATCCCGCTCTACCAAGCAATGTCAGCAGTGCATGGTGCCCGGAAAATAATGCAGGACCCTGAACGGAACATGCCGATACCTGTCTCGCATCAAAACGCGAAACGAGCGCTTGAACCGGCCATGAGGCCTAAACAGGAGCGGGGCCTAAAGCCTGGGGGAGGCGGCCGATCGCCCGGCAAGGGAGCCGCTCATAAGCATGAATCAAACGCTGCCCTGCTACCCCCCTCTCCCCCCCTGGACCGGCGGGGGATATCCCAGTCCACGCTGGGGGTGCCCACCCCTGCAAAGCCACGCGAACAAACGACTAAAACTGTGGTGAGACGAAACTGCCAGGGCACAGGCAAGATGGCGCCACTGGCACGGCCAGCGACGCAACACACCCGCTTAAAGCCACCCAAGCATACCTTGGCCTTCTTCGACCAACTCTGCGCAAGCCTCTGGACGAAGCTCAGTGCCAAAGGTCATGCCTTCAGGCTAGCGAGGAGACTGGCGGCGGCATGGATTCGCCCAGCAACCCAGCGACACCTGTGCGGACCCCCGCCAAGCACCACTAGGGCGGCCTCCCGACGGCACCGACAAACAAGATGGCGGGAAAAGGCGACATGTCCTGCGGGCGACAGCGCTCACTCCCACTCACACCAGGGTGAGACCAGCCAGCGTACCGAAGCTGTCTACCACACAGAGATTCTGAGACTTCCGACCTCCATGCTAACCTCACCAGCCCCCGAACCCCAGCCTGCAAAAACAAGACTCACGAGAACGGTGAACACCACACAGGGACCTCGGGAAGGGCCCGGCGAGAGGAACAACCAAAAGCCTTAACCCCTGCGATGCTAACCTTCAGGGAGGCCACGGACGGGAGACAAGCTGGGCGCAACCCACACCTTGAACCGCCATGGAAAAGCATCCAGGCGAACCTGAGAGCTCCCAGGGACGGTATGGCTCTGCCGAGGCATTGGCTGACAGTGCCACATGTCCCCGAGCAAGGTACCCATGTCCCCCTAAGGACTTGCTGCCATATTCTGCCGGTACCAAGACAGACTATACTGTCACATAGTTAAATTTATCTTTGATCGATTCTCGGCTGCCTGCATTTATTTACTTTACTTTACTTATGTTTAACTACACTCCAGGCGCTCCAGGGGTTAAATCCACTGTTAGCCTGTTAATACACACATAGCCAGGTACTTAGACACACCTATTATGACACGCAAGTTTGGTTACCAGAGGCCCAGCAGGGTCCCCCCCCCCCTTCTGAATACATTTCTTGTTAAAAGCTCACATACCCTACAAACCTGAAGCGACGCATGGGGTTAAACCCGCTATACCAGTCATAGGCATAGTCCCCTTGACCTTACAGGGTATGTGCAACCAGTACCTAAGCCTCTACTCGAGCATGCAACCCTATATGCCCAGGAGCACCTATAGCCTGAATAACCAACACGGTACCTACCAAGCTCCATGTCACTAGCTTGCAACACATTTCTTCATCAAGCATTATAATCCCCAAAATTGTGCAAGTTTTAACTGAATGCCATCTCATATGTAAACTATGTATTAAGATGTTTGTGTCAACTGCTGTTGTGGCATGACATAACTGTTTGTACACACCTGCACAGCAACAAAAAAAACAAACAAAAAAAAAACGTGTTGTTTTGTTCCCTTTTTTGCCTTTTCTCTAAGTTTATGTTTCCCATAGTGTTTACTCTGTTATACTTTAAGAAATTGTTCAATAAAAATAATTTGAAAATAACTAATTGGCAAATAGTAATGATTGCATTATATGGGTGGGGAATATGATTGATTGATCTGGACTGTGGAGCAGGTGTGATGGGGAGATTAAAGGGCTTGTATTTGTTTTGCCTAATGCCTCAGTTAGTCTTACCGTTTCATTTTCATATTGATATTTTAGATCTTAGATTTTCGGGGATTTTAAAATGTATTCACCAGCTTTTGCTGAACGTCTATTCACATTATTCACTGTAAGCTAATGGCTTTAATGATTCCTTAAACTCTATGTTTCAGCATTCCTTTTTTAATCTGTTGTGAAAAGCACACATTTTCCAAATAAGTTTGTATCCAGACATATTGATGGGATTAATGATGACAGATGCAGAAACAAATTGGGTAATAGAGTACATGTGAGTATTGTTTAACTTTATTGGACATCTGGCATCATACACAGCAGATAAAAATTAACAAGAACTATCAAAGCCAGTTCGGCAAAGGTCATTCAACATGATTTGGTCAGATATAAAAATGCCATTCAGTCTGTCCTCCATCTAATTTATTGTCCAAGATGGAGCTGCTCTCTTTTTCAAGATCGGTAGCTTGGCTACTCCTCGCGGGAGCTTTTTGTCTGGCAGAAGGAGGCAAGCTTCTAGTAGTTCCTATGGATGGCAGCCATTGGCTAAGCATGAAACCTGTAGTAGAAAAACTAACGAAAAATGGGCATCAGGTTGTGGTGGTGACACCAGAGAGTACTTTATCAATGAGTAACTCTTCATGTTATTCTCTGAAGACCTACTCTGTGCCATACAGCAGCCAGGATGTAGAAGACAAAATGCAGAAGTTTGGAAGCGATCACTTCATTAATCATCCTTTTCCAGGAGTCACCATCGCTATGTTTAACAGCATGTTAGATGTATATGTCATGTTTCGGGCTATGTGTGCAAAGTTATTATTCAATAAAGAGTTAATTCAAAATCTAAGAGAAGATAAATATGACGCATTGCTTACTGATCCATTTTCACCTTGTGGAATGATGGTAGCAGAACATCTCGGAATTCCTAATGTGAGTTTTCTAAGAGGAATGCCCTGTATGTTAGACTTTATCGGCGCACAGTGTTCGAGCCCCCTGTCCTATGTTCCCAGAATATTCAGCCAGTTCTCAGACAAGATGACTTTCATGCAGCGTTTGAAGAACCTATTGATTAGGGTAATCGAGTTCTATTATTGTGCGGCGACATATGCACCATGGGAGCATCTGGCTTCCAAGTTCCTAGAAAAGGAAGTGAATATGTATCAACTTCTCAGTAGAACATCCATCTGGATTATGAGATATGACTTTGTTTTTGACTATCCACGACCTATAATGCCCAACATGAAGTTTGTAGGAGGCATCAACTGTGTTCAAAATAAAAGCTTGAGTAAGGTAAGAATAATTAATTCCTATTATATTGCAAGTAAACTGTGATTTTTTATCATATTATTTTGATGATATTTAAACTTACTACTTGCTGTACAACAGTAACTGATTGCTTAAATATGTTAAACTAAATATTGTAGAGTGTGAGAAGCCCATTTACAAAAGAAACACTTATTTTTGTACACTGGTGTACTTGCATTGACAATGAAATGCATGTACATGGACATTTTACCTTTACCTGTGTTACGTCTATTCCCACACTGAAGGGCTCCTTTATGCACAATTGCTCAATCTGTAAAATTATTAAATAAATCATTACAGGTGCACTGGCAAATGGAAGGCAGATTGTACCCTGTTAAAATTATGTCAAGAAACATGCTGATAACACTTGTTCCGAAATAAATAACAGTACAACTTCTTGTGATTTAAAAACATTTAACTCAGCTTTATTAAACCACATTAACACTTAACATGACAGCTACAAGCTGTTGTTGATAAGACAACAGGTAGTTGAAGATATTATTTTAAACCATGCATTCCAGTTATTTTCCATTCTCAGCCATTCACGGGGCCTGTATCTCCAAAGTGGCTTTGTCTTATTGTTGTGCTGGCCAAGCACAACTGCAGCTGTTAGAATACTGACTGTTTTATTTAGTGAATAGAACCCACAGTAAACAACACAGACTTTTATAGTGGGGAAGAGGCCTTGCTGCCATCATGCATACCTCCCAACATTCCAAATGCACAAAGAGGAATACTTTAATTTTAGGGATATGGGTGGGAATTTGACCAGGGCAGGACTGATAGGTGAAATGTTTAAATGTCTTACTAATAATAGTATGCAACAAAAGTGTAATTTAGAACAAGAACAATGTATCTAGTTTTCACAGACTGATTTGTAGCCAGGGGTAGGCAACCAATGGCACGTGTGCCACGCACAGCACTCGAGGTGCCTTTGCACGGCACTCAAGGCTACCAGAGTCAAACAGGCTCTGGCCTATCAGGAGTCCCAGTGAAACTTCAGATATCTGCTAATACGAAAAGTTGGTGAAGCACAATCCTCAATTTATGCATTGCAGCACTTAGAGGAAGTGACCTCAGATCACTTCCTCCCAGAACTTGTGAACTCTCGTGTTTCTAGGGGTCGGCTGCAATATCTGGTGGATTGGAAGGGGTACGGCCGTGAGGAGCGGTCTTGAGTTTCGAGCTCTGATCTACACGCTCCCTCTTTGGTCCGCTCCTTTCAGGCCCGGTTTCCTTTGAAGCCTTCTGCTTCCCGCCCTCCGGGCGGTCTTCGAGGGGGGGTAATGTCGGGATCCCGCGGGCGGCTGCGAGGGGAGGCTGCACTCCGCTCGCAGTACACACCCTCCAGCCGTCCGCGGTCCCCTCCTCCACGTGGGCTCGGCGAGCGGCATCCCTCCAGCCCCGGATGCCGCCCGCGTCTTCCTCCACGTCCCCCAGCGGCAGCATGCATGACGCTGCACGCTGGGAGACCGCCCAATATATGACACGCCGGGGTCAGTCACCTGACCCGGCGTTAAAGGCACAGTGCCTCAATCACAGTGGGAGGTTTAGATATCTCCCACGTGTGATTGTTAATTCTGATTGGAAATTATCCAATCAGAATTAACCTTATGGTTTATATACTTACCTTTCCTGTTCCTCCCTGCCCTGTTGTGGTCTTTGCTTGCTAGTATTGCTACTGAACTTGTGTTTCTGGTTACGTACTCTCTGGCTTGTTAATCTGACTTTGTGACTTTCTCCTACCCTTTGACCTTGGCTTGTTTCTCGTTATTCTGTCTTCTGGTTCCCCTTACTCGGCTTGTCTCCTGACTATTCTTTGTGTGCTTAGCCCGGCCACTCTAAGGTCCGGTACTGCACCTTTTCTGTGTGTGTGTGTTAGCGTGTTTGGTTCCCCGAATCGTGACAGGAATATGACGTCATATTCCGGCTCCGGCATCAGTACGCGGCGCGCGAGGGAGCTGAACAGGGAGCACTCAGGGGAGAGTGCTCCCTCACGCGCCTGCCAGCCTGCCCAGTGACCGGCCGCCCAGCAACACCACTGGACCCAAGGAAATTCCCTCAGCAGTCCCAAAGGTAGGGAGGCCGGGGGATTACATTTTTTTTTAAAAAGTGTGTGTGTGTGTGTGTGTGTTAGTGTTGGAGTGTGTGTTAGTTTGTGTGCATCTGTTTGTGAGTCTGTTTGGTGTCTGTTAATGAGTGTGTGTTTTGTAAGTGAGTGTGTATGTCTGTCTGTCTGTCAGTGAGTGTGTATGTATGTATGTCACTGAGTGTGTGTCTGTCAGTAAATGTGTGTCTGTTTGCTAGTGTGTATGCGTCTGTTAGCTAGTGTGTATGCGTCTGTTCGTGAGAGTGTGTGTCTTCAGCACTTACCTTTCTCCAGTGCCGGACTCCCTTGGCGCTGGGGATCCCTCCGCCCCGATCTGCCTCTCAGCTCAGAATGCGCATGCGCGGCAAGCGCAGCGCGCACATTCAAACGTCTTCTCACTGTGATTTTCAGTGGCTGTCAATGAGACAGCCACTAGAGGCTGGATTAACCCTCAGTGAAACATAGCAGTTTCTCTGAAACTGCTAGGTTTTCAGCTGCAGGTTTAAAACTAGAGGGACCTGGCACCCAGACCACTTAATTGAGGGGGGGGGGGGGGGGGAGGAGGAGGAGGAGGAGGAGGAGGAGGAGGAGGAGGAGGAGGAGGAGGAAGTAGTAATCATTACTTCTGCAGAGATTTACCAGAGTATCATGTTTAAAAAAGTGGTGCAAAGATGTAAAAGGGAAAATGTCACCAATAACATGTGCATGCTGGTTCCACTGGCTTCCATGGTGATTGTCTTCCACAACCATAAGACATATCTGTGTTGTTTACTTGTCTGGATATTAGCCACACTTTGTTCTCTTTAGTACCTTAGAGTCAAATCTGTACTTTTAAACTTGATAGATCTTTGCTCCACATCCCTTTGTATATTCCCATTCTATGTTTGAGAATCCTGTTGCAAAATTGATCTAAGGATTGTTTGAGCTGTGTGTACAATCTTTGTCTAAAAAAACAATGTCGTTTTGAGCTGTATGTGTCATTCTGTGTACTTGACTTTATTTTGACAAACTCTACTCTGGCTCTACTGTTTCTTAGAAAATAATGAGTGTGGCAACATTTCACAAAGCATATAATGGATAAACCCAATTAATGGTCACCAAGATGGCATATTAATTTAAAATACATGAATATTAATGATTGGCTTTAGTATAGTTGTAAACGTATTTGAAAATGTGCCATCTGGACTGAAAGTAAAAAAAAAACTACAAGTACAAAAAATCACGGTTGACGTGGTCAAGATATAAAATGTGATTTAGAACAACCTGCATCTAATTCACTAATATAAGGTGGATCTGCTCTCTTCTTCTATATTTGCTACTTGGCTACTTCTCCTGTAAAGTCTCTGTCTGGTAGAGGGAGAAAAACTCTTAGTAATTCCTATGAATGGCAGCCACTGGCTAAGCAAGAAACCTGTAGTAGAAAGGCTAACTAAGAATGGGCATTAGGTTGTGATGGTGACACAAGCGAGTACTTTATCAATAAGTAACTCTTCATGCCATACAGCAACCACTACACAAAAGCAAAAATGCAGAAGTTTGGAAGCGATCACTTCATTATTGATCCTTTTCCAGGAGTCAATATTAACATGTTTAACAGCATGTTGGGAATATACGACATGTTTCGGACCATGTGCGCAAAGTTTTTATTCCATAAAGAGTTAATGCAAAATCTCAGAGGAGATAAATATGATGCATTGCTTTGTGACTCATTTTCACCTTGTGGGATGATGGGGGGCAGAACATCTTGGAGTCCCTAATGTGCATTTTCTAAGAGGAAAGCCCTATATGTTAGACTATACCAGTGCACAGTGTTCGAGCCCCCTGTCCTGTAGCCCCATGGAGCAAAAGCACAGCTTAGCGGAAAAGGGCCTTGACAGGGGTTAGGAGGCGGGCTTAGGAGGAAGGAAGATAGGAATGGAGTTATGGGTAAGTGGGCTGTCTATTTAAATAGGCAGCCATTTTATAACAGTCACTTTTAATTCCTACCTGGCTAAGTTTGTGTGCACTCCTGTGCTCATAGATTTGGCCTGGTGGGGTTTTCTCTTTTTTCTCCTTCTGCAGGGCCATGGACGAGGTGGAGAGACTGCTGGCGGGGATCCGGTCGGCGGCCCAGAACCAGGGAGCGGATTGGTTGCGGGCCCAACTTGGACCGGCCCTGGCGTTGGTGGCGGATCCGGAGAGAGGACGTCCTGTGCGGGCCAGGAGGCCACCGAGGAGGCTGAGCCCGGGCGCTGGGCCCGGTGAAGACACCCCTGGGACCAGCGGAGCGGCTGTATCGGGCCGAGGTGGGACCGGCGGCCGCATGGTTGAGGCGCTGCCTCCCGGCGCGCCGCGGGGGCCCGGGAGGATCGTCGCCCCTGACCGGGGCTCCAAGGCAAGCTGCAGCAGGTCCGGCAGCCGCATGGTCGAGGCTCGGCCTCCCTGCGCACTGCCGGAACCTCGGATTGCCACCACGCGGCGGGCGGCCGCCAGGACTGGTGCCGGCGCGGCTCCCTCGTTAGATGAGGCCGCGCCTGGAGCGGGGACTGCGGCTGAGGTCGGGCGGTCCCCCGGAGTACATGGAGGCGTGGGCTCGCGGCCCAGGAGGGCGCCCCCTCCGACGGGAGCCGTGGATGTCGGTAGCGGAGCGGGGCCGTCGCACACTGGACCCCTGGACATGCAGGCGAGTACAGGGGGCTCCGGCAGGGGCCCTCTTGGAGGGCACGATAAAGGGGGTGCCCAGCAGGGGAGCCATAGGCGGGGGGAGGGGAGAGGGGGTAATCGGGGGCCTACTGGGGTTGTAGAAAAGGGGGGTGGTGGGAGTAATAAGGCACTAGGGAATTTAAGGGGACAGGTGGCTGGGCAGACCACTCAGGAGCACGTTAAGGGGATGAGTGAGGGGTTGCAGGGTAGGGGGGGGTCCTCTTTGGGGGTGGGGGATGGGCCAGTAAGTCACAGTCTGTCGGGTTCGCATGGGGTGGGTAGGTCAACTTATAGGGCAGGGGCGTCGGGTCGGGGTGGGTCCGTTGGCCACGGGAGGAGTTCATCTTGTAGCAGTGGGCAGTTAGGGGGGCATGGTCTGAGGGGTGATCCGGAGTCTAGCAGGGGTAGTATTTCTCCCGTTAGGGCTAGGGGGTCCGCTGGGGCGGGGGGTAGGCCACGGGTCAGCCGGTCCACTTCAGATAGCTCAAGCGGGGGCAGGGGAGGAGCTCCCAGGCGAGGCAAACGGGGGCAGTCATCAGGTATGGATCGTAGGAGTCGTAGTCCCCGCGGCGGGGCTGCCCGGGCCCGTAAGGCGCGCGGCAGGAGAACTAGGCAGCGGGAGGCTTTGGTGTCCAGTAGGCGCTCCCTGGGGCGGGACGGGAGGGTGGCGCAAGGACAGTTCACCCTTCCCAGGACTTCTTCTCCTCGTTGCAGGTCTCGGAGTCGCTCCTCCTCAGTGTTGGCGAGGCACCGGGTTGGCTCCCCGGTCGGCGGGACATCGGCGGATGTCGCTCATCCTGGTCCAATGGCGGTGGACACTGCAGCCCCAGGCGATCCCGGAACGAGGGGCTTGGCCGGTGAGTCCTGTGAATCATTACACTCCTGCACGTTAGTTAACACACTACAAACACTTCTCCACTCACTGGGAGCGGGGGGTGGTACGGGTGGGAACGTAGGTCAGGTGTGGGAGCAAGGGGCTGTGGTCGCGAGTTCGGGGGCCGGGGTGGCTGCCAGGACCGGTTCGGGTGCGGACGTGGGGGAGGTGGCTGGATCGTCGGTCGCGGTGAGCGAGCGGGCTGAGTTGATCGGAGGTGGGGTCTCCGAGGCGGCCCGGCAACACGCCTACGTGTCGTTTGCGGGTCCTCTGGGGGTGCACCTCAAATCGGAGGTGAAGGAAAAGATCTGGAAGGGTGAATTCTGCGAGATCTTTTCCCTCCTCCCTCTGGAGGAATTTATCGACCTCAAAGAGGAAGATAAAAAAGATGAAAAGAAGGAGGAGGAGGAGAAAAGGAAACGGTATCGGAAGATACCAAAATCCTTTGGGAACTGGTTACGGGCGTTTTGCGTGCTGGCCAGTGTATTGGGCGAGAAATCCCCCAGTTTATGCTCATCCTTGTTTTGCTACCTGGATGGGATCTGGGAAGCGTACCGCACCTATGGCGGATTGGCATGGTGGCGGTACGACGAGCAGTTTCGGCAGAGACTGGCGGCAAATCCGGGTATGAGGTGGGACCAAATGGACCTGCCTCTATGGATGAAACTCATGATGGCGCAAAAAGCGCAGCCCTTTCAGCAAACGGCCGGCGGAAAAGGGCAGTCCGCCTCGTCGGCCGCCTTGCAAAAGGGCTTCTGCTGGCTCTACAATGAGGGCCAGTGTAAATGGGGGGCGACATGCCATTTCAAACACGAGTGTTCGGGCTGTGGCGGCGCCCACGGGCTCCACCGATGCTTTAAGAAGGGGAAGTCAGGGAACGCCGGAGTCCCCACTACGGCCGGTGGTGGGGGGGCGTCCCCTGCCTCGGGGCTTCACTCCGGTGAAGCTCGACGCGATGGGGCCATGGCTAAGCCGCTACGGTAACAGGGCGGATGCCGTGGTGCTCAGGGACGGTTTCGAGCACGGGTTCTTCATCCCGTTCCGGGACAGGGTTGGGATGGGGGGACTGCGCAACCTAAAGTCGGTGGCGGAGTTTCCGGGGGTGGTGCGGGAGAAACTGATGAAGGAAGTGCGGTTAGGTAGGATGGCGGGACCGTTCACGGCACCGCCGTTGGAGGGTCTCAGGGTTTCCCCCTTAGGGGTGGTGCCCAAGAAGGAGCCGGGGAAGTTTAGGCTCATTCACCACCTCTCCTATCCAAAAGGAGCGTTGGTGAATGACGACATCGACAGGGAACTGTGCTCGGTCTCTTATGCATCATTCGACCGGGCGGTCGACCTGGTAAGGAGAGCCGGGCGCGGGGCACTGATGGCTAAGGTGGACATTGAAGCCGCATTTCGGCTTCTTCCGGTCCACCCGGTTTGTCATCACCTGTTGGGGTGTTTCTTTGAAGGGGGTTATTACGTGGACCTATGTCTTCCGATGGGGTGTTCCATCTCCTGTGCTTACTTCGAGAAATTCAGTACCTTTCTCGAATGGGTAGTGCGGATTGAGTCGGGTAACGGTGCATTGGTGCACTACCTGGATGACTTTCTCTGCGTGGGGCCGGCGGACTCCCCGGCGTGCCTGCACATGCTCAGAACGGTCGAATGGGTGGCGGGTCATTTTGGTGTACCGCTGGCAAGGGAGAAGACGGAGGGCCCGGCAGCTTGCCTTAGTTTCCTGGGTCTTGAGATAGATTCGAGGCTCGGGGAATGTCGGCTGCCGGCTGCGAAGTTGGAAGGTTTACGGGGCGTGGTGGCTGCGGTGGCGCGGGCTCGCAAGGTGACCCTGCGGCAGCTGCAATCTCTGGTGGGAATGCTCAACTTTGCATGCCGGGTGATCCCGATGGGTAGGGTGTTTAGCCGCAGCCTATCGGCTGCGACGGCCGGGGTGCGCTCCCCACATCATTTCATCCGGGTGTCAATGGCCATGCGGGCCGACCTGGCGGTGTGGGACACCTTCCTGCGGGACTTTAATGGGACAGTGTTTTTTCGGCAGGAGGGTGTATCGGCGTCAGAGCTGGAATTGTTTACCGACGCGTCGGGTAGCGTTGGCTTTGGGGCCTATTTTGCGGGTCGGTGGTGTGCGGAGCAATGGCCAGAGGCATGGAGGTCGAACCCCCCTTATGCGTAATATGGCTTTCTTGGAACTCTTCCCGCTGGTTGTCGCCATGGCGCTGTGGGGAGAGGGGCTGCGAGATCGTAAGGTGATCTTCTTCTCGGACAACATGTCCGTGGTGCACGCGGTCAATAACCAGTCTGCAGCGTCGAAACCGGTGGTTCGGCTGCTGCGGCGTCTTGTGTTGATGTGTATGTCACTAAATGTAGTCTTTCGCGCGCGCCATGTGCCGGGGTATTTGAATGAGGTGGCTGACGCACTGTCTCGTTTTCAGTGGTCCCGATTCCGGATGGCGGCCCCGGAAGCGCTGGAAGTGGGCCAGACGTGCCCAGACGAGATGTGGAATCTAGGAGCGTCTTGCTTGGGGGATTAGTGAAAGCTTCGCTGGCGCCGGCCACTTGGGCCGCCTACGATAAGGTTTGGAAATCCTGGGAACAGTCGCTACGAGGGCTGGATCAGGCGCGGGTGAGAGAGTCGCGCTTGGACGCCTTTTTGTGGTTTGCCTTTCGGCTACTAGCGAAGGAAGCATCTCCCGCGGTGGTGGATAGGGCCATGGCGGCAATGGCGTTCTGGTTCAAACTCCGGGGGGAGGAGGATCTGACCAAGTCCTTCGTAATTAGGCAAGCACTCAAAGGGTACCGGAAGGGCCGGTGATCTCCTGATACCAGGCGCCCGGTGTCGGTGCGGGTGCTTGGGGACCTAATACGGGTCCTGCCGGAGATTTGTTTCGACGGGTTTGAGGTTTCCCTGTTTCGGGCCGCTTTCCTCCTGGCCTTTTTCGGGGCCTTCCGGGTTGGGGAGCTGGTGAGCTCCAACCGAGTGGTTTCCGGGGGGTTGCAGTTTTCGGGCATCCGGGTACTGGAGAACAAGTTGGTGGTGCACCTGGCCAGGTCCAAGACGGACGTCTTGGGAAAAGGCCGGGACGTGACGCTGGGTGCCCTGCCGGGCTCCGCGCTATGCCCGCTAGCCGCAGTGGCGGGGTACTTGGCTAGGAGGCCCGCGGGGGGGGGGCTCGTTGTTGGTACACGCGGACGGGTCTTCACTGTCCCGGTTCCAATTTACCAAAGTCTTTCGGTCGGGCCTGGGTAAGCTGGGCCTGCAGGCGGACAGGTTTGGGACACATTCCTTCCGTATCGGGGCGGCCACGGAGGCCACACGCTTGGGGTTTGGCGACGATTTAGTGAAGCGGATTGGGAGGTGGGAGTCGGTGAGGTTCCGATCTTATGTTCGCTTGGGTTTATTGGATTGAGATTTGTGTTCCCGGATGGGGACGGGGTTGTCTGACAGTCTGTTTATTTCTTCCCCAGGCCGGGTCGCATGGATCGTGGGACACTCTTTTGTCGTTGGGGCTGAAAGGAGGGCCGCAGCTCGAGCTCAAGGCCAGCAGCTGGGCTTTCCGAGGGAACACCTGTTAGTGCGATGGTTTGGGTACCGGGGAGGTTGCTGGGGGGATGTCTGCGGGGCCGTGTTCAGGATGGTGGCTGGTGGGCGGAGGCCCGATCTGCTGGTCATACATGCCGGGGGCAACGACTTGGGTCTGACGCCGCGGCGTCGACTGGTAAAATGGATGAAACAGGACCTCAACAAGTTGAGGGACCTGCTTCCGGAGGTGATGCTGGTCTGGTCGGAGATGGTCCCGAGGCGGCGGTGGCGCCACGCTCGGGATCCAGGGGCCATAGATAGGTGCAGGAAGAAAGTGAACAGCTTGATGGCGAGCTTTATTCGGAAGTTGGGGGGGGTAGTGGTGCGGCACAGTGAGTTGGAGGAGGGGCTGCTAGGCTACTACCACCCAGTCGGTGTTCATCTCTCGGCTGTGGGCTGGGATCTGCTGAACCTGGGTTGGCAGGAGGGGATGCAGAAAGTACTTTTTATTCGGGGTGGCGGAGCTCAGACGGCTTAAGGGGTCAAGGTCTGAGCTAGTGGCGGGATGGGGAGCTGAAGGAGAAGAAATAGGCTCCCCAGGAGGAACCGGATGGAATTGGAAAATGGTGGACATTGGTGGTTGGTAGGTTTCGAGTCCTGTCGGTGGCTCAGAACCTGGTGGGGTAGGGGTATCCGGGTATACCCCTGCCGTGGTTAATTAATGGTTTGGCACTTTAAATTGGTTCATGTTGGAATAATTTGATATGTTATGTATTTGTATATACGTGTTATTTATATTGGGGTCATTGCCTTTTATATTGACAGAAGGATACGGGTGCAAGGGCAGAGTATGGGGGGCAATGACCCATGTTTACATGTTAAATTATTTGGTTATGTTATATTATGATATTATTATAATGGTTATTAGTTGAAATTGTTAATAAAGCTGTGGACAATTTTTCCCATATATCTCTAGTGTCAGTGCATTATTGGGTAAGGTATGTGGGTTGGTTGTCCTGGATTCCGACTGCCCATATGGCGACTATACACCGGTCATATGTTCCCAGAATATTCAGCCAGTTCTCAGACAAGATGAATTTCATGCAGCGTTTGAAAAACCTATTAGTTAGGCTAATCGAGTACTATTATTGTGCGGCTACATATACACCATGGAAGCATCTGGCTTTCAAGTTCCTAGAAAACAACGTAAATATCCTGCAGCTTCTAAGCAGAAAATCCATCTGGGTTCTGAGATATGACTTTGTCTTTGACTAACCACACCCTGTGATGCCCAACATGGTGTTTGTAGGAGGCGTCAGCTGTGTTCCAAATATGTCCATGCCAAAGGTAGGAATTATATGCCCGTTAAACAGCCATACCTTTTCTGTCAAACTCTGCTCTGGCTATTAAAAAAAATAGAGCAGCAACATTTCCAATTGATTATTTCCAAAATTCATATTATGGATAACCCAATTAATGGTCATCATGTTAGAACATGTTGATACAAAGTACATGGATTTTAATACTGATTCCAGAGGTTCTATGGTGATTGCTCCAATTTTAGTACTTTGCACCAGAGGTGTTTAATATGACATCGACAAAACAAAGTGCAATTACCTGTCTTCAAGGACACACTGAAGGCCGATTACAAAGACACAATTCAGTCCATTTAACCTCTGCAGTCATGTATCCCTCACCAGCAGTTGACTCCACTGGCACTCTTTTGTCTCTCTATCAGCTTATTGCCCCCAGTCTAAATAAGAAGCCTTCCCCATATTCATGCCAGTCAGGCTGGAAGGTAAAGGCTAGATTATTTCTTTCCTTTAGGTGTTCTTATTTTCAGGTAGGATATGACTGTGCTCTTCTGGCCACTTTGATGGCCAAAGAAAGAATATAGAAGAAAGAAGCCTTTAATGAAATAAAAAAATTCACAGGTAAAATTTACATTTTTTAATTTCTATATGGGCTCCACCCTAACTGTTAACTATTAGTGTGAGAGGGTAGGTAGGGTCATTTAATCGTAGATACACAAATCATTACTTGGGGGCACACGCATTATTTGGTTGTGGTGCTGCTAGAACCTAAAATTACAGGCATAATTTGACAATTTACCTGGGGTCCACCGGGTATCTGCTGTCTCCTTAAAGGAGGCAAGGATATGCCATTAGCTTCAGTGAGCTAATTCCTGCTGTAAAGGATAAATACATTGACTGGCAGTGTCAACTGAGCTTAGGTCAGTGCTGGAGGTTCTTTAGGTAGGTGAGGTGGCATAGTCTAATGGTTTGACTACGTAGCCTAAGAAGAGTGCCAGGGTACTATTGACTCTCTAACCACAACAGCGGACTGCTCTAGTAATGGTGGTTGGAATGTTTCTTTAATTCTCTCAGTATAACCAGGTATTTATGCGAAAATTCCAGTGTGCTGTAGTGGTTATAGTGCTAAGAGTAGTGATGTCCCGAACGGTTTGCTGGCGAATAGTTACCGGCGAACATAGCATGTTCGCGTTCGCCACGGACGGCGAACATATGCGATGTTCGGCCCGCCCCCTATTCGGCATCATTGAGTAAACTTTGACCCTGTACCTCACAGTCAGCAGACACATTCCAGCCAATCAGCAGCAGTCCCTCCCTCCCAGACCCTCCTACCTCCTAGACAGCATACAATTTAGATTAATTCTGAAGCTGCATTCATTTTTTTTTTGTTTGTTTGTTTATTATACATTATCTTCCATAGCCAGTAACCTGTGTTTATTATACATTATCCCCCATAGCCAGTAACCTGTGTTTATTATACATTATCCCCCATAGCCAGTAACCTGTGCTTATTATACATTATCTCCCCCATAGCCAGTAACCTGTGTTTATTATACATTATCCCCCCACAACCAGTAACCTGTGTTTATTATACATTATCCCCCCATAGCCAGTAACCTGTGCTTATTATACATTATCCCCCCATAGCCAGTAACCTGTGTTTATTATACATTATCCCCCCATAGCCAGTAACCTGTGCTTATTATACATTATCCCCCCATAGCCAGTAACCTGTGTTTATTATACATTATCCCCCCATAGCCAGTAACCTGTGTTTATTATACATTATCCTCCCATAGCCAGTAACCTGTGTTTATTATACATTATCCCTCCATAGCCAGTAACCTGTGTTTATTATACATTATCCCCCTATAGCCAGTAACCTGTGTTTATTATACATTATCCCTCCCGCATTTCCGGACTTTTCGGGACTTTTGTTGCAGCCGCTTGGTAGATAACTCCCTAATTCCCACGGTATTAGGGAGTTATCTACCAAAAGGCTGAAAGACCTAAATTGGTCTTTCAGCCAAATTTACTAATACTAAGTAAAAATTACTTCGTATTAGTAAATTGTGCCCCTACTCGCAATACCGCGAGTAGGGGCATGTCTATTAAACAGTGAGCAGCCTGTGGCTTCTCACTGTTAAAAAAAAAATGAAAACAAAATAAAAAAGGGTCCACCCTCCCTGAGCGGCTGGGGGCCCTAAAGTAAAAAAACCTATTGTCCTCCCCCTGGCCCCCACCCCTGAGCGGTGGGTGGGGGCACTAAACAAAAATAAGGGGGGCCTATTGTCCTCCCCCCTGGCCCGACCCCTGAGCGGCGGGTGGGGGCCCTAAATACAAATTGGGGGGGACCTAATGTCCTCACCCCTGGCCCCCACCCCTGAGCGGCGGGTGGGGGCCCTAAATACAAATGGGGGGGACCTATTGTCCTCCCCCCTGGCCCCCACCCCTGAGCGGTGGGTGGGGGCCCTAAACAAGAATAAGGGGGGGGACCTAATGTCCTCCCCCCTTGCCCTCACCCCTGAGCGGTGGGTGGGGGCCCTAAATGAAAATGTAACCCCCCTCCCCCAGGTGACTAGGGGTCCCCAAACCCCTAGTCACCCCCTCCCCCCCAAAAATAATCTCCTGCCTACCCCCCTCACCCTAAAAATAATGAGGGGGGACCATTTAACTAAGTACCTTTAAAAACAAAAATACACTTACCATTCGATGTTTTCTTTCTTCTAAAATCTTCTTTTTTCAGCCCCAAAAAAGGCCAAATAAAAATCCATAATAAACGACGCAATAAAAAAAAAAAAAAAAACGAACGCAAAAAAAAACCAAAACATCTTTACCCGGCGAGGGCTCCGCGCAGACTGAGCTCTGCAGGGCGGGGGAAGGCTTATAAAGCCTTGCCCCGCCCTGCAATTAGGCTCAGAGCACTCTGATTGGTGGGTTTAAGCCATCCAATCAGAATGCTTTGGAATTTTCTCTGGTAACTTAATCCACCAATCAGAGTGTTATGAGTTAAATTACACAGCGTGGGAAAATTCCACAGAACTTTCCCACGCTGTGTAAAATGACACAGAGCACTCTGATTGGTGGATTTCAAACCAACCAATCAGAGTGCTGTGACGGGTAAATGTAGAGACTTACCTGTCAGTCTCTTTATTTACCTGTCAGAGCATTCTGATTGGATGGCTTAAACCCAGCAATCAGAGTGCTCTGAGCCTAATTGCAGGGTGGGGCAAGGCTTTATAAGCCTTCCCCCACCCTGCAGAGCTCAGTCTGCGCTGAGCCCTCGCCGGGTGAAGATGGATTATTTTTTTTTTGCGCTCGTTTTTTTTTAATTTTTTTTTTTTATTGCGTCGGTTATTATGGATTTTTATTTGGCCTTTTTTGGGGCTGAAAAAAGAAGATTTTAGAAGAAAGAAAACATCGAATGGTAAGTGTATTTGTATTTTTAAAGGTACTTAGTTAAATGGTCCCCCCTCATTATTTTTAGGGTGAGGGGGGTAGGTAGGACATTATTTTTTGGGGGGAGGGGGTGACTAGGGGTTTGGGGACCCCTAATCACCTGGGGGGAGGGGGGTTAAATATGTATTTCGGGCCCCCACCTGCCACTCAGGGGTGGGGGCCAGGGGGGAGGACATTAGGTCCCCCCCCTTATTTTTGTTTAGGGCCCCCACCCACCCGTTTAACTAGGCTGCCCTAGAGCTTATTGCTGAACATGGGAAGTTATTGCTTATACGCTAGAAGTTACAGCATAGGCTAGGTTTGCTATAGGTATACATGCTAAAGCTGGGTTGTGCAGTGGACAAGGGAAAGTGACGCTTAATAATCTCTAGTGGCAGGAGTTGGAGAGGCTTGGTTAGGTGTGGGAGAGATTAAGTTACCAACTAAGCGTACTAGTCGCCATGCTTGTGAGATTTTGTGAATGGGATAGTACCTGCCGACTATTATAGTGTAATCAGGCTACATATGTCACTGGGGTCGACCTCATATATGAGGATATGTTTCCTACTAACATATGAAGGATCACGGTAGAAAAAACTAAACAAGGGAGTCAACATAAAAACTTGGTCTGCGATTTACTGTGGTAGGAAGAATAGTAATCAGAGCCCGCCAGGCAGCACCAGCGGTAGTAGGGCAAGTACAGAGTCACCCTATGCCCAGACTTGGGAGGCATTTTATGGGTGTAAAGAAAACCCGTAAGGGTGAGTTAAGTGAAGCGAAGCGGGCCTTACCAGCACATTAGCAACAAGCGCATCATACAGTATGGTTCCTCGCAATCAGACTAGGGGTTCGCTCGGATTAAGTCCAAGCGTATATGGCTGTAAGCAGACATATATACACACAGGCTAAATAAGTGACTGATCAATAAACATTTGGGTACGGTATCTTTTAACAGGAAGTGGGCACATCTCAACACCGAGTTCCCTACGTCTATTTGTTACCTAAACCCATTCTCTGGCGTGGGGCAACCTCTTGTCTTGCACGGAGGTAACGGTGTGAATTACCCTACCAGGTAGCTGCTATGCGCGTGCCTATTAGTAAAGAGGCTATGGGATCTTGAGATGTCATATCCACCGTGTTCCGACCCTGTAGCACAGGTTTCGGGCCAAGAATTTGAGAAACCTATATACAAGTATGCAATTAATGGCACATTTAAACCTTCCGCTGTGTCTCAAGACCTATCAGGGAGGGCATAGTAGTTAGAGTGACATATATTTAGGCATCATTGTGCGGTATTATATGCATTTTTAGTATGGGAAAAGTCAGGCACAATCAAAACAAGTAAAGAGATTTGTGAGTCCCGGTCTAGACGTGCAGAAACATCACATCGTAGGTAGTCAAGATGGGTTGCCCAGCGGTGGGAAAGTCCAGAACGTGGAAGGCTTGTAAATGGCCACGTGAGCCAAGTCCGCACCTTGTCCGCTTCGTGCTCAGCATCCGCGTGTGGTAAATGTGTGCGGGTCTTAATGGTTTCTTGTCCCGGTTAGGAAGTCCTTATAAGCCGGATATGTCTCCGGCATGTCTAGTATTGGATATGGAGCGCTTAGGAGTTACAGCTATCGGGGAACGGGTGAGGTTTGTCATTCAGTTGGAGTTTATTGGGCACGAATGTGCGCCCCTTCAAGGTGGGGAGTTTAATGCCCATCGCCGAAGGTTTCTTGTCCGGTCTGTTGGGCCGAGTGATAACGATCAGCCGATACCTCTACTGGGTATGTTGGCCCCCACGGTTAGGGGAGCGCCCCCGGTGGCAATAGGTTGCGGACATGTGGCAGCCGCCTGCCAGCCCCAGGCCTTTGTGCCATCAATCCACCAACTCTCGGTAGCTCTGTGAGGCCGGGTTGATCCTCAGTCGGGCGCCGTGTGGAGCTTGGGTGTTTCGCCGCCGCCTGCGGTGGCCTGCTCTCCGGCGGTGTGGTCGGTGCCTGGAATGGTTGCTCCGATTGGTCTTCGGCCCGGGAAGGCTTTTGGGACGGTCATTGCCAGTTGCCGCTTTATTGTACAGGGGGTTCTGGGTGGTCGTGCGTTTCATGTTAGTCCCTGTCCCCTTTGGGGGTGGTTTGAGAGGTATTCTCGCTTGGTCTTCTTCGTTGGTGGGCTATGTATACGTGGGTTGGGGATGCGGCGGGAGTTAATGCCCTGTGGGGTCCCCCTCTCCCTCTCACCCGCTTGTAGTTGTGTGCTCCTCCGCTCCCCAGTAACTGTCCTCATACGTTCCTCCAGCTTCTCCCAGAATCGGGTGAAGAGTTCGTCGATGCGTTGTAGCATGCCATCCAGTACGGCGCTCCCGTCTGGCCTGGACTGTTGCATGGTTCTGACGATGAGTGTGTCTGCCATGTTGCGAGGGCTCTCTGGACGGCAGATGACCATAGGCTTAGCCGTCTGCCGGCTGTGCAGTAGGCGAGGTGTGCTGGTGTGGACCGAGATAACCCCCGTCGGTCCAAGGGGGGGGGGGGGGGGGGAGGAGGAGGAGGAGGAGGAGTGTTTCCCGAGGTGTCCAGCCGCGGCTAGTGAGTCCGGGGAACGGCCGTCTCCCCAGGCCTCTTCCTCGTGTAGGCCGCAAACCTCGTTTCAGCAGCGATGTGGTCGGGAAAGGCACCGTCCGGTGCAGCAGCCTCTCCCGGGTCGTGTGGGATAGGTTGCGGTAAGCAAATGTCGCTTTTTGGGGCTGGATCACCCCGGATTGTGTCCCCAGATGCAGGAGCCCTAGTCGGGCATGTCTGGTCTGCTAAGCAGTTAGGCTCCGCCCCCGCAAGCAGTACTGCTTTAAGATTAGATCAGAGAACCTGGCATCTGGACAGGAAAGTTGAATATTGGCAAGAATTCCATTATTACAACAGAATTTTGGAAAACAGCTAAAACTTACAAAGACTGTTAAGGTTGCTTTAAGGATTACAACTCCTATTGCTCTTGGACTAGTATTCAATAATAAATCAGTTATTTAATAGATTATTACGCTGCCATTTCCATCTGTATCAATACTGAGACAAACTTATTCAAATATAATTTAAAATAACACAGCAAAATACCCATTAACATACATGTCAATTAAACTGCATACTTCAAAATGAGTAACCAAAACACACATTTATCACAATCACCATTTACACAGAATAAACTTTCAACAGTTAGTATCAAATTAGTATCAAATTTATTTAAGAGTTCTGGTACCAAATGGTTTTTTTTTTGTTTGTTTTTAAAGAAGGGATCCTGTACGGCCATATAACGCGTTTGACTTAAACATTTGTATAACACTTGCATTAACCAGTTGCAACACATGTACCCTGTCAATAGAATTTCTCTCTTATACGCTTATAGAACATTTGGACCAGATTACACAGACATGGTATCACCTGCATTTGTCAGAACTCTCAAAGACTCGAAATATTTAAACTAGTCCATGTTAAAGCTTTATGGAGCAGTGGGAACCCCTTGTCCCTGCTTGGGGAGGTCTAACTATCACAGCAAGCATAGCACCCAAATCATTATTATCTTTAGGGGACAGGCTGGGTAAAATGAGTATGGGGTGTAATCAGGAGGGAGTAATGATTTGGAGTTGTTAAAAACAGCCTCGTTCCCATTTTATTTATCTTAACCCCCTTATCACAGACTTTATGCTTAAAATCAGAGTTGCACAGTCACATAAAACAACACATAAAGTAGCAAGCTTAAGTAATGCCAAACATCCATCATACAGGGTTAAAACAATTCCGTCCCTTTTTTTTTTTTTAATCTTTCTTTGCAAAAGTGACATGTACATAAACTGTTTGCAAAAGTTACATGTACAAAAACTACAACGCAGTCTGCCAAAGACTGAAAATCTGTTTTACAACCTACCAAAGGCAACCTCTTCCAAAGAGGGATCTTGGGACGTCTCCCATTAACACTTTTACCACCTGCCAAAGGTGAACCTCTACCAAAGAGGAATAGACCTTTTACCACCTACCAAAGGTGAACCTCTACCAAAGAGGAATAGTCTTTTTACCATAGACAATTGTGCACAATACTGCCTGCCAAAGGCTTACCTCCTACCTAAGGAGTTAAAAAAGTCTACCTGAGACTTAAAAAAAAAACATGTCTACCAAAGACATTATGCAGTGAAAATACCTTTAAAAATTTAAATAGTAAACAACCCCATTTAAATAACAAAGCAATGTGTGGGGGATAGGAGATGCAGGTAAAGGTCTACCTCTTACCTGTCATCTCCGTTCCGACCAATTGCACCCAAATTTCTGACACCAAATTGTTGGGGATTAAATCACCCTTTGTGGATGATGGATATTTGCCAACTCATTCAGAGCTCCGGAAATTGGAAATGAATAGCAGAGACTTGTTCAATAACCAATTCAAAGTTTAATTAAACGTCAGTTGCATATATACCCCATTTTCATGTCGGTGGGGGTCATGAGCATTTATTACATATGTTTTTCACAAGTTATATACAGTTGTTTCTAGTTATAATCTTTCGTCATATAACGCATTACATATTTGATTAAAACCAGATATTTACAAATACCGATATCTTGGACAATTAACAAGAACATTTCAAAATCAGTATTTTTCCCGTAACTAGGATTTTATATAAATCCTATTTCCGAGAATAGAAGATAAAATGCCAAATGTATTCTTCGTTCAAATAAATCCTTATATGAACAGCTAGGATAGATATCAAAATGGATATTTGTATCTACAGTAGTGGAGACAGGGTGCAGTGCCAAGTAGACTCAAGGTATGAAGTCAAACCATTCTACAATGGTTTGAATATTTATAGTGATGGGGTTCCAGGGCACTGTTGGCATTATAGCCACTTAAAGGGAAACTCCAGTGCCAGCGATCCGTTTTCGATCCGTTTTCCTGGCACTGGAGGGTCCCTCCCCTCCCACCCCCCAGTTGCTGAAGGGGTGAAAACCCCTTCAATCACTTACCTCAGGCAGCGACATATCCCACGTCGCTGCCTGCTCCTCCCCCGCCGCTCCATCTTCTTCCTCCGTTGGCCGGTGGGCGAGACTGATCCCGCCCACCGGCCGAGGAGACCTAATGCGCATGCGCATTGGCGCACCCCATAGGAAAGCATTGAAAATGAATTTCAATGCTTCCCTATGGGGAATAGAGCGACGCTGGAGGTCCTCACACAGTGTGAGGACGTCCAGCGACGCTCTAGCACAGATAATCTGTGCTAGGGACCAGGAAGTTCCCTCTAGTGGCTGTCTAGTAGACAGTCACTAGGGGAGGACTTAACCCTGCAAGGTAATTATTGCAGTTTATAAAAAACTGCAATAATTACACTTGCAGGGTTAAGGGTAGTGGGAGTTGGCACCCAGACCACTCCAATGAGCAGAAGTGTTCTGGGTGCCTGGAGTGTCCCTTTAAGCACTTTGTGATGGTTATAGTACTTGGACTGTTCTATTAAATATATATTATCAAATTAACTAAATGTGCCAATTAGAGAAATGGAATGTCCTTCTCAATGAAGATCCTCCAGTGCTGATACAGATGGGTATTGGTGTGAGATGAGTTCTACCGCTTCTGTGGGTTTTTTTTCACCAAATTTAACTAACGCAGTCCGGATCATTCACCGTTCATTTACAAGTGTGAATAATCAAGAATTCAAACTGGAATTAAAATTTTGTCCCAAATATCCAAACTCAAAACATAGCTCACTCTGAGGTTTTCTTCAGTTAAGATATTTTGACCTAAAATTTTGAATCCAATTTTAGTTCACAACAATTCACTTTAGTGAATAATCCTAACTGTGTAAAGTCTATGGCATGTGTCCATGGCAAAGGCAACAGTTGCTTTTGCCTAGTCACCATACAACCTTTGGAACCATGTTTGAATGTACCGAACAACACAGAAAATCCACTTTTCTTTTAGCCAATTGTTACTTATTAAACTCTTTGAAGCTGTAACCTGACTGGCACTCACTTAGGTACATGAGATCAAAGGACCTTTTTCGTAGAACAGTGAGTTTGCAATATTCATTGTTTTGGCACTCACTTAGGTACATGAGATCAAAGGACCTTTTACATAGAACAGTGAGTTTGCAATATTCAGTGTTTTTTGGTCAATTGTTGGCAATTCTCTACACAAAACTATATATATATATATATATATATATATATATATATATATATATATATATATATATTTGTGGGAAGGGCTCATGATGGCAAAGAGAAATAAGACCTTAATAAGTGTAGGATGGTATAAAAGTAGCAAGTCGGTTGTGGTGTGCCGAAACCGACGATGAGGTAGGCCTGAAAATAAAGAGGGCCCACCAAGAAGAAATGTAAGAAAAAGGAGTTGATAAAGAGGTGTGGGTGGGAGGGTGATGCAACGCTGACCTCGAAGGTATGGAGCCAGGTAAGGGGTGTCCCTTAAGTAGGGAAGGGGTGTGTCATACGCCCCTCCCACAAACACAGGCCAAAAGGCCTTACTACTTGTGTGAAGGGCTCATGATGGCAAAGAGAAATAAGACCTTAATAAGTGTAGGATGGTATAAAAGTAGCAAGTCGGTTGTGGTGTGCCGAAACCGACGATGAGGTAGGCCTGAAAATAAAGAGGGCAAAAATAGAAATTTCAATATTTAATACAAACTACCAATATACATACTTTTAACAAGACATGTTCTGAAAAGCATTTCTTACTTCTTGTACAGGGTTAGGAATGTATCGTGTGTAAGCGGATGATTTCCAGCGCCCCAGTGTCTTGATAACATGAACCGGTATGTTAACACTGGAGGCTGTGGAGGCCGCTCCTATGCGGAAGGAGTGGCCTGAATAGTTAGCTGGCTTGAGTCCCAGCTGTGTTAGTAAGGACCTAACGTGGGTCATGAAGTTGGTAGTAGTGAGAACTGAACCTCGTAGAACAAAAAGTGGTTGTGATGGTGGTGCCTTGAGACTCTCTGTATAAGAGTCCAGTATTTGGACGGGGCACCATCTGTTGTGAGTCGGATAGTATTTAACCTCTACGGGTGGAGCGTGTTGACTGTTTTTGGAATGAGGTAGTGTCAGGATATAATAGTCCATGTGTTTGGTTAAGTGCGAATGGAGCAGTATGTGAGTGGATTGTGTTGTATTGATGGCGGTAAACTCTCTAGGTCTCAGAAACCCATAAAAAGCCACGTAAATAGCTGTTTTGATGACTAGAGTTGTGTTGAAGGAGAAGGGTTTTAGATCTAGTAGTTGTGATAATTTCTTAAGGATATGAAAATCTATAGGAAGCCTCTGTGCTGTATGCGGGGGTTCGGATCTTTGTATACCCCTAAGGATGTTCTTGATTTGGTATGATGACATGAAACTTGAGTTGTTGGGTTGTAATGTGATGTTGGATGCCTGTAAGATATAGTTTGATTGTGTTGTAAGAAAGTTTGAGTTTGATGTGGCAAAAAGAGGCAAAACCTAAAAAAGATGTCATGATGAATGGTTGTAATATGTTGTGTTCCAAAAGGAATCTTTTGAATAAACTGAAAGCTCTGTTGTAGGTTTTCCTGGTATTTGTAGATAGAGCTAGTTGGGACAAAGTTCTGCAATGTTGCATGATAACGTCTAGTCCATGGGTAGGCAACCTTTTAGCAGCACTGTGCCGATATAGGATTGTGATGTCCCGTAGCATGCCGATCCTCAGGCCCGTCGCTACCAGGCAAGCTAACCTAGCAATTGCTTGGGGCCACGAGCTGGCCTGGGCCCCCAAGCAGGGCTGGCGCTTC
The DNA here is from genome assembly GCF_036172605.1 of Pelobates fuscus. NCBI lineage: Eukaryota > Metazoa > Chordata > Amphibia > Anura > Pelobatidae > Pelobates > Pelobates fuscus. The sequence goes on along the minus strand of NC_086324.1, from coordinate 71,665,312 downwards.
CTATAAGGCTGCAGCCGCCTGAGCGCTCTATAGAGAGCCTCAGGCGGCTGCAGCACTGCCTCTCTCGTCACCTCCCCTTCCCTGTAGCGTGGCCGAGCTCCTCTTCCTCCTGTCAGTCTGGCCGGGTACCACGTGGTACAGGAGATTCAGTTTCCTGTTCCCGGCCGGACTGACAGGAAGTGCACCCTGAGCTCGGCCACGCTACATGGAAGGGGAGGTGAGAAGAACATAAAGAGGGGGGGGGAGTAATGCCCATTTTGTTTGGGGCCCCCAAATTCCTTCAAACGGCCCTGCCGATCCTATTTTTTTAAATTGAGGTGTGTGTGCTGCCGTATTCTGCTTGTGTTGTATATATACTGTAATTGCTTTGTATCGTTGTATTTGTGCGTATATGAGCTATTATATTGAATATGTCCATTAGTAGTTTATGGTATCGTGTATGATACATATGAATGTGGGCTGTGTATGAGGGCTGCTTGTGGAATTGTGTGTCGGTGGATATTGTCACATTGTGTGTTAGGTAGTGTATGGGGGCTGTTTAGGGTTTTGCATGTGAGAGGCTGCATGTATGTAATGGTTAGTGGTGTTGCGTTTCTGGGGATTGTGTGTATGTTTGGGTGTGGGCTGTTCATATTATTTGTATGAGGGGAGGCTTATTCTGCAGGTCTGTGTATATCTAGCAGTGTGGGTGGCTTCCCTGGGTTCCACTGGGGACCAGCTTGGGCAGGTACAGGTCAAGGACAGGAGCTGCAACATCAGCTGTGGTCTGCTCTACTACAGTGTGGATTCCCATTCACAAGTGCTGGGAGGAAGTGATCTGTGCTGCAATGCATAAATTGAGGATTGTCCTTCACTACCTCTTTGTATTAGCAGATATCTGAAGTTTCACTGAGACTCCTGATAGGCCAGACCCTGTTTGGCTCTAGCAGCCTTGAGTGCCGTGCAAAGACACCTCGAGTGCCGTGCATGGCACTAGTGCCGTAGGTTGCCTACCCCTGGTCTAGTCCATTACTAGCTGATGGAACAGTGGAGTGGCCGTGGCTGTGAGCGCGGCTGATGGGAGAAGTTGATGAAAGGCCTGGAATTTAAAACGAGACAAATTATCAGCTGCCTCGTTACAAATACCTGGAATATGAACACAATGCAAGAAAAAATTATGACATGCTGCCAACCAAGTGAGTTTCCTAAAAAATCTCATGATAGTAAGGGAGTTGGAGCGACCTTTGTTGATAATGGAACAGGTTGCTTGGTTGTCTGAGTAACACCTGACTGATGAACCTGTCCATAGATGTCCCCATGCCACGGCAGCCGCCACGATGGGATATATCTCAAAAAGAGCTGAGGTAGAGAAAAAACACTCCAGGTCCTGCACCTCTGAAGGCCAGCTACCCCAAAGCCATTCGTTCCCAAATATCGCTGCAAAACCTGTGGTAGACGCCGCGTCTGTCCAAACAGTAGGAGAAGTGTCAGACAATTGAGGGAGGAACATGCTTTTTCCATTCCAGGAGTTTAAAAAGTTTCTCCACATGAGAAGGTCTGCCGTGGCTTGGGTATCTAGGGATAATCTGTGTGCATCATGTAGAAACAGTGGGAACATGCTGAGGAGACGTGAGATGAAAGCACGGCCTTGAGGTATAATACGCATGGCAAAATTGAGTGACCCCAGTAAAGATTGTAATTCTTTGCGGTTGCAAGTGCGTAGTTGTATATAGAGGTTGATGTTTGTCAGGATGTTTTCTACCTTGGTGCGTGGTAGGCTAGCTTGCATGTTGGCCGAGTCTAGCATGATGCCCAGGAAAGTGATGATGGTATCTGGGCCTTCGGTCTTGGTAGGGGAGACTGGGACCCCCAACTGGTTGAATAGGCTGACAGTTTCTTTGAGGCTACTGGGAGGGAAAGAATTCTCCTCGACCATTAGAAAATCGTCCAGATAATGTATGACTGTTGGGCATCTGGATATATTGAGTAGTAACCAGCATAGGATTTCGGCAAATGTGTCAAATATGGCTGGACTACTTTTGGAACCAAAAGTTAGTCGTGAGAAAAAGTAGTAGTTCCCTTCCCACTTGATGCCATGTAGGTGCCACAGTGTGGGGTGGATTGGTAGTAGTTTGAATGCATTTGTTATGTCGGTCTTGCTGAGCCATGCACCGACTCCTGCCTGTAAGATAGCCGTAATGGCGTGGTCTATAGTGGAATATTGCAGGGAAAATTCCTCCGATGGTATGAGGGAGTTGAGGCTAGGAGTGGTAGAGGTGTGTGGTGCCGACAAATCGATAATAAGTCTCTGCTTGTTGGAAGATTTTCCTGTGACAACCCCGATAGGGTTTGTCCTCCATGTAGTGAAAGGAGGGGATTGAAAAGGTCCCAATAAGAAACCTTCTGACACTTCTTTAGCTTTGAGTGTGTCAACAGCTGTAGGGTTGTGTTGGGCGGATTGTAGATTTGGACATTCCAGGATTCCTGAAGGCATATGTATGATACCTGTGTGGAATCCTTCTGATAGACCAGAGATTATGAAATCTACTAAATGTGTAGATGGATGCTGTGACAGAAATGTCGCAAGTAGGGATATGTTGATAGACGTTAGGTACTGTTTGGGATACATTTTATTGGGACACATGATTTTTGCATGTGCCCTGAAACATTTTGAGCATATATGCAATAAACGACAACCGCTGTAATTACATGTACCACCATTAAAGTTATTACATATCTGGGATTTGCCCAGAAACTTGATAGGTCTACCCAGTTTGTCTTTAGCTATTTTCTCCGTAGGACCAGCGGAGCTAGGTCCTTGCACGTGGGTATGCTCGTTAGCAGTGGTGGGACAAAAATTTGCCGAATGAGACATGGAGGAGCAGTATGCACAAGCCGGCGTCCTTAGCCCTGCAAAGTGTCTGCAGAAAATCACTGTGTCTATCTTACTCCAGTTGGACCTTGTCCCGTACTGTGAGAAGGCGCCTGACACTTTTGCAGAAAAAGATCTATGGTAATCGTAGAATGCCGATCCACCATATTTATTGCCCAGGTCCACCAGCTTGTGCATATACATGTCAAATTCCTCACGCCTGTGTGGGTAAACGGCACATATGACATCCCGGTAGATGCCAAAAGCCAACACAAATTCCGGGATGGTGAGTTTCCTGTTTAGGCGTGCATCCCTGGACTTGACCACCACAGAAATATCCTCATACGCATAAGTTTTATGCTCCACCACATCCTGGGAGGCAATTAGTAGTGCAGCTAAGTTGACATCTTTACCTTCCAGGATGTCTTTCTTAAGGTGCTCAGGTATCATATGGGCAGGGTTAACCTCCTGCTCGTCAGAGGTGGTGGCTGGAGAAACTAGTGGCAACTCGACCAGTGGCGGAGGGGTCACAGTGGCTGACCCAGCCAAGGTAAGGGCTGTGGTGACCGATTCCAGTTTCTCCAGCCTGGAGTTGACCTTGCCCATGGATGACATGAGGGATGTAAGCATGCCACGTATATCTGTCGGGTTAGACTGGCTAGTCCCTTCCCCTGCATCAGAGTTATCAGTTGAGGTGTGCAACAGTTTGTATAGTTCCGCTTTCCTGGCAGTAGCGGGGAAAGGAATGTGTCGCCTCCTGAGTTCGCTAGTTATGCGAGGGATTGTCCAGGACCTGAATGATGCAGGACTAGCCATGTCTTCTTCCGGTGATGGGGTGTTTGGTCTAGCCGGAGTGCTCGGGATGGAGAAATCCTCTACCCCTTCTTGAGACATACTAGATGAGAAAATATACCGTTAGTGTTGAAACCCAGGGGATGTACTGGCGGGCTAATTATGCCGTGTGAGGCGAAAAAATTAATCTTGTCCTTTGGTGACAGGTGAGGCCCTGCTATTTGCCAAGTGGCTATGAGAGGCTCTATCTATGCGTTGGCGCGAGGGAATATTGAGGCCACCCATTGTAGTGGCAGGAATTCGTAGGCCTCTCGGTGACAATAAAAGAAAAACAGGGGAAGGGAGTGACAGGTGACGCCCTCTCTAAACTTTGCGAGGCGGCTAACTAACGTGTGGCTCGAGGGGTGTTTGCCTCCGAAACGTTGAGGCGGGGTGTTGGCCTCGCGGACCTCTAAACTATAGGCGGTATGCCAAGAGGGGAGATACCTATTTGGGCCTATACCCCTAACTTGCCAGTACTCTATGTCCTATTTAGGGAGAACGTATGTGATACGTGAGCAGGCTTACGTACCTGATAGTATGTATACGTATATGATGCGTAAGGTATAGAAAACCTGGATAAACCTAAATGGGTAGAAATAGATATGATAGTATGAGAAATGGATCCTGTGATACTAACGTAGACTAGATATGCTGTGGTTGATTTTATTAACCGTATGTGTTGAAGGGGAACAATTTAGAGTAAGGTAGTGCCCAGCCTGATTTGTGGAGAAAAACCGTAACGCAGGGATTAGTTTGTAGTGGCTATGTATAATGTGTATACATGGTGACCAATTTAAATATATATATGGCCGTGCTACTGTAGTAATCATAGTGCAGGGAGTATGAGTTAAAAAATATGAAAATTGACCATATGCAGAAAAAGTTGACGTATGAGAGGTTAAACCAAAAGTGTGATTCAATCCTGAAAGTGTGAGATGTTGGGACCGTGTTCTGTATACACGATATATCGTTTGAGTATATGCAGAAAGGTCAGGGATTGTACGTGCCATGTAATCGGGTGTACATGGTAGTGACAACGTAATATACACAAATAACTTAGAGAAACCTTATCACATATATATACATTATACCTATTCCTGATTAATTATCTGAGTTCTTGTGTATGTAATGAGTACATAAAAAAAAATCAGCATATGAAAACGTGTCATGTAATAGAAGTGTACATGGTGTGTTGTAACAGGAACAAAAACCCGTTGTTACAAACAAAAATTCTCTAAGTGCTGGTGGAAGGTACACAAAATAATGTAAAGTTTAATCAAGCAAGACTATGTATATGTATACCAAGATTAATATCAAGATCTAATAATACAGAGAGCCCTAACCTAAGTATAATTGATGAATATGAAAGCACAACTTGGAAGTGTATGCTCTGAACATTATATGTATATAAAATACAGACTGTGTACACAATGAACTATAAACAGCATATTTAAACCGGATAATACTAATATCAGACACTAAAAAGTCTTATAACATGGTAAAAAGCAAAACTGAAGTGAAGGAGGGAAAAAGCAAAGCATCCGAATGCTACATACTCAGTACATTGATTTCCGGAAACCAGAGGGTTAAATTCGCCTGAGACTTGGCCGTAAAGCGTGTGGCCGTAAAGTAAGGCTGAATAATGATTGCGGCGCCGTGGGAATTAATCCGGGCGACGGACTTACGTTTTAGAAGTCCTGGGGACTCAATCAGCGAAGAAGACCGGGTTTTTGTGCGTGGCTGGCCGTGGAAAGACCTGTAAGGAGTTCCTGGACACAGCTAACACTGAAGAAAAACGCGGAGTTTCCGAAAGCAAGATGGCGCCGTCCGTGAACCGGAAGTGGATTCAGGATGCAACGCTGACCTCGAAGGTATGGAGCCAGGTAAGGGGTGTCCCTTAAGTAGGGAAGGGGTGTGTCATACGCCCCTCCCACAAACACAGGCCAAAAGGCCTTACTACATATATATATATATATATATATACCAATCTGATACCGGAGAAACTGACGGAAGCCAAGCACAGAGAGATGGACACAGGTTTCTTCAGGAAGGAAGAGATTCTTTATTGGATCACCGATCGGGACTCAGAGGGACTAATGTCACCAAAATACAGCAAGTTCTGAGCCCCGGACAATAGTGCAGGCTCCTTATATAGGCATATAACTCCTCCCATATTAAGCTCCACCCGCACATTCTCTTGACCAATCATTACAATATAAGAATTAACTTCCTGTTTGACCGCATGGCCTGTCCAGCACAGTGGAGGAGGGGAATACTACATCCTGTATTCTTGCACATGCTCCGTACACTACTGATCGTATCTTGCCACGTGCAACTAACTGATCGATACGTCAGCATATGCACGTACACATGCCACGTGGTAATCTCGGCCTACTAAATTTATTTTTACCGAGATTCCACCACATTCCCCCCTTTGATGCCTCTTGATATTTTACAATTACTTGAGGCATCACTTAACCTTGGTTTGCTTACACCGCAAGTTACCTTGAACCAGACCAGACTTATCTTATGATGTGAATCTTTTAACACTCATTTTCCTGCATTGGTTCTCCCTGATCTAAAGCCTTATACTTATATATCGCCATTATCTGTGCAGCAGCCTTCCTCTCTGCTATACTTCCTATCAGGCTTTGCACAGACCTGACTACTAAGGGTATAAGACACGGTAGGAGTAGACACAACAGTAAAATCAGTAGGACTCCACCTACCACTGCCTTAAGCCCTCCAAACCACTCATACCAGCTACCAAACCAACTACTTGGATTGTACCCTTTCCATACCTGAGTAGGCACATGCGCTAGTTTAACCATATGGCTAGTAAGCTCAGCTATTGCTTGCCCTTCGTCGTCTATTTGAAGACAGCAATTGCTTAGGTTAAACTTCCCACATACACCTCCCTCTACTGCCAGAAGGTAATCCAAGGCTAATCTATTCTGATATACTGCTGTCCTCATCCTGGTGTTATGCTTCGCTAGAAGATTGAGCGCCTGTGATGTCTCATTTGTGATAATCTCAACCACCGCCTGTAATCTTATAATACGATTAAGCATATAAATAGGGGTTCTATAACCAAAGGTACCATCCTCAGCCCACGTGGCTGGCCCATAATAATCTATGATACGCTGGGGAGGCCATTCATTATCTTCCCAGGTGCCTATCTCTATGGGTCCCCTTTTCTTCCTATGATTCACATCATACACTTTAACACCTAAAGTCTCACCTGTTTCAATCGGTAACAAGAAGAAGGATGGTTTGAGCATACCCAACACACATGCCCCTTCCCAGTCCTGTGGCAGCTCCGAATAGGCTTTCTTACCACAGATCCAGTACAAATTTGCTGGGGCTCTCCAGGTTGATGTGATGGATAGATCAAACCACACATCCTTTAAATTGGCATATCTAGCAAACGGGTTAGATGGTTCTGAGACATTTGAAGCCGACCACCAAGTTGTATTCTTTGTATCATCATCATAAGCCTTTTGCCCTAGACAAGTTAATTCTCCTACAGAAGTATTATACATTATTCCTTTCCTTGCTATGCAAACATACCCTATGATGGAGGTCTTTAATCTCCACTCAGATTTACCTCTAACACTCATATGATAATCGGCTTGTGTAGATATTAGTTGGTCAACTGCCTCAGAACCGGACATTACCTCCTTTGCTTCCCAAGGCCATTGGTCTCCCATGTTAGTACCTCCACACACATAGCAGTTGGTAACATTAAGACTACCGGCAATACTTTCAGCTAGGTCAATGAACAGGTTTTTAGCATTATGGGGGATCCTATTATCTATGCTCATCTCTTCATAAAAGGAATGGTATACTTGATGAGTCTGGGAGGATACCGTATCAGTCTCTATCCCTATAAACAATAATATCCCAGGATCTAAACCCGTCCCGTATATCTGAAACCCAAATAAATTTCCATACTTATCTAGGAACTTGTCGGGATTATTAATAAGTATATGGACTGGGTTGCATTCCATAGACTTACAATAAGGGCTAGTCGGCAACTTAGTCACTATCATGTCTTTGTCTACTGTCTGTCCCCAAGTCGCCCACCCCACACAAGACCAATATGGGCAAAAGTTATAGTCTTTATTTGGGCATCTAGGACTCACATATTTATTTTTACTACTGGGACAAATATATTTATCATTAGACCCATACGTCCTCTCCCATCTAAGATCCCCACATACATTCCACGGCTTTCTACCACTCGATATCGCTTTACACGCATCAAATAGCAGAACACCCGAAGAATGTACGGATTCTAACACCGTCTTATTAATTAGGGTCCCCTGAGGATCTCCATTCCTGAGAGTCAACCAAATTGTACGAGGCTGATACTCCGGACTGAAGCACTTAGGTTCTCCTACTCCTAAATGGCACACACTATAGTCTATATTTAAGTATCTACATCTCGATACATCTCCTTTACACTCGTATTGTGAATGCCAAATTAGGGTTTGGGAAATATGGTTACCTGTTCTCGTAGTCTTAATGCATACCTCACAGCTAGGAGTGTCGGTACCTCTACCTTCCTGAATATAAAAACACATGTAAATAAACACAATCAAAAGCACATCTTTCGCCGTCATCCTCAGTCTTCGTCCGTGCGATGGAACCTCAGCTTCCAGGATGTGAGGGCTGCAGGGAATGGAGTTCTGCTCGTCTTCACAGGTGTCCCTTCGGGACTTTCCTGGCTTATACACTATGTGATGGTAAGCGGACAGGCTTTATTATGGCCTTCTCACTCACACCTGTAACAATAAAATTTGTAATCCACAATAATTCCTCGTTACTCCGACTGAGTAGTGCGTTTCAACCGGATCTTGCAGGGATTCTCTGGATCTGTTGTAACTTGCCAAGAATCAACTGCTGCTGGTTTAACCCTGGAGTGATGTATCCACGGAGTCACTTCTGCTACTTTTATCGCTGTAGGGGTAGACAAAAGAACAACATAAGGACCTCTCCACTTAGGCCCTAACGGTACATTATTCCACTCTTTAATCCACACTTGGTCTCCTGGATGATAACTATGAACAGGGGGATAAATATTCACAGGTAATCTATCTTGTACCCATTTCTGTACCTCTTCCATAGTCTTACCCAACTCTACAACCTGCTGCCGGGTAATTCCTTCTCCCAACTGACTCAAATCCCCCCCTTAAGTTACCAAGTACGGGAGGTGGTCGCCCATACATAATTTCAAAAGGAGAGAGGCCCATCCTTCTGGTAGGGGTACTGCGGATTCGCAATAGAGCTATAGGTAAGAGAACGTTCCACTTAAGTTGAGTTTCCTGACACATTTTAGCCAACTGGTTCTTTATAGTTCTATTCATTCTCTCTACCTTACCAGAACTCTGGGGTCTATATGCAGTATGAAGCCTCCACTTTATACCAAGCATATGAGTCAGTTGTTGTAGGCACTGGTGAACAAAAGCTGGACCATTGTCCGATCCTATAGAACAGGGTAGTCCATATCGGGGTATTATTTCTCGTAGCAGGAATCTTACAACTTCTCCTGCTTTCTCTGTACGAGTAGGACATGCTTCTACCCAGCCTGAATAGGTGCACACAATTACCAGCAGGTAACGATGTCCACCCGATTTAGGCATCACTGTAAAGTCTATTTGTAGATCGGACATGGGGAGTCCCCCCATAAACTGGACTCCTGGTGGCTTTACTGGTCCTTGTCTTGCATTATTCTTAGCACACGTTACACATCTGCGTACAATGGCCTGAGTCAAGTTGGACAATCTCGGTATGTAGAAATGTTTCCTGAGAGATTCTTCAGTACTGTCTCTCCCAGAATGTGTCCCGTTATGATAATTTTGGACAATTTCTACTGCTAGTGATGCTGGTATAACTATTCTTCCATCTTCTAGCTGATACCACTTGTTCTCCAAATACTTTCCCGGTTCAGTCTTTAACCACTCCTCTTCTTGAGTTGTATAAACTGGAGTCCATTGAGATAGTGGGGTTGGTATTAGAGCAGCTATATGCCCCACATACTCCTGTCTTCCTGATTCAGCAGCACGCTTAGCTGCACTATCTGCCATCCGATTTCCCTTGGTTACATCACCATCTCCTCTCAGATGCGCTCGACAATGAATAATACCGACTTCTTTCGGCTCCCACACTGCTTCCAATAGTTGTAGGATTTCAGCTGCGTACTTGATTTCTTTGCCTTCTGAATTCAGTAGTCCTCTTTCTTTATACAAAGCTCCGTGGGCATGAGTGGTTAAAAACGCATACTTAGAGTCCGTATAGATATTCACTCTTAAACCTTCAGCCAATTGTAACGCTCGTGTTAGTGCTATTAATTCTGCCTTTTGTGCTGATGTTCCTTTCACCAGTGGCCGAGCTTCTATCACCTTGTCTATTGTTGTCACTGCATATCCTGCATAGCGGATCCCTTCTTTCACATAACTACTGCCGTCGGTATAATATTGAACATCGGGGTTCTGGATGGGAAAATCACGAAGATCTGGTCTACTTGAAAATACTTCATCCATTACTTCCAAACAATCATGTTGACTTTCAGTAGGTTGTGGCAAAAGGGTAGCTGGATTTAAGGTGTTTACAGTCTCTAAATGCACTCTTGGGTTTTCACACAACATTGCTTGATACTTGGTCATACGGCTGTTACTAAACCAATGATTTCCTTTGTAATCCAACAACGTCTGTACTGCATGTGGGACTCGTACATAAAGTTCTTGACCCAGAGTGAGTTTATCGGCTTCAGCTACTAGCAGGGCGGCTGCAGCTACGGCTCTTAGACAAGGTGGAAGTCCGCTGGCCACTGCATCCAATTGCTTAGACATGTAGGCAACAGGTCTTTGCCATGATCCCAAGTACTGTGTCAATACTCCCACAGCCATTCTTCTTTGCTCGTGTACATATAAGTAGAATGGTCGTGTGTGATCAGGTAGACCTAATGCTGGGGCACTCATCAAAGCCTTCTTCACATCTTCAAATGCCGTTTGCTGTTCTTGGGTCCATAAGAAGGGGTCGTGCTCTGTACCTTTGATGGCTGCGTACAGAGGTTTTGCTAGTATCGCATAGCTGGGAATCCATATCCTACAGAAGCCTGCTGCCCCCAAGAATTCTCGCACTTGTCTTCTATTCTTGGGTGTTGGTATTTGGCAGACAGCTTCTTTTCTCTCTGGCCCCATAATCCTTTGACCTTCAGAGATATGGAATCCCAGATACTTGACAGTTGGCAAACACAACTGAGCCTTCTTTCTAGACACCTTGTATCCTGCCTTCCAGAGAATGTGCAGTAGATCGTGCGTTGCTTGCTGACAGATTTCTTTTGTAACTGCTGCTATCAACAAGTCATCTACATACTGTAACAATACACACTCTCCTGGGATGGACTCGAAATCCAATAGATCTTGACTTAGGGCTGAACCAAATAGGGTAGGTGAATTTTTAAACCCTTGGGGCAGTCTTGTCCAAGTCATTTGGCGTTTTGAGCCTGTTACAGCGTTCTCCCATTGGAAAGCGAAAATACATTGACTTTCTGCGGCAATTCGGAGGCAAAAGAAGGCATCTTTGAGATCTAAGACTGTGAAGTAAGTAGCCCCGCCCGGAATTAAAGCAAGCAGGTTATATGGATTGGGTACAACTGGATGTATGCTAACAACCGCATCATTGACTGCTCTTAAGTCCTGCACAGGTCGATACTCATCTGTACCGGGCTTTTGAACAGGCAGCAATGGGGTGTTCCAAGGGGAAGTACAGAATTTTAGGATACCATACCGTATGAATTTATCCAGATAGGATTGGATGTTCTTCTTAGCCTTCTGTGGGATGTGGTATTGTCTTAGGCTTACTGGATAAACCCCAAGTTTTAGTTCAATTTTTATAGGTGGAATATTGCGGGCCAGTCCTGGTGGGTTGTTCTCTGCCCAAACTCCTGGTATGTTAAACAATGTCTCATCACTCCTAGGGTTTTGGCTAGTCAACACTGTATAAAGTCGCCACTCTTCTTCCTTTGGTACGGATAAAGTCATAATACCTGAAGGTCCATTAAACTTTAAAGATGTTGTTCCATTTGGTAGGAACGTAATCTGCGCTTGTAATTTTGATAGCATATCACGTCCCAGCAATTGGACTGGACATTCAGGCATATAAAGGAATTGATGTTTTACTACGTGGCCTCCCAATGTACAGAGTCGACTTTTAAGAACCGGTCTTTCAGCACTTCTTCCAGTTGCTCCTATCACAGTAATAGTCCTTCCAGATGGAGGAGCAACTAGATTAGTCACCACTGAATGTTCAGCACCAGTGTCGATCATGAATGCACTCCTTTTTCCCCCTATTGATACATCGACCATAGGCTCCGCTCGACCAAGGGGGATGGAGCCCGGTCGGTATCAATAGTCCTCCATGACCGTGTCAGCCAATCCTACGAAGTCCCTACCTTCTCTATCGCGGGACCTTTGCGCTGCTGGAATATACCTATCTTCCCTAACACTTCCTCTGTTCCCATTACTCCCTCTATAACCATTACTCCCTCCGGGGCCTCCTCTACCTCTCGCTCTGCCTCTAAAGTTTCCGTAACCTGACCTAGGTCTGTCTCTCTCAGACTGTTCTCTTCGCGGACACTCATTTCTCCAATGCCCTTCTTCCCTACAGTAAGCGCACTGATTTCTACTTAGAGGTTCCTCATTCCACTTACTATCGCCTCTATCTGGGCCCCGTCTATCTACGCCTGCGATTGCTACCGCTAGCATATCAGCCTTTTTACGCATCTTGCGCTCTTCCTCTTTCTTATCTTCTGTATCCCTGTTCATATAGACCTTATTTGCTACCTCCATTAGTTGGGTGATGGACATACCTGCAAACCCCTCTAACTTTTGTAGCTTGCGCTTAATATCTCCGTATGCTTGGCTGACAAAGGCGGAGTTAACCATTCGGGAATTGTCTGCGTCTTCCGGATTAAAGGGGGTGTACAAGCGGTACGCCTCCAATAATCGGTCATAAAAGACACTGGGTGCTTCATCGCTTTTCTGGATCACCTCAACTGTCTTCGACATGTTAATGGCTTTCTTTCCTCCTGCTTTCATGCCAGCAATTATAGCGTCTCTATAGGCTCTGAGTTGAACCATATCAGCACCATTTACGTTCCAATCGGGATCAGTATTGGGATAGTGTGTTGCGGCCCATGCTGCTGGATTAGCTTGGTTCAAAGCACGGGCTCTATCTTCTAATGCTTTAATGGCTGCTTGATTTATTCTTGTCCTTTCCTCATTGTTAAATAAAGTCATTAGTAACTGCTGGCAATCAGCCCATGTCGGATTATGCGTCTGTACTATTGAGGTGAACAGATCAGTCATGGCTTGTGGTTTCTCAGTATACGAGGAATTATGGGTCTTCCAGTTTAAAAGGTCGGTAGTGGTAAATGGGACATATACGAAGACTGGGTCAGCGTGTGCCATTTGACCTGCGGCATCGATATAAGCTGACCCGGGATTTAGGCGAAGAGGCATCTGATAGTGCTTTAACTGTTGGGTACCAGTCAACTGTCGGGTTTGGATGGGGCTACGTAGAGAGGCGTCAGTCATGGGTTCCGGTCGGGGAGAGATAGGGTATGGGGATGTGGGAGGTTGGTTTTGGGAAAAGGTCGTAAATAAAACACTTCGGGCCGAGCTAGATGAAGCTTGACCGGAAGTCTGAAGTGGCGCCAAATCAGGATATTCGTTTTTAATGGGGGTGGGTTCTGGTTCCGGAAGGGGAGATTTAGTACGAGGGGGTGTGGATCCTGTACTGGAGGAGGAAGCGGAAGTGGATGAGGGTAATGAGGGGAGGGGTGCAGGACTTCCTGCGTTTGCGTCACTTCCTCTTAACGGAAAGTAAGGGGGCGGCAAAGGGATCTCGGACTCAGGGGGCGTGTCCAAAATGGGCCTAACACCAGTCCTAGTGGACGAACAAGTCCTAGCTACCATGAGGCGACACTGCTCCTCGTGGCATGTCTGGAGCCATTTTGGCGAGTCATTTACGGCCTGTCTCCAACAGTCAATATAAGGAAACTGGCCGTAAAGTTCAGGCCTACCCGATACAGCCACGTGTAAGCGCTGTACCAGAGTTGGATCCAAACTGCCACGTGGCGGCCATGCCGCAACCAAAGTAGGCCACTCCCTAGTGCACAAAGTAACTAAACGCACAGAAGACATCTTAACCCCAAAATCACAAACCTTGAATCCCTTTTTAAAATTCTTAACCATACATCCTAAGGGATCCGGAATCGTTGACTGCGACGCACCCATATTTAACAATGGAACGTCGTCGACAACGATTACTATACACGCGTACTATTCAACAGTCACACCCGTTTCCTCTGGCAACAGCACCACGTGGTACGGTTACCAAGTGAAACGTACACAATAACAATAAACACTCAGGGAATTCCCGTACACACACAGCTGTTACACCAGTCACTATAGAATCAATATTATGCCCTTTGGCGTAACTATACAGTCACCCACGCTATAATTCTCTATATACGAATTACCCGTCTATAACACACCCCAGTAACATCGTCTTTTACAAATAGCGGTTACAGTACGGTTAGCATAGGTCAAAGCACAAGTTAAGGTCACAATACAATTATTAGTGGTTATGGTGTTAAACATGCAATGGACGACAATGATTAGTACTTATTATACAATGTCAGTAAATATACAGGGTTATGGTACCGTGCACTATAATACAGCAACACACTATTAACACTCTCGCTAGACGGCTGAGCTCGCGCTATCTAACAAGATATACACTTTACTAAACAATCGCTAACACATTTACAATTCCCAACTAAACTATTGGCCAGTACCTTGAATGGACTACCTAAAAACAATCTACATACGTTTTGGTTAGCCACACTGCCCAATCACCACATATATAGCGAGCTAGAGAACCGAATTTACACAAACGCCTCTTAGTCGCACTATACAACGAGCTAGAGGACCGAATTTACACAGACGCCTCTTAGTCGTACTATCAAAAGTCTAGTGGGTTCCAAATTTACACGCCTTCCCACTTAGCCCAGATAGGATGAGAACTAGCGAACCGAATTTACACAGACGCCGCTTAGTCTCCCGGTCCCTCCGACCTAGCGAACAAAATATACACCCTAGAACGCTAGTCTAGACAAGACACCGGTGTCCGGCTAGGGCTATTTTACACCAGAGCGCCCCGCCTGACTAACCAAATCAAACGGTCTGACTAAAGAGCGTTCGATCGAGCGGTGCGCCTTCGCTCCTTCCCTCCGACAGAGGGGGCAGATACAGATTCAAAAACCCCTTTGGGCCTACCGCACAATCGGTATACCCCTAGCGGGTCCTGCCGTCTAAAACAGCAGTTGTCTTACCTCCTCGTTCCTGAACCTGAGTTCACACTCATCGACGGGGACACCCCAGCACTTCTCACGTAGAGGCCGATGATCTCCTGGACAACAGACCAGTGGCGCCGAGACGAAGGGAGGTCCACGCAGAAGTTCAGGGGTGCAGCCGTAGAGAACGTGGGCAAAGATAGACCGTCTCACGCCTCTGCCTCTCAGCTACCGTTGAACGATGAGCTTCCCGGCCAACGCACCAAATGATACCGGAGAAACTGACGGAAGCCAAGCACAGAGAGATGGACACAGGTTTCTTCAGGAAGGAAGAGATTCTTTATTGGATCACCGATCGGGACTCAGAGGGACTAATGTCACCAAAATACAGCAAGTTCTGAGCCCCGGACAATAGTGCAGGCTCCTTATATAGGCATATAACTCCTCCCATATTAAGCTCCACCCGCACATTCTCTTGACCAATCATTACAATATAAGAATTAACTTCCTGTTTGACCGCATGGCCTGTCCAGCACAGTGGAGGAGGGGAATACTACATCCTGTATTCTTGCACATGCTCCGTACACTACTGATCGTATCTTGCCACGTGCAACTAACTGATCGATACGTCAGCATATGCACGTACACATGCCACGTGGTAATCTCGGCCTACTAAATTTATTTTTACCGAGATTCCACCACAAATCTTTAAGGTTCTTTGCACTATGACTCAAGTTTCTTGATATTCCCGGGTGCTATTAGCCAAGGCTACATAAACACGTTTGGTAAAAGCATTAATCCTTAATTACCTACTGGTTGAGCACTGATTTTTTTCCTCCTTATGGCAGCCTTAAACTTCTGATTAATAGAATATGACCCCATATAGGTCTGCAGTATCAGGTACAAAACAAAAACAAGAAATTAAATACAATGCAGAACATGTAATATACTTTCTAAACAGAATCATAGGCTAGCATAATGAAGCATAACTATCTCACAGAAAGCACTAAAAGAAGAATGTATAATGTAAAAACCGACAGGAATACTGTAGAGCAGTGCTTCCCAACCCAGTCCTCAAGTTACATAGTTACATAGCTGAAAAGAGACTTGCGTCCATCAAGTTCAGCCTTCCTCACATTTGTTTTTTTGCTGTTGATCCAAAATAAGGCAAAAAAAAACCAAAAAACAGTTTGAAGCACAATTTTGCAACAAGCTAGGAAAAAAATTCCTTCTTGACCCCAGAATGGCAGTCAGATTTATCCTTGGATCAAGCAGTTATTACCCTACATTGAAAGATTATATCATTGAATATTCAGTTTTTGCAAGTATGCATCTAGTAGCTGTTTGAACATCTGTATGGACTCTGATAAAACCACTTCTTCAGGCAGAGAATGCCACATCCTGATTGTTCTTATAGTAAAAAAACCTTTCCTTTGTCTTAGACTAAATCTTCTTTCTTCCAGTCTAAACGCATGGCCTCGTGTCCTATGTAAAGTCCGGTTTGTGAATAGATTTCCACACAATGGTTTGTATTGGCCCCGAATATATTTGTATAATGTTATCATATCCCCTCTCAGGCGACGTTTTTCTAAACTAAATAGGTTTAAATTTGTTAACCTTTCTTCAGAGCTGATATGTTCCATTCCTTTTATTAATTTTGTAGACCGCCTCTGCACTTTTTCTAGTGCCATAATATCGTTCTTTAGAACAGGTGCCCAAAATTGCACAGCATATTCAATATGTGGTCTTACCAGTGATTTATAGAGAGGCAAAATGATATTCTCGTCCCGAGAATGAATGCCCTTTTTTATGCATGACAATACCTTACTTGCCTTGGCCACTGCTGATTGACATTGCACATTGTTGCATTGTTTGTTGTCTATAACAATTCCCAAGTCCTCCCAAGTCCTTTTCGTGTGTTGTTATCCCTAATTCACTTCCATTAAGGGTATACGTTGCTTGTGTATTCTTTACGCCGAAGTGCATAACTTTGCATTTTTCAACATTAAATTTCATCTGCCATTTGAGTGCCCAGTCCCCCAGTCTATCTAAATCCCTCTGCAGCAAAGTAATATCTTGCTCACATTGTATTATTTTACAAAGTTTTGTGTCATCTGCAAACACTGTAACATGACTTTCAATGCTGTCTTTAAGATCATTTATAAACATGTTAAATAGAAGGGGTCCCAGAACAGACCCCTGAGGAACACCACTTGCCACCTCTGTCCAGCTTGAAAATTTACCATTAACGACAACTCTTTGTACTCTGTTTTTAAGCCAATGTTCTACCCAAGAACAAGCATTTTCATCTAGACCGATTTCCTTGAGTTTGAACACTAATCTATTGTGTGGAACTGTATCAAATGCCTTGGCAAAGTCCAAATAGATCACATCCACTGCAACACCCTGATCTATACTTCTACCTACTTCTTCGTAGAACGCAATCAAGTTAGTTTGACATGACCTGTGCTTCATAAAACCATACTGATTTTTGCTGATAACCATGTTCTTCTCAAGGAATTCCTGAATATTATCCCTTAATAACCTTTCAATTATTTTACCAGCCACAGAAGTTAAGCTCACAGGTCTATCATTTCCAGGCAAGGATTTTGAACCCTTTTTGAATATAGGAACCACATCTGCCTGCCTCCAATCCTCTGGAACACTTCCTGAAAGAAAAGAATCTTGAAAGATTAAAAACAGAGGTTCACTTATTTCTACACTTAGTTCCTTAAAGGAACACTATAGTCACCTAAGTTACTTTAGCTAAATAAAGCAGTTTTAGTGTATTGATCATTCCCCTGCAATTTCACTGCTCAATTCACTGTCATTTAGGAGTTAAATCACTTTGTTTCTGTTTATGCAGCCCTAGCCACACCTCCCCTGGCTATGATTGACAGAGCCTGCATGAATAAAAAACAAACTGGTTTCACTTTCAAACAGATGTAATTTACCTTAAATAATTGTATCTCAATCTCTAAATTGAACTTTAACCCCTTCAGGACGCAGGACGGTTCAGGACCGTCCTCGGCATTTTTGCGTTGCCGACCGAGGACGGTCCTGAACCGTCCTAACGGAAAACGGGCGGCAGGAGCGATCGGCGAAAACTTCAGCCGAAATCACGTTGTTACTATCTGCCTGGCATCCCAGGCAGATAGTAACAGCCAATTGCGGCATGTGAGCGATCCGCGATCGCTCATAATTGGCTGGTGTCAAAGTGGGTGTTACAAACACTCACTTTGACACTGATCTCTGCCTCTCTCCCCTCTGTAGCGTTTTGTGAGGCGAGAGACAGAGATCGTGATATATTGTTGCAGCAGTTGTTCCAGAGTTGTCAAAAGTATCTGTAGTGAAAAAAAAAATCCCTTTTTAACCCCTTCCCTGCCAGATCTGTTACAGACAGTGCATTTGTACTGTCTGTATTTTTTTTTTTTGCCCTTAAGGGTTAACTTTATTTTAAAGATCTGTGTCTTAGACTGTCTTAGACTGTCTTAGACTGTCTTAGACTGTCTTAGACTGCCTTAGACTGCCTTAGACTGTTGTAGTCTGTCGTAGTCAGTCAGTTTCCTTCCCCCAAATCTCCATTAGATTTTTGTAACAGGAGTTAGTTTAGGGATTACTGTTTTAGTCTGTTTTAGTGTTAAAAAAAAAAATATATATATAAAAAAAAAAGTGTGTTTAGTATTTTGTTAGTTTAGTCTGTTAGTGTGAAACATGCAGCGCATGTACA
Source organism: Pelobates fuscus (assembly GCF_036172605.1). Lineage (NCBI taxonomy): Eukaryota > Metazoa > Chordata > Amphibia > Anura > Pelobatidae > Pelobates > Pelobates fuscus. Next base: position 71,646,532 of record NC_086324.1, on the reverse strand, counting down.
GCTTGGAGGAGGCATATGCCTTCTTGGCGTCAGACTCTGACGCCACTGACACTGCGTCCGATTTTGACCCAGGTCAGTTTAGAAGCATGTCTAGTGACATGTCGTCATCTGTGTGTGAGCCAGCTGCTAAAAGAAGCTCTGATCCCCCTGCTACGCCAAATGTGGAGGAGGACTGGGTACCTCCACAGTCAGCTGAGCCCAACATCCCCCCTTTTAGTGCCAACGCAGGCATTAATGTGAATGTGGTTGACTTCTCCCCTACACAATATATGGAGCTATTTTTAGGGGATACCATCTGGGAGGAGATTGTTTCCCAGACTAATTTATACGCTAGTCAATTTATTGAGACCAATCCAGGTAGCTATACAGTCAGGGAGCATGCTTGGCATCCCACAGATGTCCCTGAACTTAAAAAATTCTGGGCGCTTACCATGCTCATGGGGATAATAAAGAAGCCATCAATCCGCTCTTACTGGAGCAACAACCCAATTTGTTCGACTCCTATATTCTCCCAAACAATGCCTAGACCAAGATATGAGCTGCTGCTGAGATACTTACATTTCAACGACAACACGCTCTGTCACCCCAGATATCACCCCCAATATGATAGGCTTCATAAAATTCACCCTCTGGTAGACCATCTTCAGAACAGATTTTCTGAAGTTTATACCCCCCAACAAAATTTATCTATTGATGAGTCCCTAATGAAATATAAAGGGAGATAAGGGTTCAAACAGTATATCCCCTCAAAGCGGTCTAGGTATGGCATTAAAGTATACAAACTGTGCGAGAGCGAAAGTGGCTACACATTTGCCTTTCGTATATATGAGGGGAAAGATGCTCAACTGAACCCTCCTGGCTGTCCTGACTCTCTGGGGACAAGTGGGAAACTTGTATGGGACCTACTGTTCCCCTTGTTCAATAAGGGTTACCACCTTTATGTGGACAACTTTTACAGCAGTGTCCACTTGTTTAAAATTCTTTATAGTTTGCAGACACTGGCCTGCGGCACTGTAAGAAGAAATGCCAGGGATTTCCCCAGACCGCTCATAGAGGCCAAATTAAAAAAAAAGGTGAATGCAAATCCCTGCGCAAAGCTGAACTGCTTGCGCTAAAATTTAAGGACAGGAAGGATGTGCACATGCTAACAACCATACATAACGAAGGCATGTCAGACGTCACTGTCCGAGGCAGGGTACAGACAAAACCGGTTTGCATCAGGGCTTATAACAGGCACATGGGGGGTGTTGATTTGGCTGATCAGCTAATGCAGCCTTATCTTATCTTAAGAAAGACAAAAGCCTGGTATAAAAAGGTGGCTATTTACCTGTTGCAAGTAGCAACACATAATTCATTTTTACTCTTTAAAAAAATGAATCCAGGAAGAACCACCTATCTCCAATTTCAGCTCAAGCTGATTTCCACAATAATTTATGGAGATGGTCAAGTACCAACAACGGTGCAAGAGGAGCCCAGACATTTTATTTTTAAGATACCGCCAACACCAAAAAAAATAAATCCCCAGAAACGTTGCCGGGTCTGTTATGAAAAAGGGAAAAGGACAGACACCCCTTTTCACTGTCCCGATTGCCCTACAAAACCTGGACTGTGTATCGGAGCATGTTTTAAGGTCTACCACACAGAAAATACATTATAATACTTGTACCTGATTTCTTTTTTTTTTTTTTTATTTTGAAAGTGGCAAATTTCTGTTAGTCAGTATCCTTCCCCCAAATCTCCAGTTAGATTCTTTTTGCAGGAGTTAGTTTACAGATTGCTGCTAACGGAAGTTTTTGTCTCATTTAGTCTGTTTTTATCAGTTTTAGTCTGTTTTTAGTATAAAAAAAAAAAAATTGTGTGTTAGTAACTCTGTGTTACTGCATGCATGCGCAGTGCTCATTAAACAGCGCATGCACAGATCATCGTCGCGTGTGGCGGCAATTAGGATGACTGTGGAGCATATCCACTTTTTGCCAACAAGCAAGATGGCGGTTTTGGTCGCTTGATAAAGTGTGAGTACACTTATTGCCTTTGGAGGTGGGTTATTTGAATATTGACACCTGCTATTACTGTTTAGGTCCCATGTTTCTCTTTACTCCCTATATGTTTCCAGTACATTTAAATAGTTTTATTTGATATTGCTATGCTATTACCAGGATATTGTGCCAGCACTTGAGGTGGTGATGTCACTTCCTGTGCTGGTAACAATCTTATGCTGATGGCCATCAGCTGTAAGAGGGCTTTATAAGCAGACACATTTGAACATGGATACAGGTACCCTTGATAAAGGCAGCCAGTTGGTGCCGAAACGTTGGGGGGGGGTTTGGTGACTCATGTTTCTGTCTGAGGCTTGTAAGGATTTTTGTGGTAATTTATTACTATTATTTTATTGTATCTGCCTTTACTTCTGTTACTTTGTTTATATTTTTTCTTATATGTTTACATTCTGGTACTTTTTTGTACATAATAAAATTTAAATATTTTTTTGAGATTGTTATGGTGTGCATTCTATATCCTATATACATTTGAATATTTAAAGCACTTGAGGGAGTGCTTATATGGTTTGCACCTGGCTGGTTTTATATTGTTTTGTCTCTCCATGTGCTGTTGATTTGAGAGTAACTCTGTGTTAGTCAGACTCTGACGCCACTGACACTGCGTCCGATTTTGACCCAGGTCAGTTTTCTGACACATCTAGTGACATGTCATCTGTGTGTGAGCCAGCTGCAAAAAGAAGCTGTGCTTTCTCTGCTATGCCGAATGTGGAGGAGGAACGGGTTTCTCCACAGTCAGCTGAGCCCAAAATCCCCCCTTTTAGTGCCAACACAGGCATTAATGTCAATGTGGATGACTTCTCCCCTATGCAATATATGGAGCTATTTTTAGGGGATACCATCTGGGAGGAGATTGCTCCCCAGACTAATTTATATGCTACCTAATTTATTGATACCAATCCAGATAGCAATGCAGTCAGGGAGGAGCGTGCTTGGCATCCCACAGATGTCGCTGAACTTAAAAAATTCTGGGCTCTTACAATTCTCATGGGGATTATAAAGAAGCCATCTATTACTGGAGCACCAACCCAATCTGTTCTAGTCCAGTGTACTCTCAAACCATGTCTAGAACAAGATATGAGCTGCTGCTGAGATACTTACATTTCAATGAAAATACCCTCTGTCACCCCAGAGATCACACTCAATATGATAGGCTTCATAAAATACGCCCACTGGTAGACCATCTTCAGCACAAATTTACTGAAGTTTATACTCCACAAATTTTTTTATCTATTGATGAATCGTTAAAGAAAAATAAAGGCAGATTAGGATACAAACAATACATCCTATCAAAGCGCTTTAGGTATGGCGTAAAATTCTACAAACTGTGCGAGAGCGAAAGTGGCTATTCATTTGCCTTTCGTATATATGAGGGGAAATATGGTCAACTGGACCCTCCTGGCTGTACTGACTCTCTGGGGACAAGTGGGAAACTTGTTTTTGACTTACTGATCCCCTTGTTCAATAAGAGTTACCACCTTTATGTGGACAACTTTTATAGCATTGTCCGTTTGTTTCAAACTCTTTAGGGTTTCTAGATACTGGCCTGTGGCATTGTGAGAAGATATGCCAAGGATTTTCCCAGACTTTTTTTTTTTTTTTTTTTTTTTTTTTTGCAGCTGAAAAATAACATTTTAATCACTGGCAGGGTTAGTCGCTAAATTATAGCAAGTTAAATGTGAATGCCAAAATTGAGGCTAAAATTGTCATTTTGGAGAAATTTCTCTTTCTCTGCTGTAAGCACAGCTATTTTATTTTTAATTCTTTATTTTTATTGTGCAAAAGTTTAACAGACAGGCTTGCTATGCCACGACAATAAACACGGGCATTTCAAGAAGCGTAAGACTTTTGAGGCATATGATAGTACTGCACATTTTTTTTTAAACGAGAAACAGGCTGAGACATGTAATGTCACTTAACAAGAGAACAGTTAGATTGTGTGAAACATCTTGTTTGGATTGACACTGATGTATACAAATCTATTAATTCAAAATAAGGTAACAGGCTAAACAGTAGTTAATTCCCTGGCATGGGAGCCGCTGGGCCCTATGGTCGGTGTAGGCGCTCGGAAGGCTAGCAGAGTATTAATGAATGGTTGCACTATCTCGACTATCACCGCCGGGATAGCTCTACAGCAATGGGGAGGGTGCCAGTAAGAGAGGCTAGTACTTTAGTTAATATGCAAGATTAAAGACATGCAAGCTAAGCCCTAGGATAAACAATACAGCAATGAAATGGGTGGAAATCAAAATTATTAAAATAACGTGGGCTGCGAAGAATAAGTGAGTGATGTCCAGAAGATGGTTACCACCTTAGTTCGTACAAAGTGGGAGTAGGAGTGAGCGATTACAATTCTTGCCTTTCACAGCTAAGATAGACTTTGCCATGGATGGACCTGTGCCTAGGTCTGCTTAGCCGATGCCCGTTGTTGGCAGGCTGCTGTCAGTGGGAAACTTGAGTCCTCTTTTCAGTGTGTGAGGTCGTCGCCTGCCACGGATGCCTGCATGCTTCTGCCTCCCGCCGTTAGACAAGTAGCTGAGTCCCTTAATCTGTCCACTGCCTCTGGGTGTTCTTCGTGCTTGTGGCTGTTGTTGCCAGGAGTGTACCATCCCAGAGAGCGGCTTATGAGCATTGACTCGCCTTCCTCCAGAACGTCGCCCAGGGAAGCGGGGATGAGTTGATGAGGTGGGTTTTTCCACGCTGTACTTTGCCTCCCATCGTTTGCGTGCTTGGAGCCGTCTGTGTGCCATGCTTGGTTGCGGTGGTTCCCTCCGCTTTGCTGCCATGTGTAAGGGTGAGAGGTGCTTGTCCCTCCGCCGCCATTTCACGGCTCTGTTCCCCGCAGGGGCTGCAAGCTGGTGCTGTGGATCGAGTGGCAGCTGTCGAGGTGAGTGGCTGTCCAGGAGTGTTGGGGCACTCTGTAGCAGTTTTTGCTCGAGTTGTAACCAGAAGTTACGGAATATTCGGTCCAGGTTGGACACGTAGTCGTGTTTCACCTCATGGCTGTTTGAGGTCTGCATGGTGTCCGCCATTTTAGGTGGGCCACTCGGTTCTCCGGCTAACTTCCCAGTTGTTGCCGCCATGCCAGGGAGGCTCCCCATAGGTGGACCGGGATCACCCCCACCGGTCCAGGGGGGGGGGTTGCGGCGTGCCCGCAAGCAGCAAACGGGTACCAGGCATCTCCAGGCTGGGAGATCGGCCGCCTCTCCCGCCCGGCGTGTGCTAGGCCGCATACTCTCACAGGCCTGACCGTCTTTCTGTTGTCCGCTCATGGGCCGCTTCACCGGTTTCCCGTGAGGACTGAGGGCCAGTAAATCTCTTTGTTGTCTTGTTTTGGAGCCGTTTGTGGTCAGTAGAAGCCTTAATAGCCAAGATTAGCGAGGAGCTCCAGCAAGGCACGTCTACCCTCCATGACAGTCAGGCCCCGCCCCCCTCCCAGACCTTTTATAGAGGCCAAATAAAAAAAAGTGAATGTAAAGGTCTGCACAAAGCTAAAGTGCTTGCAATAAAATTTAAGGACAGGAAGGATGTTAATATACTAACCACCATCCATGACGAAAGCATGTCAGACGTCACTGTCCGAGGCAGAGTACAGACCAAACCTGTTTGCATCAGGGCTTATAAAATGCACATGGGGGTGTTTATTTGGCTGATCAGCTGACGCAGCCATATCTTATCTTAAGAAAGACAAAAACCTGGTATAAAAAGGTGGCTATCTACCTGATGCAAGTAGCGACACATAATTCATTTTTACTCTTTAAAAAAATAAATCCAGAAAGAAACACCTTTCTCCAATTTCAGTTCAAGCTGATTTCCACAATAATTTATGGAGATGGTTGGAGAAGTTTCAACAACGGTGCCAGAGGAGTCCAGACATTTTATTTTTAAGATACCGCCAACTGCAAAAAAACACAAATCCCCTGAAATGTTGCTGGGTCTGTTAGAAAAAAGGGAAAACGACAGACACCCCTTTGCACTGTTTTTTTTTTTCTTTTGAAAGCAGCACATTATAGTTAGTCAGTTTCCTTGCCCCAAATCTCCTTTTTGCAGGAGTTAGTTTAGAGAATGCTGCTAAAGGTGCATTTGATACCTGCACATTTGGTTAAAAAAGTTTTATGGTAGTAACATATAACTGGCTGGACAAAACCAGATGACGTGTGCATAAAAAGCAGAATTCAAAAATTACCACCATGCACGTTCTCTGAAATTTGTTTAGCACAATGGTTGGGGGAAGGATGTGAAAACACCTCATATACAATACCCTGGAATGTCTACTTTATAAAAATATTACCTTTCATGATGTTAACATTAACTGGGGGATGCAAAAATATGCCAAACTGAAGATAGGCCAAGCATACCTATATATGAAGTTGAAAAACTGATATGTACAAGTCTCGATTGTGGCCTTTTAGCCCCCAAACAACCCAGCAAACCTATGCATGGGTGATATCACTGTACTCAGGAGATGTTGCTGAACACATATTGGGGTGTTGTTTGGCAGTGATACATAACAGGACCTGTTAATTCATGCCTAAAGTACAATGTATGTGTCAAAAAACACGAAGAAAATTACTACCAAAAAGTTTGCCAAAGGCTGGTGGTAGAATTATTGCATGAAAAGTATTAAACTACCACCATTCAAAATACCCTGAGTTATCTACTTTTCAAAAATATATGGTTTGATGGGGGTAAAATAAATTGGCCCAAATAGGACAGGGCGCCGGTTTACTACATGTCAAAATTCCAAGTTGATAAATGGATATGCGCACCTGCCAGATTGGGCCTTTTAGCCCCCAAACAATCTGACAAGCCTATGCATGGGTGGTATCACTGTACTCAGGAGATGTTGCTGAACACATATTGGCATGTTGTTTGGCAGTGACACATAACACGATCTGTTAATTCATGCCTAAAGTACAATGTGTGTGAAAAAAAACACACAAAAAAGGACTACCTAAATGTTTGACAAAGTCTGGTGGTAGAATTAGTGCATGGAAAGTGTTAAAAAAAACACCATTTGAAATACCCTAGGGTGTCTACTTTCCAAAAATATATGGTTTGGTGGGGGTAAAATACATTGGCCGGCTTTACAAATGTCCCAAATAGGACATGTGCGCAGGTTGACTACTTGTCAAAATTCCAAGTTGGAAAATGGATATGCGCACCTACCAAATTGGGCCTTTTAGCCCCCAAACAACTCAACAAGCCTATGCATGGGTGGTATCACTGTACTCGGGAGATGTTGCTGAACATATATTAGTGTGTTTTTTGGCAGCAAGACATAACAGGATCTGTAAGTTTATACCTGAATTGCAATGCATGTGAAAAAAAAAACAAAAAAAAAACTACCTATGTGAAGTTTGGCATAGACTGGTGGTAAAATGGATGCATAGAAAGTGTCAAAATATACTTAGATGAATACCCTGGGTTGTCTACTTTAAAAAATATATATACATGTGGAGTGTTTTCCAGAGATTTATGACAGATAATAGTGTTACAATGTCACGAGTGATACATTTTTAAAATGTATGTTTTGAAACTGCCATATCCTACTTGTACCTATAGCCCTATAACTTGCAAAAAAAAGCAAAAAATCATGTAAACACTGGGTATTTTTAAACGCAGGACAACATTTTGAATCTATTTAGCAGTTTTTTTCATTCGCTTTTGTAGATGAGTAAAAGATTTTCCAAGTAAAAGTCAAAAAACACGTTTTTTTTTCAATTTTTATCATATTTTTTCATTTTTTTTTTAAATTAAATTACATGAGATTATATAAATAATGGTATGTAAAGAAAGCCCCTTTTGTCCTGAAAAAAACAATATATAATTTGTATGGGAACAGTAAATGAGAGAGCGGAAAATTACAGCTAAACACAAACACCACAAAAGAGGCCTGGTCGCAAATGTACAACATCGCAAAAAAAGTCCAGTCCTTAAGGGGTTAATCACATATAGGAGGATCTTGCAGGGTCTAGCAAGTTATTAACATAGCAGGGCATAAGAAAATCTTAATTAAACATAACTTGCAATAAAGAGAGCCTAAATAGGGCTCTCTTTACAGGAAGTGTTTATGGAAGGCTGTGCAAGTCACATGCAGGGAGGTGTGACTAGGGTTCATAAACAAAGGGATTTAACTCCTAAATGGCAGAGGATTGAGCAGTGAGGCTGCAGGGGCATGTTCTATACACCAAAACTGCTTCATTAAGCTAAAGTTGTTCAGGTGACTATAGTGTCCCTTTAAGTACACGTGGATGGATACCGTCAGGCCCTGGAGCTTTGTTTATATTAACTTTCTTTAGTTGCTGCAGCACCTTGTCTTGAGTTAACCAATTACAATTATTCTGCAAGTTTTTAGTAGCAATCATTTGAACATCTATTGCCATGGGTTCTTCCGTAATATATACGGAGGAGAAATAGTTATTTAAAATTCCTGCCTTTTCCTGGTTTTCATTAACTAACACCCCCGTTTCAGTTTTTAGTGTACCTACTGTAGCGGATTGGTACCGGGCTGTCCCACGACATGTATGAGAATAATTGTATTTGGTCATATGACTGGTTTAATGTGTATGTACATGTATAGAAAGCATGGTATCCGGGTATAATGACAGTTAAATGTATGTAAAGAATTGTATTCCTCTAGTTGTTCGGTAGAATCATTCAAATAAAACAAGGGAATGAAACTACCGAACAACAAGACCACCCAGGAATGAGTGTGCCTCCAATTACCGTTTGCAACAATGTTGCAAACAGGTAATTGGCAATCAGTGCAGTGTGGTCTTTGTCCTCTGGGTGGCCGCCATTCGGGAAACAAACACGTGGCGGCGGCCATCTTAAACTACCGAACAGCTGTGTTTTGCCGTCGAGTGTCTGGAACTAAAATCGGACACTTGACTAGGCAAACACCGCTGAGACCTCCATACTTCCAGAAATTCGTATGGAAACTACCGAATGACCCGCCGTTCGGTAGAAAGAGCCCCATAAACAAGGGAATTCATTCAAACCCTCTCCAGGCTCTATAACACAGGCAATTCGCCTGTTTTCATTCCCTTGTTTGTGACCGACCGCAGGGCCAAAATGCATGGAACTGTTTTCGGATACTTTACCCATGCGGTCGGTCAAATCTTTGGAACCCCATATCTCACGAACCATTCATCCGAATGGGCTAATTTTTAAGTATGTTGGTCCCCCAGAATAGAGCTATCTGGGTACATCCAAAACTCGGGGAAAACTGTGTACACAATAAGGGGATTATGATGCTAGAGGAGGGGAGGAGATCTGTGGGAGGTTACTACTTAGAGATTGGATAATGTCTTAAGTGATAGAACCTCCTCCCTTGCATGGGAGAGGGCTTTATAAGGAACTGTGGAATAAAGCTTGTCAGTCTACTCCTGAAACTGTGTGTCGTCCAGTTATTGGGATTGCGATGGGGATACTGCTGTATTACTTTACCTGCTGGAAACCTTGCCTATGGACTTAACATCACCTTGTTCCTGAGCCTCACTGGAATCTCTAGTGGAGAATAGCTGTGCAAGATCGGCTCTCCGCTACATTGGTTGGCAGCGCTGGGATCCAAACTCACAGAGGAACAAGCGTAAATGGAGTACGGATGGAGATTGATTTTTCTGCGCTAAAACGCTCCACGCTAAAGGACCTCCTAGAGGCAAGGGGTATACAAGCCAGCAATAAGAAGAAAGCAGTACTTGTTACAGAACTCATGGCAGAGTACAGAATGGAGGGCGATTCAGTTCCGGCACAGAGGGAGCCGGGAGGAACACCACAAGGATCGGAATTCCAGAGGCAGGTTCAGTTCAGGCTATCCTTTTATGGGGAAAACCCCCCAACAGAAATTGTTACCAGGACAATGGCCGAGGTACAAGAATTCATCCTAAGGACACAGGCACCAGAACAAAGCTCTGCAATTAATGTGCCACAGGAAGGTAAGCCTAAAATACCATACCAGGCTTTTAAAACATATGTGGAGGCAGAGGAAGATATAGACGCTTTCCTGCAAGACTTTGAAAGACTGTGTGCACTGCATAAAATTAACGCAGAGGACTGGGTACCTATTTTGGCCGGAAGGTTAACCGGGAGGGCAGCAGAGGCATATCGGACTGTACCTAATGACGAAATAAGGAATTACAGTAAAGTGAAAGAAATTATACTCGCCAGGTATGCTATAACACCCGAGGCATACCGGCGGAGGTTCCGGGATCTAAAGAAAACAGAGAAGGACTCGCACGCAGAGTGGGCATGCCGATTACAGGGGGCAGCGCTCGGGTGGGTGCAAGCTAGCAAGGCACGTTCTATGGAGGATGTAATACAAATGTTGCTGATGGAGCAGTTCTATGAGGGAGTAACCAATGAGGTCCAGGAATGGGTAAGGGACAGAAACCCTACTTCCCTTACCGAGGCGGCTAGGAAAGCGGATGACTACCTGGATGCACGCAGGTCACAAAAACCTGCAGCTCCAAAAGCAACCTTTAAAACATTCGGGGGAAACAACTACACCCCAGCTCCACCGAGACCGCTACCACCACCTCCACCACCCGCTGCACAGCCCCGGTTCCGACAACCCACCGCTGGCCCCTGTCATCACTGCCAGAAGTGGGGACATTATAAAAGGGAATGCCCACAGCTACGGGACCGTTCCACCTGGATTCGTCCAGGCCCACCTCCACCCAGGGCGGCCGCAGCCCACCACTACCAGGACCTAGTCACCACCCCATATGGTTCCGCAGTCCCCATTACTACTGTGGAACAATGGGAGGTACTGCACGAGGCAGATCCGGTCCAGGCCAATGTGGATAATCTACGGCACCATCGACAGACGGTATATCTGAATGGTACAGCAGTCCGGGGATTACGAGATTCGGGAGCCACCATCACTTTGGTACAGAGCCACCTGATTTCAGATCAGGCAAAACTGAACAAAACTGTTGCCGTCCGGGTAGCTGGGGGAGCAGTGTACCGGCTACCTACAGCAAGGGTACATTTACATTGGGGAGCGGGGGCAGGGGAAGTGGAGGTGGGGTTGATGCCACATTTACCGGCGGAGGTTTTATTGGGGAACGATCTGGGGAGGCTCACTTCTGCTTTTGAGCCCCAGTCACCCACCACAGGAGAGGTCAACCCTGTAGTCACCCGACAACAGGCCCGCACCCAGGACCACAACACACTGCCGGAGGTCCAGGTAAGCAACCCTACCCCCCCTCTAGAATGTGTCCCCTGGGCTCCACCTAATGAATTTGTAGCTGAAGTCGCAACAGACCCCACGCTTCAGGTGTATAGGGACAAGGTTGGCACGGGTTCCCCCGGGGCGGAGGGAGAGAAGTTTATCTGGGATAAACAACTTTTATACAGGGAAACAACCAAACAGATTACGGGGTTAGACCCGATAGCGAGGAGACAATTAGTGGTACCACAGCGGTACCGGGCTGAATTACTCCGGATAGCGCATGATATTCCGCTATCCGGACATCTAGGGGTTAGTCGCACCAGGTACAGACTAACCCAGAGTTTCTTCTGGCCAGGGATTAGCCAGGAAGTACGCAGATATTGCACGACTTGCGATACCTGCCAGAGAGTGGGAAAAAGGGGGGATCGCAGGAAGGCTAAACTTCACCCCTTACCCATAATAGAGGAACCTTTTAGCCGAATAGCGGTGGATCTGATAGGCCCCCTCAATAAAGTTAGCCCGTCAGGAAAACGGTATATTTTAACGGTCGTAGATTATGCCACCAGGTATCCAGAAGCAGTGGCTCTGACCAACATCCACGCTGAGACGGTCGCGGATGCCCTCATGCGGATATTCTCCCGGATGGGATTACCCAGGGAGATTATCTCGGATCAGGGTACCCAGTTTACCGCAGAATTCACCCAACACCTCTGGAGGATCTGTGGCATTAAGCCTATTATCAGCGCCCCTTACCACCCCCAGACGAACGGGCTCTGCGAACGATTCAATGGTACCTTGAAGCAGATGCTCCGAACCTTCGCAGAGACCCACAAGGACTGGGAACGATTCCTGCCGCACCTCCTATTTGCATACCGGGAGGTGCCGCAGGAATCCACAGGGTTCTCCCCGTTTGAATTATTGTTTGGAAGGAGGGTCCGAGGCCCATTGGATCTTATTAGAGAGCATTGGGAGGGAGACCGGAGCACAGATGGCACTCCCATCCTACCATATGTGTTGGCCTTTCGGGACCGCCTAGAAGCGTTGACCAAGACGGTACGGGAAAACCTTCAGGAGGCCCAGACCCGCCAGCGTACATGGTATGATCGGGGAGCCAGGGACCGTAGCTTTCAGGTCGGGCAGAAGGTACTAATTTTAAAACCTGTCCGACATGATAAGTTACAGGCCGCCTGGCAGGGCCCATATAAGGTGGTGGAGCAAAGATGCGATACCACCTATATTATCGGCCCCTGCACAGGGACTGGGGGGCGACGCATGCTCCATGTGAACATGCTGAAGCCCTACCACGAGCGTACTGAGGAGGTAACCGCCATCTGTGCCCCTAACACGGAAGAGTTTGACAGCTTACCCCTCCCCGATTTGCTGGGGGATGGGCAGCTGTCCGGAGATTTAGGGGAGGTTACGCTGGGAGATCGGCTGAGCCCACAGGAGCGGATCAAGGTACAGCAACTATTGGAAGAGAAACGCGACACGTTCTCTAATGTACCTGGATACACGCCTCTGGCAACTCACCGGGTCGAGACCCCAGGGCAACTACCCATGCGCCAGACGCCATACCGCATTCCAGAAGCGGTACGGGCAAACATGCGTAAGGAGATCGACGAAATGCTCCAACTGGGGGTGATTGAACCCTCAGACAGTCCTTGGGCATCTCCTGTAGTCCTCGTACCAAAGCGAGACGGTACGACCCGCTTCTGCGTGGACTATAGGAGATTGAACGAGAAGACTGTATCTGACGCCTATCCGATGCCCCGGATAGACGAGTTACTGGACAGAATGGCCAGGGGCCAATACCTCACCACTATTGACTTGTGTAAAGGGTATTGGCAAATCCCCCTGGCCCCAGACGCCATCCCGAAGTCGGCCTTTGTCACCCCATTTGGCTTGTACCAGTTTAAGGTCATGCCATTTGGGATGAAAAACGCCCCAGCCACCTTCCAAAGGATGGTGGATCGACTCCTAGATGGATTCCAGGACTATACATGTTCCTACCTGGACGATATTGCTATTTTTAGCAATACGTGGCAGGAACACTTAGCTCACATCGGAGCTGTACTAGATAGGATAAGGGAAGCAGGTCTGACCTTGAAGCCGGCCAAGTGTAGTATCGGCATGGCTGAGGTACAATACCTGGGACATAGAGTAGGGTGCGGTAAACAAAAACCCGAACCCGCCAAAGTAGAGGCTGTAGCCCAGTGGCCCACCCCTAGGACTAAGACCCAGGTTTTAGCGTTTCTAGGGACAGCAGGGTATTACCGGAAGTTTGTTCCCAATTATAGCGCCCTGGCCAAACCCCTCACTGACCTGACCCGTAAGAACCTTCCCCGCCAAGTAAACTGGACCCCGGAGTGTGAGCAGGCATTCCAACAATTGAAAAATGCACTGATAAATGCCCCTGTCTTGGCAGCTCCCAATCCAACTAAACGTTTTCTTGTTCACACAGACGCTTCTATGTTTGGATTGGGGGCAGTACTGAGTCAAGTCGGGGCCGATGGCGGGGAACATCCAGTGGCTTACATCAGTCGCAAACTGTTACCTCGAGAAGTAAGCTACGCCGCCATCGAAAAGGAATGCCTGGCTGTGGTGTGGGCCCTAAAGAAGCTACAACCCTATTTATATGGACAGCCCTTTTCCTTGCTCACGGATCACAACCCGTTAGTCTGGCTGAACCGGGTGGCTGGAGACAACGCCAGGCTGCTGCGCTGGAGTTTGGCGCTACAGCCTTTTGACTTTAATATCCAGTACCGGCCGGGTAAGCAGAATGGAAATGCTGACGGGTTGTCAAGACAAACTGACTTAGAGAAATGATCCGTGAGCCCCCGGACATCCCCAAGCCGATCCGTGTTGGATCAGACTGTGTATGCCGGCTTGTGGGCAAGGGGGAGCAGTGTAGCGGATTGGTACCGGGCTGTCCCACGACATGTATGAGAATAAGTGTATTTGGTCATATGGCTGGTTTAATGTGTATGTACATGTATAGAAAGCATGGTATCCGGGTATAATGACAGTTAAATGTATGTAAAGAATTGTATTCCTCTAGTTGTTCGGTAGAATCATTCAAATAAAACAAGGGAATGAAACTACCGAACAACAAGACCACCCAGGAATGAGTGTGCCTCCAATTACCGTTTGCAACAATGTTGCAAACAGGTAATTGGCAATCAGTGCAGTGTGGTCTTTGTCCTCTGGGTGGCCGCCATTCGGGAAACAAACACGTGGCGGCGGCCATCTTAAACTACCGAACAGCTGTGTTTTGCCGTCGAGTGTCTGGAACTAAAATCGGACACTTGACTAGGCAAACACCGCTGAGACCTCCATACTTCCAGAAATTCGTATGGAAACTACCGAATGACCCGCCGTTCGGTAGAAAGAGCCCCATAAACAAGGGAATTCATTCAAACCCTCTCCAGGCTCTATAACACAGGCAATTCGCCTGTTTTCATTCCCTTGTTTGTGACCGACCGCAGGGCCAAAATGCATGGAACTGTTTTCGGATACTTTACCCATGCGGTCGGTCAAATCTTTGGAACCCCATATCTCACGAACCATTCATCCGAATGGGCTAATTTTTAAGTATGTTGGTCCCCCAGAATAGAGCTATCTGGGTACATCCAAAACTCGGGGAAAACTGTGTACACAATAAGGGGATTATGATGCTAGAGGAGGGGAGGAGATCTGTGGGAGGTTACTACTTAGAGATTGGATAATGTCTTAAGTGATAGAACCTCCTCCCTTGCATGGGAGAGGGCTTTATAAGGAACTGTGGAATAAAGCTTGTCAGTCTACTCCTGAAACTGTGTGTCGTCCAGTTATTGGGATTGCGATGGGGATACTGCTGTATTACTTTACCTGCTGGAAACCTTGCCTATGGACTTAACATCACCTTGTTCCTGAGCCTCACTGGAATCTCTAGTGGAGAATAGCTGTGCAAGATCGGCTCTCCGCTACACCTACACTTTCATTTTTTTTTTTTTTTTAGAACTTATGTACTTAAAAAAATGCTTTGGGGTTGGTTTTGCTCTCTTTAGCTATCATTTTTTCATTTTGAAGTTTAGCAAGTCTAATTGCCTTTTTGCACGCATTATTTGCTTCCTTATATCTTTTATAAGATGCATCTGATTTGTCCGATTTAAATGCTTTAACCCCTTAAGGACCAAACTTCTGGAATAAAAGGGAATCATGACATGTCACACATGTCATGTGTCCTTAAGGGGTTAAATGACCTTTTCTTATTTTGAATCTCTTGTTTTACTTCTCTACTAAGCCACATTGGTTTTAATTTGTTTCTTTTATATTTATTTCCCAATGGTACATACTGAGAAATGTACCTTTCTAATATTTGTTGGAAGATGTTCCATTTATCCTCAGTGTTCTTTTCACTAAAGAGTTTATGCCAGTCGATATATTGTAAAGCTTCCCTTAACTTATTGAAATTGGCCTTTTTAAAATTATATGTTTTAGTATACCCCATGTGCTTTTGTTTTTTTGAGTTCATTTCAAAGGATTGTGATCACTATTTCCCAAGTGCTCACCTACTTAAAAGTTGGTCAAAAAGATCAACGTTGTTTGTTAAAACCAGGTTCAGACAAGCGTCCATTCTAGTTGGTGCTTGTACAAGTTGTGACATGAAGGTGTCATTTAACAAGTTTAAAAACCTAATTCCCTTTGCTGAGCTACTAGTCCCTCTGTCCCAATTTATGTCCGGGTAATTAAAATCTCCAATAATTAAAGTGTTACCCAGATTTGCAGCTTTCTCAATTTGCTCAAACAGCTGTTGTTCCTCGTCAATATTAACATTAGGTGGTTTATAACATATCCCAACCAATAGTTTGTTTCCCTTCTTTTCCCCAAAGCAGATATTTACCCATAAAGCTTCCACATTTTCCTCATCGCATTCCATTTGCTTAAGATTTGGCTTTAGATCATGGTTGACATACAAACATACCCCACCACCCTTCTTGTTTTTCCTATCCTTCCTAAATAACATGTACCCAGTCCAGGATTTAGGGATTACCCTGTTGTGTGTAAAGGTTTTTATTTTATTCTTCTAAAAACACCTTAAACACAATTTGGTAATCCCTAAATCCTGAATCTAGAAACTAGAGACTAGAAAACCCAAAAGAGAAGGGAAATACCCTCAGAACTTGAGGGATTCCCTCCATTAGTACAAACATACTCTCCTAATAATGTAAATATATACAGTGTACTTCGAAATCAGCAGAAGCAGATATTGCAGAATAAAATCTGCTAAAAGAAGCCAAGGAAAAACAAGGTCTATAAATAGCACAATTCTGAATTATACAATGTCGCCGTGACGGCTTTATTAATGTGTGTATGCCATTGGAAACATTGTTGTCAGAAACAAATATCTGTTCATGTGTTAGAGTATTAGGTATCGACCATAATGTATTACTATCTTAATAACATGGAAAAAATATCTGAATAACATGGGTAAAAGATATAAATTAGATATTCCTTTGGATAGTGTATTAACGATTTTATTATCAAAAGCTGAGACAAGAAAACAACCAAAGAGACTCCAAAACAAATCGCAATTTGGAGTGGATAGAAACGAAAATGTATCAATCTGTTATTAAAGAAGCCAAAGTCAAAATATAAACTACTTAAACTTAATAGGCTCTCATATCACATCTAAAGTGCTTTCACTGAAGTGAATGTGCTAAAATCGACTTAATGCACCGCTGTCCTATGTTTTCCAGGAAAAGTTATAAGCAGAGCTTGCAATTCTACTGCCCCTGGAGTAATTAAAGGATGTCTAAATACACATATGTAAAATTCAAAGGCATTTAACCAAGTGAAGCAACATGGTTATGTTAACAGTTAATCATCTAGGTCAATGAAGACTAAAATACAGGGAGCTTTGCATAATAGATAGACATTCCTAAATACTAGAATTAAAATAAAAAAAGCAAATCAAATATATACATATAGTCCCTGGACTTACAAGGAGCTATAACTCTCAAGGGGATAGTGGGAGCAATCTAAAGTATGAAGGTTTTTTTTTTTTTTTTTTACATTCTTTATTTTAGTAGTGCATTGTTAAGTACATAGGAAACATAAACATGTCAATAAAGAGCAGTACAAGATGTCACAAGGAGTAATATTATACATGTTGAGATTGCTGCACTTTTTTTTTATAAGGGGAAGGAAAACATTAATGATAAGTGGTATTCAGCGCTTGGGGTGGGAGAAGAGTAGAGAGGATACTACCACTGGCTACGCACTGATTATGATTACGAGGTTCAAGGTTTAATCTGGGTATTGAACTGATGAGCTGTTTACAGCTTGCCGGTGGATAGGAAATCTAGACCTACAGATAGACATTTGTTCAAGACGTAATCGCTTATTAGTTGAGATCAAGACATAGACTGGCAGCTATAAATGAGTGTAGCGAACAGAGAGGTATACCATGCTATAGCAGATAGTGAGGGGTGGAACCACCGTTAATAGACCTGACTCTATGTGAAAGCAGGTTTGGGACCAGGTACAGGCCTTGAGTTAGATCTAACGGTTTCTGTGTTAGGGTGTCAGTGGTTTGAGTGCTGCCTCCTCGTTTTAGGGGGGGGGGGGGAAGATGACTGCCTATGTGCGTGGTTAACCTCTCGGTGAAGGTGTTGCCCCTGACCAAGGGGGTAGCGGGGGGGGGGGGGGGGGTGTTGACGATTCAGTGACTGAGTATGTGTGGCTGTATAGAACCGGACTAGGGCCATAGATGGCATTGCGTCATGAATGCCTGGTTGTGTTATAGTGAACCTGATCTCCCTATTCCTGGGCGACCCAGGTCAAAGATCGCGGCTTTGTGTGGGTGATTCTACATTGATAAACAAAAGTATACAAAATCATAGTGGTAAAACTTTGCAACTCTGCAACTGTGCAGCCTAGGGCTGCTGGTTGAGCGAGTCCCTCCAGTGGGTTTGGGTCGGGGCTGGAAGTGTCCCTTCCAGTCCAGTCAGGTGTCCGGCGGGCCGTCGGCTGCAGATCTTGGCACAAATGGTATCACATTAGATGGGTCCCATCCGTGGGTGCGATTTGAGTCCGCTGGGGCCGCCGTCGCCTACTGCATATCCAGAGCTGCGAGGAACGCTGGGATATCAGTCCCTGTGGTTAGTTTTCGTATGGTCCCCTTGTGTGAGACAAGGAGGGATCGTGGGGGTCCCCACCTGTAGGACACTCCTGCTGCCCGTAATCGGGTGGTGACAGGGTTCAGGGATTTTCGCCACTGCAAGGTGGCTTTGGATAAGTCCTGGTAAAAGGACAATTGTGAGTCCTCAAATGTAAGCGGGGTCTTGTTCCTTACCGCTGTCATTATTTGCCCCTTGTAAAGTATGAAGGTTTAAACACTTGTGTTGCACACATATAAAGATCGCCTCATAATAATGTAAATTGCTGTATTCCCTATGATAACCTCGACACACACTAGGAAGTGTTGTACCTACATATACAGAGAGAGATAATCTAAAGCAGCGTTTCCCAATTGGTGTTCCGTGGAACCCTGTCTGGGATGTTTGGAGAAGGTGACAGCACTTCCTCCCAGACAGAGCGCGCCGGCTGGAGGGAGAGAGCGAGCAGCGGGGATTGAACAGCTGCTGACCTGGCACACCACAGGCAGTCACCCTCATGAACAAAAAAGGTAAGTGAACAGCAAATAGGGGGGGAGGGAATCCACGATGTTGATGTCAAAGGGTTCCACGGGAAAAATTAGTTGGGAACCCCTTGTCTAAGGGAATGCAGGACATTGTGTATAAAAAAGACACTACAGTAGCTAGAACCACTATAGGTTAATGTAGTGGTTATGGTGTCTATAGCATGTCCATGCAGGCTTTTCAATGTAAAACACTGACTTTTCAGACAAAGACAACCTACAGCCATATACCCTAGAGTCAGTTTTTTTTTTTTTGAAGGCTCTATCTATGCGAGTTACAAATCATAATTCTTATCAGAATTATTTTTAACACACAATAACACACTATTTTATGTATTTTATTTTCTTTTATATGTATATTGTATTGATTTACATTAATATACAAGCATATTACACACAGGAATACTAGGCAATTTCTTATTTCTAATTATTTCCACTCTCCATTGTTTTTGTTTCTATATTATAAATAACTCGGTATTAATTACCGGTGGATAATGCCTTTTTTGATGCAGGTATTGTAGTCCGCAGACAACCTCTGCAGCAATATCTGATTAGAATGTGACATATGTCAAGCACATAATGTTTAAACACGGCAAATGATCATAACTGAACTTTCTAAATAAATTTACCCAGAGGAATGTCACTACATTATTTTTTTAGGGATTTATTCACTAAATTCTAAATTGTAGTGAACTAAAAACTTATTGGGATATTCACTAAAGTCAGAACTGTAGAAATTTTAAATCCAATAGGCAACATTTTTAAAATTATAGCTATTTGTACAAAATAAATAAATAAAACATCTGCAAATTCTCTATAATTAGTTTGTTTATTTTAGCCTATAACTTGCCATTAAGATTTTAATTTCACTACAGTTAATGAACAACCACAATCACCTGTATTGCATCTCTAGCGGAGTGCATAATCTGTATTCAAACACAACTATGTTTCAGAGATGTTCCCTCTGTAATGGCACAAGATGAGCTAAAGCCAGCTTGAGAACTGAGCGGGACCCACCGAAGGGCAGGCTATTTCAGCTGCTGCCCGTTCTCAGTATTCTCTTGCGACCTGTTTTTTGCTCTCTATAACAGAATGGCACAATCATAAAATAAAACATGGCAAAAAAGAAAAAAAATGAAAATATCCCTGTTCAAAAGTCTGCATACCCATAGTTCTTAATACTGTGTATCGCCCCCTTTAGCACCAATAACAGCGTGCAGTCTTTTGTAATACAGAAAAAAGAGAGCTAGGGGTAGCGCCATTAACTGAATAAAATACCAGGAGTAGGTTGTGGTTGCTATTTATGCTGTTTTAACCTGTTTTATTACTGTATGAATAAAGGTACTTTGGCTTATTTTACAATTCACGAGAGTGTGCCATTTTACTCTTTTTTTCTACATTTTGTCATCACTGCTATTTTATTTTATTTTACCTCATACATCCTGGCACCAGATTTTTATCTCCAGTGAGTACTACTCCCAAGACACCCTTGGCGGGGATTATACCACCCACGCCTGATCCATAGAGCAGTCCGCCTGCTCTGGTAAATGTGAGTACGTTTCCATTTATCCCTACTCCTGGTATTTTATTCAGTGAGCACTATTGTTGTTTATTTTTATTTTTATGGTCTACCAACTACATAGACTTCATTCTCACATAGCCTTTGAAGTGGGGATTGTACCACTGTATGCCATTCATACTGGAGCTAGTTACAGCTCCATAAAATGTGAATAGGACTATATTGAGCTCCTTTTTATTATCCCCTGTAAGAACATACTACCCTATTATCCCTTTCTGTTGAATCATACAGACTCCACTGCGAAACCCACCATGCTACGCCCATTGTTGAATTACACCGACACTTGGTAGAAAAACACTTCTGACAAGTGCATCTCTGCATAATCTCTTGGACTTGTTTTATCATTTGGACTTTTAACTATATATTTGTTTATCTACTCTCTAATACATACTGTATATATCACTATATATATCAAAATTGTGGCGCTAGCCCTAGCTCTCTCTTTTTCTGTGTTTTATTTCCATTAGTAGGATTAGAGGGATCCCTACTTTTGGGGTTAGCTGCCAGCCTCTTTTTCCTCTAGTTAGATATTTACAGCGCTGATCCTTCCCTCCCATTTCTGTAAGTCTTTTGTAATTGTTGTCTATGAGGTACCTAATTCTTGCAGGTAGTATAGCCGTTAGGCGAACTAGGCATTCTACTAGGGCGCCAGCCTCCAGGGGGAGCACACCAGGATGTTTCCCCCTGTCTGGGGCCGCGGCACTGGGAGATCGGCTCTTGAGCCTCCCCCAGCACCGGGCCGATCCTCAAGGCGCCCGAAGGTGGGAGCGCCAAGAGGATCCCTGTCACAGGGGACCCAAGAGGTGGCCATTTGGCCACCTCATGGTGCCCCCGAACCTGTATTAGGTAAGGCAGAGCAGGCACCTGCTTACCTTGATGGCAGGTGCCTGCTCTGCCAAAAAATGCAGGTAACCGGAGGAGAGGGGGACAGAGCAGGAAGGAGGCAAGGGAGGCTGTTCTTGCAGCCTTTCACTCCTCCGTCGCGCACCCTATGTAATGCCAGGAGACAGAATATCATGTCATTCCGGCGTGCTGGAGGAGTGAGGAGCTGCCCCACACTGGACCCAAGCAGGGAGGTGAGTGTTTTAGTGTGTCAGTGAGTGTCTGCCTGTGTGTGTGTGTTTGTCAGTGAGTGAGTATGTATGTCAATGAGTGTGTGTGTGAGTGTATGGCTGTCTGTCAGTGAGTGAGTGTATGTATGTCAGTGAGTGTGTGTGTGTGTCTGTCTATGAGTGAGTGTGTGTCTGTCAGTGAGTAAGTGTGTGTCTGTCAGTGAGTAAGTATGTGTCTGTCAGTGAGTAAGTGTGTGTCTGTCAGTGAGTAAGTGTGTGTCTGTCAGTGAGTAAGTGTGTGTCTGTCAGTGAGTAAGTGTGTGTCTGTCAGTGAGTAAGTGTGTGTCTGTCAGTGAGTAAGTGTGTGTCTGTCAGTGAGTAAGTGTGTGTCTGTCAGTGAGTAAGTGTGTGTCTGTCAGTGAGTAAGTGTGTGTCTGTCAGTGAGTAAGTGTGTGTCTGTCAGTGAGTAAGTGTGTGTCTGTCAGTGAGTAAGTGTGTGTCTGTCAGTGAGTAAGTGTGTGTCTGTCAGTGAGTAAGTGTGTGTCTGTCAGTGAGTAAGTGTATGTCTGTCAGTGAGCAAGTGTATGTCTGTCAGTGAGTAAGTGTATGTCTGTCAGTGAGTAAGTGTATGTCTGTCAGTGAGTGAGTGAGTGTCTGTCAGTGAGTGAGTGAGTGTATGTCTGTCTGTCAGTGAGTGTGTGTCTGTCTGTCAGTGAGTGTGTGTCTGTCTGTCAGTGAGTGTCTGTGTCTGTCAGTGAGTGAGTGTATGCCTGTCAGTGTGTGTCTGTCAGAGAGTGAGTGTATGTCTCTCAGTGAGTGAATGTATGTATGTCAGTGAGTGAGTATGTCTGTCAGTGAGTGAGTGTATGTCTATCAGTAAGTGTCTGTCTGTGTGTGTGCGCGTGTGTCTGTCAGGGAGTGAGTGTATGTCTATCAGTAAGTGTCTGTCTGTGTGTGTGTGCGCGTGTGTGTGTCTGTCAGTGAGTGAGTGTATGTTTGTCAGTGAGTGCGTGTATGTGTCAGTGAGTGCGTGTGAGTGTGTGTCTGTGAGTCACCCCCTACCCAAAAACATGAACCCCTACCTACCCCCCTCACCCTAAAAATAATGAGGGGGGGACCTTTAACTAAGTATCTGTAAAAATAAAAATAAACTTACCATTTGATGTTTTCTTTGTTCTAAAATCTTTTTTTTTCAGCCCCAAAAAAGGCCAAATAAAAATCCATAATAACCGACGCAATTCGGGACTTCGACAATTTAGCACTTTGGCAATTCAGCAATTTTCATTCAGACCGAAACAAATTGCACATGTCTAATTGTCATGCTGGAGAGTCCAAGAGCGTTCCATGCGCAGCTTTTGTGCAAAAGAATGCTAATTGTCTGCCAGTATTTTCTGACAATATGTTGTATTCATCTTGCCATCAATTTTCACAAGATTCTCGGTGCCTTTAGAGCTCACTCCCCCCCCCCCCCAAAAAAAAAACCACCATGCTTCAGTGGGGATGGTATTCTTATCACTATAGGCGTTGTTGAAATTTGTGATTTGGATCCTGGCGTCCTTATCAGCAAAGTTTGCTCTATTATCTCACCCAATCACCTTGTCAAAAAATTCCCCCAAGACATGACCACTTCCCCAGATTCTTAGAATTTTTTATTTTGACCCATTATCAGAAAGGTATTTCCAACTTTTGCTAAATATATAGGGTCGTGGGGGGCGCGGCCTGACCCTCAAGATGGCCGGACGCACATTCTGTTAGCTCCGGCCATACAAGCTTTATATACCAGCTATATCACACTTGAGCGACGCAGGCAAGAATTTCTTTCAGCAGCTGACCGTCCTTCTCTAAGCCTGCACTGTTCTGTGCCCAGGTAAACTCGGTCAGACAAGCACTCATCCCATGCTGGATCTGCGGCCTTGCGTGCCCGGCGACCGGGGGAAACGGACGATCTCCCGACCCGGTCAGCACAACAGGCAGAAGCCTATCTACAGCCCTGTTACCCCCCCTCTGGACCAGTGGGGGGTATCCCGGTCCCCACTGGAAAACTGATCTTCTCACGGTTAGTAACAGACGGACCCGCACTGAATTCCAGCCTCGTGCGTCCTAAGATGTCTGCCGAAGGCGGAAAGGGTGAACAGCCTATACTGCCTGAACATGTGGTAGCAGGCACTCAGGGGTCAAAGAACAAGGCCCCTGATGCTATCGAATTACCTGCATATAGCAGCAACATCAAGGCATCTCTGGAGGCTGTGTTTGCCCGTTTCTGGGCACGTTTGGCAGAGCACCAGTCAGCATCCCATCCTCCACCTTAAAGCTGAGATTTTGTCCCACGGACCCAGTATGCTGATCACTGGCGCAAGGTGAGGCCTCACCCAGGCAATTAATGAGAGTCCTCAATGAACTCAGGGAACAAGTGGCAGCCGCAACTTGCTCATAGCCGCAGATATAGAAAGACTGAGACAGGAAACCAGGGGCCGCGACTGAGGCAGAACCACAGCACACAGACTTCTGCTGGCTGCTCCAGATGGCGCCAACTCTGCAAGTGTTATCCGCGCTCTAACAGAATCCACTCTGGGAAGGGCCGCTAGTGGGCCCCGAAATGGTCACAGGGCCTTACACCCACAGGGGGCTACGGTGGGATGTACACACACACTGGGAGCCGATGGAGCCCCCTGCTAAGACACAAAGGACTTGTGTATCTACCTGTCACCGGCCTCCCATCTCGGGGCATAGGCTGAACTTCCCTCCACATGGACTGCTAGCACCACTCATGCAGCTATTAAGCTAGCAGATATCTAGAACCACATATGCACCCACACCATACTGATGACACTATACACTTGTAATGTTTTAGTTTACCATTGCATAGCTATACTGGGCAAATGATAGGCACCAGGATGTAATACGGCATACTCGTATAGGTATTAGCTTGTGTTGCTTTACTTGCTCACATGCCTTGCTACCACACTTGCTCGTTAACTGACCCAATACAGTTTTTCCCTCATACACTCACACACAGCTCTCTTATAACGCTGACCTCTATTTCAGAGTATGTAAGGTAGAACTGTGTTCAACATATGTTTCCCCCCCCCTTTTTTTTTTTAAATTCTTTATTTTTGTTGTGCAGGTAGGTACATGACATTTTAAACGCCACAACAGCGTACATATATATTCATATAGATTGAGCAGTGGCATGAGTGCGTGCACATTTTTTTTTTTAAATACAAGCAATATAACAGGCTTAACATTGATGAATATTTACTGCCACGTAGTGTAGCATGTGAAAGAGTTAGGGTTGCTTAGCTGTACACTATTGCAGTATAATGAATGCTGGGACATACAAGTCTGCATGGAAAACAAGACTGATGATTCAATCGTAGGATATAGCAGACATGAGAATTTCTTGTTAAATAGATTAGGGAGGCAGATGAGAAATGGCTAGTACAGTTGACCCCCAAGGCTTTACACCCTTAAACATAGCTGCCTTATACGTGTTAACACAGGACCTCTAGTGACAACATTGTCGGAATCAGTATGACAATCAAAGACTATGAATTCGGGATTATTCTAGCTTAGTGACCGAATAATCTAAATTTTATTAAAGACAGGAGGCGAATATTTGCTTATCTTTCTTTACTGTAACTCCCAGCAGCAAAGAAACAGTTAACAGTAAGTAAAAATTTAACCAATCAGAGTGCACAACAGAGTATGTCCAGCTATCAGGCTCCTCCCAGCTCCTCTTTCTTGATGCAGCCGTAGAATCAACCATGTAAATATAACAGGAGAACGATGAACAGTTCAAAGTGAAGTCAACCATGTAAACGATTTTGAAGAATGTAGGTAATTCCTTGGGAGGATAGTGAAGGGTTTTCACACTAGGAAAAAGAGAGAGAGGTCGTGAAAGTATGGTTTCTTGGGTAAGAGAAAATTACTTAAGTACTTTAAATGACATGTTTCCAACCAAAGAGTACACCAAATATTCTGACAAGTCTTCAGTTATGTTTAGTGACTGTGGGTATTATCTGTAAGTGTAGTTGTAAAGAGTAGTCTGGCACCTTGATTACGTAAAATAATTGGTGTGTGAAGTAAAGGTGTTGTGTAATACCTACCTAGATGGGTTGGGCGCGTATTCCAGCGGGCGGGAAAATATTCGCCTCCTGTCTTTAATAAAATTTAGATTATTCGGTCACTAAGCTAGAATAATCCCGAATTTTATGTCAAGACAGGAGGCTTCATATTTGCTGTTTTAAAGCGATGATAAGATGGAATTGGATACATGAGGGCATTGTCTGAAATAGAATGTTCTGAAAGTGGATTCTCTGGACCAATCTGCGGATGTGAGGATCTCCGTTAGGGAGCCTCCGGACGTAAATGCAGAAGAGGCAGCCGCGCCTCTCACTGAGTGAGCACCGAAACATGGGTCGATGCCTGCTAGGGACAGTAGCCACTTGATCCAACGAGCAATCGTGGGGCATGACACTGGTTTGTGAGGTCGAACATAGGACACCAGTAGGGGGCCTGTTTGTGGTCTAAGGTCAGTAGTGCGAAGGATGTAGTGTCGGACGCAGCTAGCTACGCAGAGCGTGGGTTTGTCGTGGAAGTAGGGGTAATTTACCGTAGATGAGTTAGTTTTGGTGCGCCGGGTAATGGAGAAGTGTACTCCCTCAGGGGTAAAATCAACGGCATGGACGTCAAATGCTCTGATGTCTGAAACTCTTCTAAAAGACACCAGACAGAGCAGCAGTGCCAATTTGGCCGACAGTTGTCGGAGAGAGAGCTCTTCATTAGAGGGCCAAGTCTCTAAGAAGGAGAGCACAATAGCAACACCCCAAAATTGATTGTATTTGGGAGCCGGGGGTCTCGCCAGTCGGATGCCCCGCAAGAGTCTACATATGGAGGGGTGTTTGCCAACCGCGGAGTTGTCAACAGGAGTATGAGCTGCCGAAATGGCGGAACGGAAAACATTAATTGACCGATAAGACTTACCCTGTTCGAAGAGTGATGCCAGAAAGTTCATGATGTTAATCAAAGAGGCTGAAAAGGGATCGACGTCCCTCTCCAAACACCAGCTATTCCAACGTTGCCACGCTGAGAGATAAGAGCGTCTTGTTCCTGGGGCCCAAGAGTCCCAGAGAAGTCCTCGAGCAGCAGTCGAAAGGCCAGAGACGTTCCAGGATCCCCTGAAATGGTCCAGGCCACCAACTGGAGGTGGCCTTGTAGTGCTAGTGGATGGAAGTTGCCTGAAGGGTCCCTGAGGAGGTTGTAGGAGACGGGTAGGAGTAGGGGGTAGTCCACTGACATCTCCAGTAGGTAGGGGAACCATGGTTGGGTTCGCCACAGTGGGGTCACCAGTGTTATCATGACGCCCTGTGTTCTGAGGTATTGTACCGTGCGTGGGATCATGGAGAACGGGGGAAAGGCATATGCCCCGGATTTTGGCCACGGTTGGAGGAAGGCATCCACTGCCAGGCACGCTGGGTCTGGAAGCCAGCTGAAGAATGCGTCCGTCTGACGGTTCAGGCGAGATGCAAACAGGTCCAGGTTGAGTGGTCCTCTCAGAGCTTGTAGTTGAAGGAAAATTTGTGGATCTAGTTGCCAGTCGCTGGAATCCCTCCAGTGGCGGGAGAACCAGTCTGCCACAAGATTGTCGGAGCCTGGGAGGTATTCTGCACGAAGGGAGATGTTCCTGTTGAGGCAGAATTGGTACAATTCCTTTGTCAAATCCGATAGCATCTTTGATCGGGAGCCACCTAGGCGGTTCACGTATCGTACTGCTGTGACATTGTCCATCCTCAGGACAAGGCTGCAGTTGTAAGCTTCCTTGGCGAAACTGCGGATTGCGAAAGAACCAGCAATTAGCTCGAGGCAATTGATGTGTAGTGCCTGTTCTGATGGGGACCAGAGGCCTCCGGTAGAACGTTCCGAGCAAGTGGCACCCCATCCGAGGAGGCTGGCGTCTGACTCCAGAATGAAATCCGGTTGTCGGCCGAAGATAGCCCTTCCATTCCAGGCTTCCATATGTTGAAGCCACCAGTGGAGTTCCAATTGTACTTCGTCTGTGAGAAAAATCTGTTGTTCGTAAGATGTTGAACGACGTAAGTAGTGTGTTTTCAAACGTTGCATTGCCCGATAGTGAAGTGGGGCTGGAAATATTGCCTGGATTGAAGCGGAGAGTAGTCCTATTGTGCGGGCTAAATCCCTGAGTCGGAGATATGGTGAAACCAGCAGTCTCCGGATGTCCTTTTTTATGGTTTTGATTTTTGTGGTAGGGAGTTGGAGGACTGCCTGAATCGAATCTATCTGAAATCCCAGAAACTGGACTGTCTGAGACGGCGTTAGAGAAGATTTTTGAAGGTTGATGACAAAACCCAAATTCTGGAGGAGAGCCGAAGTCATGTCTGTATGGAGACGTAGAGTCTCCTCGTCTTGAGCCATAAGGAGGATATCGTCCAAGTATATGATGGACCGAATCCCTTGTGAACGGAGTAGTGCCATCACCGGTTTCATTAGTTTGGTGAAACACCAAGGTGCGGAGCACAGTCCGAAGGGGAGACAGGTGAACTGCCATAGTGTTTTGCGCCAATGGAATTGGAGGAAGGTGCGGTGTTCTGGTGTGATTGGTACTGTGAGGTATGCATCCTTGAGGTCGAAGCGGGAGAACCAGTCTCCCTCGCAGAGGAGGTCCCGTAGTAGATGGATGCCCTCCATCTTGAAATGTCTGTATTTGATGAATTTGTTCAGTTCTCTTAAATTGACGCCCGACTTTTTCTTGACCAGAAACATGTTGCTCACGAAACCTCGTGGGCTGGGTGCTTGTTCGATGGCACCCTTGGTGATAAGGTCGTCGAGCTCGACCTGAAGGGACATGTCGTCTATTTGAGACATTTTGAGGGGGGTAGGTAAAGCAACTTGAACTGGGTTCTCTGTGAACTCTAGGTGGAAGCCAGACACGGTCTGTAGGATCCACGGGTCTTGTGTGAGTCGAGACCACTGTTGGGAAAAATGGGTTAATCGACCTGCTATAGGTATATGAGAAAAATGAGAGTCCATTACCTGTAGGAGTGCGACCGCGGAGGGAAGCGGATCCACGTCCTCTAATAGAGCCACGAGATGGGAAGAAGGATCTGTGATGGAAACGGGTATTGCCCGAGTTCCAGTGTTCGGAAGGTCGAGGCCTGTAGCCCGTGAAGGCAGCTCTGCCAGCCGACCGGCCTCTGTAATGGCTGGCTCTCCCAGAAAAACGTTGGGTCCTAAACACCTTGCGTAAGGAGGATTGCGCTTTGGTAAGCGTTGTAAACACCGCAACGTGTTTGCTCAACTCCTTAATAAATTTGTCTCCAAAAAGCATGCCTTTTGCCTCAGGGCCAAGCTCTTTAGTGCCGAGTTCGGCGAGCTTTGAGTCAATTTTGTATAGGGCGGCTTTCCGCCTTTCGGTTGACATTGCTACGTTGGCATTGCCAAGTAGGCATAATGCCCTTTGTGCCCATTCACGCACCATGTGCGCATCTAAAGTGCCACCTGCCAAAGCCTCATCCGCAATGCTGAATATTTGGATAAGCGGTCCCGCTATATCCAATATCTTGTCTTGAGTTGCCTTCAGGCCTTGTTCCAAACCCTTACGGGGATCTTTCCCGGATTTGTATAGAAAGGTGACCAGCAAGGGGTCAAATTCTGGGGTAACAGCTACCTTGTCTGGGATAAAAGGTCGTGGGCATTCTGCTTTTAGTTTAGCTCTCACTTCCTTTTCCAAAGGTTTCCGTAGCCACATCCTGCAGAATTTAGCGATGTGGTCTGGGGGGGTCCACTCAGTCGACCGTGGGTGTTTGATGTACCTAGGGTCGAACAGGGGACGGCCAAGGGTATCTAGTAAGACCTCCTCCGAAATGGGGTTAGAG
Organism: Pelobates fuscus; assembly: GCF_036172605.1. Classification (NCBI taxonomy): domain Eukaryota; kingdom Metazoa; phylum Chordata; class Amphibia; order Anura; family Pelobatidae; genus Pelobates; species Pelobates fuscus. The sequence continues at coordinate 71,617,096 of NC_086324.1, read as the reverse complement.
TCAGAGGGGGGTTCATTTAGTTTGTGAGAGGGAAAATCCTCGTCTGAATACCCTGCACAGTATTCGTCAATGACTTGAAGTTGCAGGTTGGAGGTGGAACCCTCTAATGGATCCCGGTTATAGTTGGGGTTATTATCTGGAATGGATAATTTAGGCGTCTTAGCCGGTGCTTTGCCTTTACCGGCGGTAGCACTATCGCCCTTCCAGGGGCGTTTGCGGGGGTTTTCCTCATGGTCTGAGCTTTTTGACTCTTCCGAGTCTGACAAATGCACAAAAGGAGCTCTAGAGGTAGATTTTGACTGATCGTGGATAGCTGCTAAGGCTTTTGGAATAGAGTCCGCAATGGCGTTATATAGCCAAGCTTTGAGCTCCGCAGGGACTGCGGGTTCAGGTAAATCGGACATAGTTGGTAAAGTGGGGTCACCACTAAGAAATGTATTTTTTTTTTTTTTTTTTTTTTTATATATAATAAATAATTCAATAGGCGGTGGACTTGTTTTCGGTAAAGTAACGCAAAGCGTTGTATCAAGAGTGGTGTCAGTCACCAATTGAGCGTGGAGTCACCCACAAATAACATGCGGTATAGATTAATAAGGGGGTCACCCTTTTGGAGGCAAAAAATGGTTTATGAAGTAGAGGGGGTCACCCTCAGTAATTTTCAGGCAATATTAATATTCTTTTCAGAGGGGGTCACCCTCTATAATGAGGCAGACAAATATAGTATAGAGGGGGTCACCCTCTTGAGACAATATTATTTAGAATAGAGGGGGTCACCCTCTTATGCAAGGATTTTAGATTTTCAATGGCAATCTGAAAATAAAACAAAGTGAAGGCACTTTAATAAAAAGAAATGTAACAGCTAAGTGCTGTTTAATTCGGTGTATACATAACATGTATGTTTGTTTTAAATGCAACTTACCTGACAACCAGAAGGCGGCGCCGGAGAGCCGTTTGAACATCACCCTGTTGCAACTGACGTGATGGCCGGAGAGGAAGCGCGGGAAAAAGCCCGCGCAATGCAGAGGGAAGGAGATGGCCGCGGAAGGACGGACCCGTCGCTATGGTGACGGTAGGGGAAACAAATGCGGCAATACCGGCGGTGTTACCGCCCGAATATGGCAGCCAGCCAGAAGCTGCGATCAGGTTACCGACGTGGCTCCTGTCAGTAATCCGATGTGTTTCGGATGTGACAGGAGCTGCAGACGGCGGTAGTGTTTTAATTAAAGTGACAGTTTTGGCATTACATGTAAAGTACTATTGACTACTTACAAGGAATGAGCTATAAAGCAATATAATTTTAAATGGAAATAAATTAGACCATTGCTAATATATATATATTTAGAAATTGATTACATGCTGTTATTGGAATAGACTCACCTGGGAGGCTAGCAGCAAAGAAAGAGGAGCTGGGAGGAGCCTGATAGCTGGACATACTCTGTTGTGCACTCTGATTGGTTAAATTTTTACTTACTGTTAACTGTTTCTTTGCTGCTGGGAGTTACAGTAAAGAAAGATAAGCAAATATGAAGCCTCCTGTCTTGACATAAAATTAAGTTGTCAGGAGTTGTATCATGTCAAAAAAAAAAAAAAAACAGGCTCGTGTACAGATGCTTTTACACTGCAATTATCTTAGCTAGGGTGAGTTTTCACATGACTGCTTTGGTGGACAGGGTTGCATATTTAAGAGAAAGCATTGATTTAGCATAAGCATTCATGCAGTATCTTAACATGTTAACTGCTGTGCTAAAGAGGGTCTATTAACTTACAATTTATTAACCCACAGTTTGGTATCTCGCGGTATGCCCTGGCGCTCCATAGGCTGTCTGGTGTCCAAAATGTGGGCCAACATACGTGCAGCTAGTACATCTCTGCCGTGGCATTAGTTAAAACTAGACAGTTATGCAGTATGTGTGGAATCTGCACATGTTTAAAGGTAAATACTGACATGCGTTATAACACAGTTGCAATGGATAAGTAGCTGCTAAATGATCTATGGTTAACTAGCTAATTGCCTGTGGCTAATATATGGTGTTGCTTACTCCATTGCTGCTATGTGTAACTAACAGTCTCTGCTGCGAGTTGCTAGGGTCAGTTCTGGCCCTGATGTTACCATCCAGAAGAGCGGCCGTCTCTCCCTGGCTCGGCCGCATGTAGGCCCCATGTGCTTTGCGTGGGATCCCGGGCAGTGTGAGTCTCGTATGTGGGTTCCTTCGATGCCCCCGGGTTTCCCCAGCTCGTCCCATGCCCTCTGACTGGTGGGTGGGTTTGTGTTTTGGGAATTTATCCCCATTATTGTCGCTTCTTGCAGGAGCTGATGTACAGCACGTCTATCCTGCTTGGCAGTCAGGCTCCGCCCCCCGTTTTTCCCTTTTTTGACTTGCCTTTAATTATCTCTCCCACATGTGCTTTCTTTTTTTTGTGTAATAAGTTTTTATTGAGTTTTCAATGTATAAGCATTCTTCACAATTGAACACTTTTAAAACAGTTTTCACATATATTTGTCACAAATAGTTCAACCTTGTACGATACTGTTCCCCATATATATTAGCATTGTTAACAATCATACATGCATACATAAAGTAATAGTGGTTGCATTAGAGGGGAATATCCCATTCCCGAAATTTCTTGTTTTTCCAACGAGTTTTGAAGCAACCTAATGCATTTGTCTAAGTGTTAGTCACTTAGTTGCATAATGCAGCCAGTCTGGATACCCAACTCTTACAATTCCTCTAGTATCAGGTAGGCTTGACCAACATTCTTTATGAAATGTGAATAACTAATGGGGAAGGTTGGGGGTGGAGGGCAAAGGGGGAGGGGGGGGGAGGGGGGTTGTAAGATCGGCTAGTTTGTTAGGGGTTCGACCCCCGTCCAGCGCTGCTTCCTGATTGTTCGCTCTATTGAGCTGATTGTCGCCAAGTATCCCACTTTTCCCACGCTATGTGCCAGAACTTATTCCCTGTCCTCATCTGCCTTGCTGTTATTTCGTAAGATTTGGTGGTTTCAACCAAGTCCAGGCATTTGTTAACATCCGGGATATTTGTCTTAAGCCACAATTTGCCTATGGACATAAGGGCTGCGATAATTATATGATAAATAAGATACGAATCTATTTTCCGTAATTTCTGAGGTAATGCTAATAACAAGTAGGTTTCTGGTGAGAATGGTATATCGTTGCCGGTGGATTCTTTAATGGCATTCGAGATACTCTCCCAGAAGGGTTTCAGTTTTGGGCATGTCCACCATATGTGAAGCATCGTACCTGGCTCCTTAAAACACCTCCAACATAAATGTGACTTCCCCCTGTCATATTTCTGTAGTGTAGTCGGTACTACGTACCAGCGGTATAACACTTTTCTGCTTGTCTCTATATGGGACGCATTCAATGTTAGCTGTTTGTGAGCCAATACTATTTTTGACCAGTCTTCATTGGGTATTTCTATGTGTAGTTCTTGTTCCCATGCTCGTGCAAATTTCAGAGTCTTAGGTAATGTTTGGGGTCTAGATATTTTATATAAAAGTGACAATAGTTTTTGCGGTTGTTTGTTGATGACACATATTTTCTCCATTAATGACATGGCAGTGCCTTGTTGAAGCGTCTTATCTATGGTAACATGTTTCCGCACCCACGAGTGCAGTTGTAAGTAAGCGAAATACGCTTTTTGGGGCAAGTTAAACATTGTAGAGAGGGAGTCGTAGGTTAACAGATGACCCTCCGGCATCAGTTGGAATAGGCATTTAATCCCTTGGTCATGCCAGAGACCATGATCAAACCCAGGGATAAGAACCTGTAACGCCTGGATTTGTAGTGCTGGGGAGAAATATGAAGCAGGATAATGCTTTGTGACGTATTTGTCCCATACTGCGAGTGTAGCTGTTGTGGTAGGGTTGGCGTTTACATATCTCGGCCTTTTATGTTTGGGAATCCAAGCCAGGGTGGACAGAGCAAGTCCGCCGACCTGTACCATTTCGATTTGGTGCCATGGCGGCGCCGTTGTGTGATGAAAGGTCGTTATGAGTGTACTCATAAGGGCTGCTGTGTAATATCCCATGATCTCTGGTACTCCCATCCCACCCTCTTTAAATGGTTTATACATAGTAGTTGCTGCCACTCTAGGGCGTTTTCCTCCCCAGATGAACCTATTTAATAAACGTTGTGTTTCAATAAAAAATTGCTTTGGTACGTGGATTTGGAGCGTTCTGAATAGGTATTGCAGCTTGGGCAATATCATCATTTTTGCTGCTGCTATCCTACCCATCCAGGAGACATATTTACCCTTCCAGCTATATAGTTGTTGCCTAATACTGTTGAGTAATGGGAGGTAATTCGCTTTATACAGCTTCCTGGTCATAGGTGTAAAGTGGATTCCTAGAAATGTCAAGTAGTCTCGTCTCCAGTCATATGTGTGTTTGTTTCGTAAAGTGGCGAGGTGAGTAGCTGTAAGGTTTAGTCCCATGGCCTGAGTCTTGCTAATGTTAAGTTTATAATAGGAGCAGTTTCCAAATTTTGTTAGTATGTTTTGTAGCTGCGGTAGTGATGTGTCAGGATGTGACATGGTTAGCATCACATCGTCAGCGAATAATGTAATCTTGTGCATTTCCCCCCCTATTTGTATCCCCTTAATGTCGGGTGAGTCCCTTATGCGTTGAGCAAGGGGTTCTAACGCTAGTATGTATAACAGTGGGGATAATGGGCAACCTTGCCGAGATCCATTGGATACCTGGAATGCTTTGGAAACAAAGCCTCCGTTGGCTATTTTTGCTGAGGGGTTATCGTATAATGCCGATATTAGTGTAATCACACTCTCCGGGAAAGCAAACTTCTTTAATACTGCCGTTAGGTACCCCCAGTGTAGCCTGTCAAACGCTTTCTCAGCATCTAATGACATCACCACACTGGGTTCCCCTGAAATCTGGATGTTGTGTAGAATGTCGACCAGTTTCCTGGTTCCATCGGAGCCCAACCGGCCCCGTACAAACCCCACCTGGTCTTCTTGAATTAGTTTGGGGAGAAGTGTTCCCAATCTATTTGCATAAATTTTGGCCAGTAGTTTTAGGTCTGTATTTAAAAGCGATATAGGTCTCAAGTTCTGGCATTTGTGCGGTGGCTTCCCAGGTTTGGGGAGAGTGGTTATGTGAGCTAACAGCATCTCTTGTGGTATTTCACCCGTCTGAATGATAATGTTGTAGAGTTCCTCTAATATAGGAGATAGTGTGTGAGAAAAGGTTTTGTAATAAGCGTTGGTAAACCCATCTGGGCCAGGAGACTTCCCTTTTGGGAGTGCATTAATTGCATTTACTATTTCGGTCTGGGTGATGGGTTCATCTAAAAATAACCGGTCTGCTTGTGTGAGCTGTGGTGTATGTGCGCTTTCTAGAAAAGAGTCTATGTCCAAGGTGGACGGTTGGTGCGTATGTTCATCTTTTTTTAGATTGTATAACTCGTCATAGTAATCAGCTAGCATATTATTAATGTCGCAGGGGTTATATATCTTGTTCCCTTGTTGATTAATAAGAAACGGTATTTTGGAGTTCTGTCTTTTTTGTCGCAGGAGAGTTGCTAGAGCTTTCCCTGCCCTGTTCCCCTGTGTGTATATGTTCGAAGCTGGAGCCTGTGGGAAATAGTAGCTGAAGTGTGAAGATGGATGTCATTTAATTGTTTTTTGATTTGGTCTATAGTCTGTTGAGTGGCTGTTGACGGGTTCAGTATATGTGTGGATGTTGCGTCTCTGAGTTGTCTCATGAGAGTTACATATTTTGCCTTTGCTTGCTTATGTAGATAGGAAGCTTGGCTTATCAAGAGGCCACGAATGAACGCTTTATGCGTCAACCACATCGTAGCCAGGGAAACGTCGGGTGTGTTATTTGTAGCAAAAAACGAGTTAATCTCCTCCGCAAGTTTGGCGGTAAAGTTAGGGTTGTGTAGGAGGGCCTCATTCAATCGCCACGGCGATGATGTGCGTGATTGAAATTTGTCTGGTAGTGTCAACATTACTGGGGCATGGTCAGACCAAACTATATCACCTATTGCACTTTGTAGAGCCGTCGGTAGTATATCACCTGACACGAATATAAAATCAATTCCAGAATGTGTTCTATGTACTGAGGAGTAAAAGGTGAATTCCCGATCATTCGGATGTTGCGCTCTCCACACATCATATAAGTTATATTCCATAAGGAGTTTAACCAACGCCATTGCTTGTTTGTTTAGCGTTTTGCATCTTGAGGAACCAGCCAACTGCGTGGTATCCAGTTTAGGCTGCAGGACATGGTTCAAGTCACCACAGAGAATAGTGGAGGAAGGGTAAGTATTAGGGATTTTGTGTAGGACTTTCTGGAGAAAGTTTCTCTGGTCGGTATTAGGGCTGTATATCCCCACTAAAGTATATAGAGCATTATTTATGCTGCAATGTAGTATTAGATAACGGCCCTGCGTATCCTTCTTGATGCTCAGAAGCTCAAAAGTGACTGTTGCATGAATAAGGAAGGATACACCCCTAGATTTGGATGAATTGGTAGAGTGATACTGTATTGGGTAATCTTTGCCCGCAAATGTGGGTACCCTATTATGTACAAAATGGGTCTCCTGTATGCACAATATATCTGATTTAGTGTGCTTTGCATCGTCAATGAGGAGCCTCCGTTTGTGTGGTGTGTTAAGGCCTCGAGAGTTAATGGTCAGTAATTTCACCATTTATGAATAAGTGCTGATAATGCTATAAATAAATGCAGTATTGGGCTGTCCTTACCTCCGTATGGAGGGAAGGTTTGTAGTGTGCTGTGTATTAACCAATTAGGCAGACAAGGTCCAAGTCGGTGTAGCAATATAAGTGACAGGTAGTGGCAGCGCTGGGAGAGATTGTTATTTGTTCCTGTAGGGATTTGCAGCCGATCTTTGGCATCTTGGGGTGGGAAACATAAACTAGGGAGAGAACTTAGAACTATATACAGAGTGTCTCGCACGGAGACAGTATGTGGTTGTACCACAAACGGGGGATGGAGGAGAGAGCTCTCTACCATAGCGTGGCTATTGGGCACCTATAAATATTATGATGGGTGCATCCACTGTACGTGGGTTGCGCCGTGGCATATTAGCTTATTCCACTCCCGGTTCTCCGGGTTTAGGGTATTCCGGTTCGGACTGGGCGTTCTCTGCGTCACTAACTAGAGGTCCACAAGCAGTTACGTACCCCTAGAGGAGGGCTCAGTCGGTATCTGCCTGGTGTGGGCTCGTCTTAGGGTGGGATTACCATGGCACACATTATACCCATTATACCCATCCCACCATATACGCATAAGTAGGCTGCTAAGTTGCACATCAAAAGGACTTCCACTCCTATCACTAACATCCCCCCCTATCCTTCAACATCCCTACATAGCATATTCCCAAATCACCATACTCTTATTCGATTGGGAACCTGGGTCTCAGGTCCCCATTACCTTGCGGTCACTCGGTCACTCGCGACCCCTTAAACTTACGGTCGGGCCATGTTCATTAATATTGTTCACTGGCTCAGTTCGTATAATGGGCATCCAAATTTCGTGAGCAGGTGGTGATTCAGGCGTATGGCTCAGGGTCCACGAAGACAGTGTCGGAGGTCAAAATAAAGGGTGTCCCTTCGCCCAGACGGAAGTCCAGACCAGGCCCCCCCGCGATTGTCCACTGCTCTGCGCACGCTTCATCACAGGGATGGCGGGAGAACCTGGTCCAGTATCCCCCGTCCACCAAGGCCCTCCCGGGCAGCCATCCACCCGGGACGACCCGGAAATATTGTTGGGGGTTGAGGGAGATCGGTAAATGTCTCGTTCGTTGTGTGGAGAAACATAGTCCTTACTTGGAAATAAAGAGTGTTCGTAGACTTGTTTATCCTCTGGTTTAAGATTTGCTATGGGGTTTTTCCCAGTCTCTTTTCAGTGTACCTGCTTGACGTGTAGCATTTGTTGCCGGGTCCACCGGTATATTCCAAGCTAGTAGAGTTGTTGCACCTTCAGCAGGGGTGTTCACCACCGTCGTGCTGCCATCCTTGGTAACGATCAATTTAGTGGGAAAGCCCCAGCGGTAACGGATGCCATGAGACCTCAGTGCGGTGGTCACTTGGGAGAATTCCCTTCGTTTCTTGAGGGTTGCGGCCGACAGGTCTGCATAGATCCGGACAGTGGGGTAATCTGTTGGGGGTTTATCCCTCATTCTGCTACTTCTGAGTATATGTTCCTTTATATGAAAATAATGTGCTCGAAGTAAGATATCTCTGGGTGTCGTTTGTGGGAGATGTCGGGGTTTCGGGATACGATGTACCCTGTCCACAAGCAGCATGTCTGACGGTATCTCTGGGACGTAAGCATGCATCAGATGTCTCACATAAGCCTGTAGCTCGTCGTTGGAGACCTCCTCGGGGACTCCCCTCAAGCGGAGGTTATTCCGGCGCGACCTATCCTCTAGATCCGCTAGCTTATCCTCTAAATTATTGATTTCTTTTGCCATACGCTCAACATTAGTGGCTAAGTCGTTGTGAGCAGTGGCAAATTCATCGCATTTATCTTCCATGTGCGACGTTCGCTTGCCGAGTTCTTGTATATCCTTGCGCATAGAGTCCGCCGTGTGCTGCCATGTGGTGATGAGCTTGGTGGAGAGTGTCTCCAGGGCCGCATTAAGGTCGGCTTTCGTTATTTGCGATGCATCTGGCATTTCCATCTGGGGAGTAGCTCGTGTGTCAGCATCCATTTCAGGATCCGTAGGGTCCGGTGAGGCCTGCGCCGCCAAAGACACAGAGGTTTGTTTCTGGTTAAAAAAATTGAGCTTGTCCGGTTTTGCCGAGCTCCTCTTGTTCTTGTGTTGAGACATCGCTGATTTTTGTCGGTGGATGCTGCTTAATTCTCTAAGATTGCATTAGATTAGGTGCCCTGGTGCCGGAGCAAAGGTTTCATGCGACCATCTTGCTCCGTGGTTAGCCACGCCCCCCCACATGTGCTTTCTTAAAAAAAAAATCTATATATATATATATATATATAAAAATGATTGGAAATGACCGCACTCCAAGGAATTGTTGATAGTGAAAATAAAATATAACTTTTATTCTATATGATTTAAAAATATCGATGTTTCAGCGCCAATACATGGGCTTTCATCAGGATGGCAATACAATGCACAAATATATATATAAATGAGGCAGTTTCTGCAAATACTCTTGTGAAATGTTCTTGCAAACATGTACATTAAGCCTGTTTATTATCACAAAAATGTGCAATTGTATCATATGCCACAGTACTACAAATCGTGAATACTTATATTGGCTAATGTGGCATAGTAAGCTTGTCTATCAAACTTGTGCACAACAAAAGTAAAGAATAATAATAATAATAATAAAAAAAAAAAATATATATATATATATATATATATATATAAGGTGGCATTTTAGAAGAATCGGTTATTCATACAGCAGTTTAATAACACAAACTATTTACAAATTAATTTGTCCTTCTAAACATATATAATTTTGTTTAGAGAAAATAGTCAAATATACATTCCCAAATATGCAAGTGATAACAGAACAAGTCACAGTAGGTTGTCACTGTTAGCGTGTAGCTTGTTTCAATGTCTCTTTTGTGTCTCTATGGGTTATGCATAATTATTTATTTTTAAAAATGTGATGGGAATTTGAATAATTCTTTGGCATTGTCATGAGTTGAAGGGGTTCTTCAGCAAGATAAACTTTAGCAACCAACCAAAGGCAAAGCAGTTGTGATTGATAGGGGTATGATGGTTCAGTTGGTGTATAGGTGCAGAGTGGTGTACGCTGCACCCGATAGAAATATAATGCATCAGTTCTGTGGTTAGACGAAAATAGAGCATGGCGTCATAACAAGACGTGAGTGGGGTCTTATGGTAGATGGATTGTGTCAGGAAAGGGGTGAATGCAACAAAGTTGACACAGGAGCATCCATTGTAATAAGTTACCTTACAGGCATAGAATTGAAGGACAGGGAGAGCAAAAGAGACCTCCTACATTTGGTTCTTCCACTCTCCAAATATAGCGGAACTCCCTAGCCAATGCTGTTAGTGCTATCTAGGGTGTATAGGAATGGAGAGATTAACATTACTCCATTCCTGTTTGGGAAAACATCACCAAGCAGGGAAAATGACAAAAGAGAGAGAGGAGTGTAGGCAAACCGGAGGTGTGTGTTGTAGAAGAGTGACACCCATGACGGTGAGGACGTGGAGTTGGATATATGGGGAAGTGTCATGGACTGATGGTGACGAGAGCTTGATATGCGGAATTTAGCAAACCCTAGCAAGATAGCATTAACCAAGAGTATAGACAGAAAATATATGATAATACAATCAATCCTAGTGAGCAATATATACAAAAGGTAATAGTGTCGTAATCGTAATTACAATATGGCTTCTTGTGGTTTTTTTTTTTTTTTTTACGCTGCTATATCATCTGAATATCATGTTACCCTTGAGAATCATATCTGCTCATGATGAAATGCGCAATTACTACAATTGGTGAAATCTGATATTTACTCTTTCTGAAGCTTTTATATTTAGTATAATAAATGTCATTAGTTTTAAACCACTATCATCCTGCAATATTATCCAATATTGTATATTTTTCTTGTTTTAATAGACACATCCTCTCCTTCAAGTTGCGTCCATTCCGTTTAGAGTGTAACGCCATCTTTTATTATTCAAGGCATTTAATTTTAATTAATTAATATGCATACATATAAACTTACTGGTATTCAAGGGGACTACACTATTATCTTTTTATATGTTTCTCTTTTGGATTGCCTGTTCCTCATATATTTTCTGTCTATATATTAGCCGTTTACAGGGATTCGTGGAAGTTCCTGGCCCTGTTGTAATATCAAGAACAAGTATAATACCCCAGTACACACAGTATAACCTCAATAATTAAGCTTTCTTCTGAGCTTTACAGCGACCGGATTTCACAGATAGACAGAATAGTTAGGACTAGCCAGAGTCAAGGAAATCCAGATAGACGATAAGACAAAGCCAGGTCAGGGATACCAGAATACAATATGGACAAGGGAATAGCTGGGTCAGGAACAGTGATTCAAAACAGTATAATTGCACTATTGGGTCAAGGAGAAACCACAACAGGGCACTAGAAACTGTGACTTTTTATAGGTTGATAATGCAATTACTATAACAAAAGCCCCAAAACATGAGAGGGCAGTTATTTTGCCTCTATGTATCATTCATTACGTCATGATGCCACAACATCGTCAGACCGGCAAGGTAACTCTGGCATCCCTTACTCTGTGCTCACTATAGACAATCCCCACAGTGCATGATTGTATGGGAGCCAGTATAGACAGTGACAGTCTGCTATCCCCAGTATGGACACAGGGAGGCACTCCCACCTGGAAAGGAAATCGATTCATATTTTTTTCTAATGTTACATATGTTAGGAGATACTCTCCACGTGGGAATAGTTTTAACTATGTTAAATTCCATTGAAATGCTCGGTATGTAAGTGAGGAAACCTCTGCGAGGGTGTGAGAGTAGCTGACCAGCTGGATTTTAATGTATATATGCAAAGAAATTTGTGATTTGGATCCTGGCGATCCTGTCATCCTTATAAGCAAAGTTTGCTCTATTATCTAACCCAATCACCTTGTCAAAAAATCCCCCCAAGGCATGACCACTTCCCCAGATTCCTTTAATTTTTTATTTTGAACCATTATCAGAAAGGTATTTCCAACTTTTGCTATATATATAGGGTGGCATTTTAGAAGAATCCATTATTAATACAGCAGTTTATTAACACAAACTGTTTACAAATTAATTTGTCTTTCTAAAAATATATAATTTTGTTTAGAGAAAATAGTCAAATAAAAATTCCCAAATATGCAAGTGATAACAGAACAAGTCACAGTAGGTTGTCAGTACTCACTGTTAGCTTGTAGCTTGTTTCAATGTCTCTTTTGTGTCTCTATGGGTTATGCATAATTATTTATTTATACATTTGTGATGGGAATTTTAATAATTATTTGGCATTGACATGGGTTGAAGGGGTTCTTCAGCAAGATAAACGTTGGCAACCAACCAAAGGCAAAGCAGTTGTGATTGATAGGGGTATGATGGTTCAGTTGGTGTATAGGTGCAGAGTGGTGTACGCTGCACCCGATAGAAATATAATGCATCAGTTCTGTGGTTAGACGAAAATAGAGCATGGCGTCATAACAAGACGTGAGTGGGGTCTTATGGTAGATGGATTGTGTCAGGAAAGGGGTGAATGCAACAAAGTTGATACAGGAGCGTCCATTGTAATAAGTTACCTTACAGGCATCGAATTGAAGGACAGGGAGAGCAAAAGAGACCTCCTACATTTGGTTCTTCCACTCTCCAAATATAGCGGAACTCCCTAGCCAATGCTGTTAGTGCTATCTAGGGTGTATAGGAATGGAGAGATTAACATTACTCCATTCCTGTTTGGGAAAACATCACCAAGCAGGGAAAATGACAAAAGAGAGAGAGGAGTGTAGGCAAACCGGACGTGGGTGTGGTAGAAGAGTGACACCTGTCAGGATCCCGCGGGCGGCTGCGAGGGGAGGCTGCAGTCCGCTCGCGGCACTCACCCTCCAACCGTCCGCGGGTCCTTTCCCGGCATACGCTCGCTGGGCGGCATCCTCTCAGTCTCGGATGCCGCCCGCGTCCTCCTCTCCATCCCCCACCGGCAGCATGCATGACGCTGAACGCTGGGGGACCGCCCACTATTATACACGCCGCGGTCAGCCACCTGACCCGGCGTTAAAGACACAGTATGACAATCACAGTGGGAGACATAGATATCTCCCACGTGTGATTGTTAATTCTGATTGGAAGTTATCCAATCAGAATTAACCACAGGGTTTAAATACTTACCTTTCCTGTTCCTCCCTGCCCTGTTGTGGTCTTTGCTTTATAGTATTGTCTCTGAACGTGTGCTTTCTGGTTACGTACTCTCTGGCTTGTTATACTGACTTTGTGACTTTCTCCTACCCTTTGACCTCGGCTTGTTTCTCGTTATTCTGTTTTCTGGTTCCCCTTACTCGGCTTGTCTCCTGACTATTCTGTGTGTGCTTAGCCCAGCCACTCTAAGGACCGGTACTGCACACTTTCTGTGTGTGTGTCTGTGTGTGTGTCTGTGTGTGTGTTAGCGTGTTGGGTTCTCCGAATCATGACCACACCCATGACGGTGAGGACGTGAAGTTGGATATATGGTGAAGCATCATGGATTGATGGTGACGAGAGCTCGATATGCAGAATTTAGAAATCCCTAGCAAGATAGCATTAACCAAGATTATAGACAGAAAATATATGAGAATACAATCCTAGGGAACAATAAATAAAAAAGGTAAAAGTGTCGTAATCGTAGTTACAATATGGCTTCTTGTGGGGTTTTTTTACGCTGCTGCATCATCTGAATATCATGTTACCCATGAGAATCAAATCTGCTCATGATAAAACGCGTTGGCCGGAGCTTACTACAATTTGTGAAATCTGATATTTACTCATTCTGAAGCTTTAATATTTAGTATAAGAAATGTGTCATTAGTTTTAAACCACTAGCATCCTGCAGTATTGTATATTTTTCTTGTTTTAATAGACACATACTCTCCTTCAAGTTGGGTCCATTCCGTTTAGAGTGTAAAGCCATCTTTTATTATTCAAGGCATTTCATTTTAATTAATTAATATGCATACATATAAACTTGCTGGTATTCAAGGGGACTACACTATTATCTTTTTATATGTTTCTCTTTAGGATTGCCTGTTCCTCATATATTTTCTGTCTATATATTAGCCGTTTACAGGGATTCGCGGAAGTTCCTGGCCCTGTTGTAATATCAAGAACAAGTATAATACCCCAGTACGCACAGTATAACTTCAATAATTAAGGAATTCAAATTTACCTTTGCTAACATAATCTATCCTGTACATTTAAACTGCAACAGAGAGGGTTATTCACCAATGTGAGAATTCTTGAGAAATTCAATGTGAATTCAAAGTGAATTTCAAACTTGAAACCTAAACAAATTAATTATAAATGTCCATATTATGTGGTAAAAGGCAAATAAGTGACTTATTACGCATTTGTGTATTTACCTAGTGATAAGCCACACACAACAGTCAGATCAGTATGTAAAAGGTTTTCATGATAGCACATGACCTATGCACAGTTCGTTGTTACATATATTGGAATAAAGTCAGCATGATACTGGTGGCTTGTCAAAACTCAGGGCCAGAGGGGGGCGTGGCCAGCGACTAAACCGAGCGGACGTCTTCATGCAGGGCTCCGCTCGGAATATAGACAAAACTGCAAAAAACGAGAGAAATTCAACACGAATCCGGCTGGAAAAGATATCCCCACCACAGAGAGAATATGGGGAAGAAGCACAAGAAGTCTCAGGGCATGCCTACACCAAGACAACCTGATATACGGCAAGCATTTACTCCCCCCCAGAGAACCAAGATGGCGCCTGCGGCCTGCTGTACATCAGAATCCTCAGCTGAGGAGGAGGAAATCCCCTCACCCCGATCGGAAGGGCGATCCACAACGCCAGACTCCGGGGACGACGGGACCCCAGCCACAAAGGGGGATATCAGGAGGCTGTTGGTAGAAATGCGTCAAATATGGAGAGAGGACCTCCAAAGGGTCCAAACGGAAGTGGTAGATGTGTGCCGTGCGGTCCAAGGCCTGGAACACAGAGAGGCATCCAGTAACAACAAAATCTGCGCTATGGAACAGGCTCAAAAGGATCTTACAACCCAGGTACAAGACCTAAAACGCACAGTGACCACCTTGGAGGCAAGGCACAGGATAAAAAACCTGCGCCTTAGAGGTGTACCTGAGACAGTAAATGATGCGCAGCTCCTGACCTACACCCAAGACCTCATAGCAACCATGAGCATTAACCCTGCTCCGACAGGCACTCTGATCACCGCAATATTTAGGGTGCGCAAATCAGCGGCGGCACCCAAAGAGGCACCCAGAGACATCATAATAGTCACACGTGACACCTCCGCAAAAGCCGCCATACTGACCCGATCCAGGGAGCTGGGAACGGTGCAACATGCAGGACACAGAGTGGCGATATTCCCAGATACACCATTCTCGGCTTTAGCGGAAAAAAGAAAGTTGGCACCCATAGCCCGAAAACTGAGAGAAGCCGCTATCAAGTACCGCTGGGGTATGGACGGATCCCTAATCACAGATATTAACGGAGAAAGCAACACACTTACTTCAAAGGGAGACCCAGACGGCTTTTTGAAGCTCATTGATGGGGGGAAACCGCAACACCCAGGTACCCCACTTCCCACAGAACCAACAGCAGAGACGGAGAACTCCACGCGACCCAACCGCAAACCAGACAGGCCACAAGACGCCGTTATTAAGAGACTGACCCCAATACCCAGGAACAGCGTACGGAACTCTACAAATAAAACGCTGCAGATAGACAAACCGTTTAGAGACATACGAGACTAAACTGCAGAGCAAAGAGCAAGGTGCCAGTGGGTATTGGCATTAGGCACATTAATGCAGGTCGCATCTTAGTCATATTATTCAATGCTTATTCAAATGTTGTCGACTGTACTACTGCATTTTATATATATATTGCTGCATTGTCATTTTATACTACTATATTCACACTATATAATATGTTTATCGATGTCATACATAAAACACCAATAAAAACATAAATTGAAAAAAAACAAAAAACTCAGGGCCACAAGTTAGTGAACTCTGTAAACTGTATATCTCTAAAAAAAAAAAAAACACGCAAAGATGTCAGAGAATCCCAATCTGAGAATCGTCCCCTTCCCTAATGTCCAGATATCATTGAAACTGTAAGAATTATCTAGATTTTTAAAATGTCTAACCTACATATCTTGGAAGGGCCTTTTGAGCTTAGCAGTCCCCCCTAAAAATGGGTTAATAAATCTTTATTACTTACCTTATATCACCCGGTGCTTCGGTGACACCACTCTTCCACTGGCTGAGTGAATCAATACTGATCATTTCAGCCAATCCAATGCTTCCCCCTATGCTTGTGAGCATGCAAGGAAATCGCTGCACTGAGCCAAGCAATATGTGCTTTGACGGCACAGAGACCCAAACGTTGCTCCTGCAAAGATTGCAAGGCTGCAACCAGGAAGCTCCTCTAGTGGTTGTTCGGAGGTAACATTAGGCAGCAATGTAAACATTGTTTTTTTTTGCAGGAAAGGCTTTAATTTTTTTTTTACACAGAGACTGCAGGTACAGTCTCTTTGCCCCAGAACCACTGCTTTAACCCCTCAAGGACACATGACATGTGTGACATGTCATGATTCCCTTTTATTCCAGAAGTTTGGTCCTTAAGGGGTTAAGGTGTAGTGGTTCTGGTGCTTAGAGTGTCCCTTTAAAGCAGCTCTGACACACCCATTCCAGAAATGAGTAATTTCATAAAGGTTGAATCTTTATGAAATACTCACATTGACTGTGTTGGAATTTTACTGAAATTACGACTTAGTCAAAAGATATACAGAGACAAAGCGTAGTATTTTTCCTACACTTGACCAAACAAGGTAACTGCCGTTAAGACTTGCCATTTCTCCCAGCTATCACTAGTGAAAAAAGAAAACTTTAAGGAAAAAAGCTCCTTCTCAGGATCCTCCATAGACCACGCATACATAACAGCTCTGACATTGGCTGCTGGCAGCTAAAAAGGAGTGGACAGAAGAGAATGGTGGCACCCACAAGGGACAGGTAAGTAAAACCTACGTTTCCCTGCCCCCGATGGCCACTGAACCCCCAGTGGCGCTGTCACCGTCTGGGGTCTTTGCAAATTTTGCAAAGACACCAGAGAGTGACAGAGCCGCTTTAAGACTTACAATTTAAACTGTAAATCTAGGTGTCAAATGACACACATTTGTTTTGAAATCTTTATTTTTGAAAAGACATCTGAATTCAGCAAAAGTATCATAAATAGTATACTGTATATCTGAGCAGGTATACCAATTTTCCATATAACAAAACAGAGATACATCTATTAAACTGTCATAAGAGAAAAAAAATGTAACAAGAAAGAGAGGGAAGTAAAGAGGTAGGGGGCACTCTGTATGGAGCAAATCTTTGGAAACGTATGGCCATACACAAGTAAATTTCATTCAATGGCTTCAAATCTTGTGAAGTCCATCTACGAGTTTTTAATATTAAAAATTACTTCTGTGGTTAGAGAAGGAGAGTCTTGCAACCAATTACTGCCAGTGCTCTACAAGCAGCCAGAGTAAACGTATTTATAAAGTCTATTAAGAATCTCTCATTCGAGACGAAAATTAAGTATGTATGTGTAAATTAAGTATGTCAGCTGTGCACATGTATGCAGATGACACCACAATCTATGCTAAGACGAGAAGCATAAGATAACTATTATTATTAAGGCTTAATGTCCCCGACTACAAATATGTCATATAGTTAAGATATGTATATCTGTTTTATTCGTGGTTTGTTAAATTCTAGTTCAATATTTCAGATCCTCGTCTGGAGTGTAGCATTTTTCATTCAGGTTCTTTCAGGCACAAAGGGCTAATAGTCATCATGTTACTTTTGTGAAACAAAATGGTATGGTCTATGATCCTGTTCT
The DNA here is from genome assembly GCF_036172605.1 of Pelobates fuscus. Lineage (NCBI taxonomy): Eukaryota > Metazoa > Chordata > Amphibia > Anura > Pelobatidae > Pelobates > Pelobates fuscus. Next base: position 71,599,466 of record NC_086324.1, on the reverse strand, counting down.
AGTTTTACTGCAAATGTGACAAGTTCTTGAACTGGATATACTAACCACAATATCACCTATAACTCGTTGCAATGGTTATGGTGGAATGAGTATATGGGTGATATCCCTCTTGTTCGTGTCAAACAATTTGACAAGTTAGACAAAAAAAAGGCTTAAAGGTTGACCACATGGTCACCGTTTGGCTAGTAAAATTTTGTACCAGCCCAGCCAACTTTAATTGGCAACAATAGGATGAGTGTGTAGGTGTAACCTGCGCCCAGCTCATCATTGCCAGCAGTGAATGCAACAGTTTGAGAGCAGCTTTTAAAATGCGCACCAGTTGAGTGTATATTAGCAAAGGCTGTACCCTTCTCCATGTACCATCAATTCAGTGCTGTGATGCATTAATCCAGTTGTAAACAATCCAGTGACAAGTCTTCCAGTTATATCTAGGCTGTTCCTGCATTTTAAAGTGGCAATGTCATGGCAGCATCTGTTTTTTTTTTTGGTTTTTTTTTAAACCTCCCTCCTGACTCCACTATATTTGATTGTCCCCCTAGTCACCACCAAGGCTACCTATTTCACTTTTTTTTTTTTTAACTCTTTATTTCTTGCCCGGATCTCAGTCCTTGGTGCCACTATCTTAGTGTGGACAGATGGAGGCACTGTGGTGCACGTCATCTGTCCACACTAGATAACACTGTGAAATTCCCGCGCATGCCCAGTTGAACACTTGGGCATTGGCTATTATCCAAAATACTATTGGGAATTTCTGCTTTTCGTTCATATGTCAGAAAGACAAATTAGCGAATAGAAATTACAAAGAATGAACAAAGACAGAATTTGTCTTTGTTCATTAGTTTAGTTTATTACAAGGAGGGAGCTATTGGCCTGCGGCTCCCTCCTTGTGATATGTAAAAATAGAAGCAGTGGGGAGCCACTTCCTAAACACCCCCCCATGTCCTCTTCCGACTTGATGGGGGTCAATAAGACCCACATATCACTTTATGGGAGATTAAAATCTCTCTTGCCAGTGGCTTCTTACTGGTGTAAAAAAAAAAAAAGATACCCCAGAATCAAATAAAGTCAGGCCCTAAGTGACAAAAGAGAGGGACCTATTGTCCCCCCTGGCCCTACCCATTAGCAATGGGTGGAACCAAACCTGGCCCTTACCCATTAGGGAATTTCAACCCCACAGGCCGCACCCATTAGTGGTGGGAGGAGACCCTAAGTGACAAAAGGGGGGACGGATCTATTATCGATGGTTGGGGGGGCAAGTTTTAAAAATAGGGGGGCGGGGCCTGGCAGCCACGATGGCCAGACGTGCTCTGTGATAGCTCTGGCACAATCAGGCACAAAAGCACACTTGTCATGCCCAAACTGTATTGCAAACAACTTGTGCCCTACCTAGCATCGAGCAGGAACACGGGGATACTTGTGTGGACCCGAGAAACAAAGTGCCTGCGGCGACCGAGTCTGAGGCCTACCATGATACCATGAATAGCAGTCCAGGTCCCAGTCCCCCCTGGGGAAACATGCTTCTCAGCAATGGCAGGCTCCTCCACAGAATAACCGACCGCATGGCGAGCCCAAGATGGCTGCCGCAACACAGCACTCAGCACCAGGAGAGCCCCGCAATCGCAGCGTGGAGGGAGAGCTTTGAAACTCGATTTGATAAGCTCTGTCAGGAGTTCTGGGAGCGCATATATGGCAGACCTCACTCCACAACTCAGCGAGTAACCAGAGCTGCGGTACAGGATAACCGATTCCACTCCGGAAGGGAGACCTATCTGGAGGATGTTGTGACCAGATGCCCACGTGCTCAACAAGCTGCCTGACCTCTGGTGCTCCCTCGAACCAGAGACCCTACAAGGCGGAACAGGAGCAACACTGGACAAGCAGAGAGAGCGCCCACTGCTGTCCGGGCTACTAAAAGCAGTGAATCATGTTGCAGCAACCTACCAGCAGCGTGCACACAGAAGACCTGTCACTTCCCACAGAGCAGCCTGGAGACAAGCCACAACATCATTCCTGACAAATTGAAGGACTGTATGCAGTGGCCTATATGTGGAGTAGGATAAATCTTTGACAGCAAGAGCCTACTCATATTCAGACAATCCTTCATTATAAGAACCGAGTGGCAATACAAAATCTCAGCTATTAGTAGCATGTCATCCCTTACTAATTACACACTGACATACCTATATGTTATATAGCCCGTTTACTTCTGCCTTAAGTATTTTTAAGTACTACAATGAACCACCATAACTAACTTGTATTTAGATGCTCTGGACTTGCACTAACCTGTTCCTCAACCTTAATCCTCTCTATTATTCTCACATTATACTCATGCGACTCACTGCTCGACTTACTTATAAAAAGAGATGTTTATTGTGCCAGCTAAGCCTTCACTACATGTTGTACCTATATCCCAGTTGAATAAGTCTTATGCTGGTTTTATGTATCGTTTGTTATTTGCAACCATCTCAATAAAAAACAGATAAAAAAAAAAAAAGTTTTTAAAATAGAGCCTCAACCAAGCTCCTAGTCACCACTCCCCAGTGACTAGGGGTCCCCAAGCCTCTAGTCACCCTCCCCTTCCAATAAAATAAAAACCTAACTGTCCCCTAATACCCTAATAATAGTGAGGGGGAAGCAATAAACTAAATAACGGAAATTTAAAAAAGTCATACAGATGTCCTATTTTTTCTAAAATCTTATTTTTCCAGTCCCAAAAAAAGGCCAAATAAAAATCCATAAAGCCCATCAAACGAATAAAATGAAAAAAGACCTGATCGCAGAAAAAAAAAACACGCAGAAAAACAACAACAATCAGATGATAAAAAAAGAATCAATCTTCACCAAGCAAGGGCTCCGCACAGACTGAACGCTGCAGCCGAGGAAAGGCTCATAAAGCCTTCTCACATTGTGCTATTTGACAGAGTGCTCTGAGAGAGAGCACTCCTATGTCTTATGTATTTAAGAAAAGTAGATCAGAAATGAAGAAAAGAAAAGTTTGTCGTGACAGTGCAACTTTAAAGAGAAAATCCAATACAAACCGGCTCATGTGAGCTGGAGATGCTGTCATTTTAGATGATAATCTCTTCATAAAATGATTTTTCAGCCTTATGTATACAGTTACCTCCTGCGTGTTATCTCCTGCTTCTGATACTGGTCTCTCTGCCTATAACAGATATCCATACAGCTATTGATCCAATGCAGCATCTATCTATGACCCTTAGCTCAATTCTGAGAGCTCATTATGCTTGCTAAGGGTAATGAGGGTATTGGCTGAAAAGCCACTGACTGACTACCTTTAAAGCCACTGACAAGACTCATTTAGAGCCTTGTCTGCAAAATTCAGTCATTGTTAGATAGCATGACCAATGTCTGAAGTTTGCATTCCGAATGGCCCTGTACAACAAAGAATAATTTTAACTTGTTCATTATGGGGCTATTGGAACCTTAGTGAACTACCCTGATATATTATATGGTTATTGTAGTTTCTAATGATAAAAAAATGCACAGCCATGCAAAATCAGTAAAGATATGCTCACTCACTATCCAATATACCACTCAGCCTATGGTTTAAAGTTTGTTACTGTATAACTTGCTGAAGTACAAATGTCTAAAGCCATTGATCTGATGATCCAGGTTTGACAGAGGAATCATGGCTTCATGGTGTGTGTCTCTCTGTGTTATGGTTCCAGCTGTGATTCTCTCTTTCAATTTCCTAACGTTGGTTGAGGCTGGGAAGCTTCTGGTGGTGCCAGTGGATGGCAGTCATTGGCTGAGTATGCGTGCAGTTGTGGATTTATTGGGTCAGCGAGGACACCATATCAAGGTAGTTGCACCAGAAAATAACATGCACATGGGAAGCTCTCAGAACTATGAAATAATTACTTATCCAGTGTCCTACTCCCAGACACAGCTGGAAAGTCATTTAATCTCCTTCATTAATGAGGCTTTTACACAAGCGTCCTTCCCGCAGAGATTCCAAAGAATTCGAGAGAAGATGAAAGAGGGATCAGTTCTAATGATGGATGCATGCGCTCGCCTGTTGAACAATAGTCAGCTAATACAGTCTCTGCAGGAAAGTGCCTTTGATGCTGTACTTACAGACCCTGCGCTACCTTGTGGTCAGATACTTGCCGAGCATCTTTCTTTGCCTTCCATTTTTTTTCTTCGTGCAATCCCTTGCCATTTAGACGCTAAGGCCTCCCAGTGCCCATTACCTTTATCTTACGTCCCAAGACATTTTACAAGTTTTACAGACCGAATGACCTTCCATGAGCGCTTGATAAACTTTTTTATTGACCAGTCCATGCATTTTATGTGTGATGTATTTTATTCCCCCTTCCAAAAGCTTATACAACAATATCTTCAAAAGGATGTCAGTTTGCAGGAGATTCTCAGCCATGCAGACATTTGGTTGATGAGAGAGGACTTTGTCTTTGAGTTCCCAAAGCCAGTTATGCCCAACATGGTGCATATTGGTGGAATCAACTGCGCGCAAAGGAAACCTTTGACTAAGGTAGGGATAAAAATATTTTCTTTAATGTTATAATGCAGTGAATGCATTTCTCATTGGTGGACATAATTATGTAAATTGAAAAGTGACATTGCAAAAAAGTTTTTATTAAATTAAAAAGTAATATTAAATTGTAACATATTATGGCATATAATTTCCACAGATCCTGTAATTATAGCCATCCATTGATACGTCAACACATTCTATAAAGAAACACTTCAAGTACTATAACCAATACAGCCCTCCAGGAGTGACCTGGTGCTATACTATGTTAAGTAGTGAAATCATTTTAGTAAGGCTAGACAATTTCAGGTCCCCCTAGTGTTTGTACCATAGGCTGCATCTACTCACCATCATCCGATCTTCTCTCTGGAGCTAGAATCAATTATGCATGGTCAAGCTTAGCTCTATGGAGCTAAGTCGACTTTCCTGCAGTTTGACTGCTTACCATGGGACTGTGCCAGGGCACTCCTGAGACCATAACCACTACAGAACACTGTAGTGATTGTGGCGCTTCGAGTTTTCCATTAATCTTATACTACATAACTCACTAATTTAAATTACAAGTAAAACCTCTCTGATGGTCAGATTATAAGTGAAATATCTCTGATAGTGGGCAAAACAAATGTTAACAAATTTCAGGGAATTGAGAAGCAAACTGAAGAAAAGGACCTCTAAGGTAATGTTCTCAGAGATATTACCTGTACCACACTTCCAGTATATACTATTGCGCAATAAATATAAAAGAAACAATTTGAAAACAGTTTTGCTTAGTGGGAAGGTAAACCATGAAATTAAAAGTAAGAAGGGGGCATTTAAAATATTTAAATCAGACAACCAATGTCCTCCTATATAAGATATAAGGAATCCAATAATGCATGTAAAAAGGTTTTTGGAGTGGTTAAACTAGAAAAGGAGAATGTGATCGCCAAAGAGAGCCACATCAACCCAAAAATGTACAAAAATTCTAATAAAAAGTGTAGGCACACTAAACAAGGAGATAATTAAATGAAGATCAGAAAAAGACAGAAATAATAAATAGGTATTTTTCCTCCGTATATATTAAGATGGAACCTATGATAAGAGATATGGAAAGGACTTGCAGGTACAATTGTGATTAGATGACTCAAGACAAGGTGCTTCAGCAACTGAAAAAAGTTAATGTAAACAAATCCCAAGGGCCTGATGGTATTAACCCATGAATAGAAATCTGTATTCCTAACATTATAGTGTTTCTAGTACTATTAGGTTCTGGACCTTATTTTGTTCCAGTGCCAAGGCTCTCTCAGTGCTGCTCACTTCTCCCCAGCCAGCATCAGAAAGGAGGCAGGGCCTCCTCCGGCTAGATCTAATCAAATGCTCCACATTTAGCCTTTCTCACAGGGGCTTCCTTGTCACGTGACCGAATTTTACTCGGTGTGCCACAGAAATGCTTCTAGTAGCCATTAAAGAAGGGGTTAACCCTGCAATGTAAACATTGCAGTTTATCAAAAGGATGTGGTAAGGATAGAGGGACACTGCACCCAGGCGATTTCATTGAGATTAAGTAGTCTAAGTGGCTACAGTGTTCCGGTAAAGAGCCAAGTGTAGAAATAGGTGAACCTCTGTAATAAATAATTTACGATACTCTTCATTAAGGTATAGTACAGACGAACTGGAGAAAGGCAGATGTGGTTACTATATATTTAAAAAAGGTTTAAAATTTTTGCCTGGAAATTATGGAACAGTGAGCTTAAGTTCTGTTACAGGGAAAGTATTGAAGGTTTATTAAGGGATAATATTCAGGAATTCACTGGGAAGAACTTTATCAGCAAATTTCAGCATGGGTTTATGAAACATAGGTCCAAGCCAAACTAACCTCATTGCATTCTATGAAGAAGTAAGTAGAAGTACAGATCAGGGTGTTGCAGTGGATTTTGCCAAAGCGTTTAATACAGTTCCACACAATAGGTTAGAACTGTTCAAACTAAAAGAAATTGGGCTAGATGAAAATTCTTGTTCTTGGGGAGAACATTGGCTTAACCCCTTAAGGACACATGACATGTGTGACATGTCATGATTCCCTTTTATTCCAGAAGTTTGGTCCTTAAGGGGTTAAAGATAGTGTACAGAGAGTTGTCATTAATGGTAAATTTTTAAACTGGACAAGTGGTAAGTGGTGTTTCCCCCAGGGTTCTGTTCTGGGGCCACTTCTATATATTTATAAATGATCTTGAAATAGGCATTGGAAGTAATGTGTCAGTGTTTACAAATGACACAAAACTACCGTAGGTAGAATATGTTAGCAGTATATTACTTTGCTACAGAGGACTTTAGATAGATTAGGGGACTGGACACACAAATGGCAGATTCATTTTGATGTAGATAAATTATGCACTTTGGGATAAAGAATGCACAAGCAACTTACACCATAAATGGTATTTTTGGAAAAACAACACATGAGAAGGAATCGGGAATTATGCAAACCATTGTCTGGAAACTATTCATAAACAGTACTATACATAGGACACAAAGTTCCAAAACTAGACTGGAAAAAAGGGGATTTAGTCTAAGGCAATGGAAAGGGCATGGGCGTCTGCAGGAATTTTTCCGGGGGGGGGGGGGGCATAATTGTAATGACATCCATGCTTGGCCCCTTTTTGACAGTGTCATGAAGAGGAGGAGCATAGTCATTTTCACATAAAATATATAGCTTCCACCTATTCACCCGTGGAAAATATCAATATAAACTTAGCTTTTCGGATACTTGCTTCCCTTAGGTCACCTCCCAACTTGGTGACCATATACAACTATTACAAAATACAAATCGACCAGGGATCCAGCTTGTATCACTAAAATATAAACATAAAATGCAGCATAGTGTAATAAAGTTAGGGGGGTTCCTCCTGTTGTTTGGTTACCACGCCAATTCCAAAATTAGGAAGTCCACACACTCCCAATGGTTGGTAAAAAAAGGGAATTTATTGGCTTTAAAGTATAAAAATAAAACAATAAAATGCTCTTACTGGTCCTACGCGTTTCGTCTCCCTTAGGAAACTTCCTCAGGGACCAAATATTAAATTTACAGTTAAAACATACAATCACATACACTGCCAAAAAATCAACAAGTTTACAAATGAGCCTATTTCCCCCTCCCCCTCAAACCCTTAAATATGCTCAAGCTGGGAGTCCATTGGTGGTGTGGTGGGCGTTGGTACATAATCCTCTTCTGATTGGGCTTCCTATCAGCAGTTGAAAGGTGTCCCAGCTGTTTTCCTTTCATTCAATCTTCTTTTCGCAGTGAAATTTTCTTTCCGGACTTTACTTCCGGTTCGGCACACTTCCGTGCGTTCCACTGCGGCTTGATAAAAATGGCCGTGCGTTCCATTGGATTCGGCAATCAATGTTTGAATTATTGCCCTCTGGTGGTCTCCAGAGGTAGTGTCATGGATTTACATGACATTCCAGTCCATATCATAGCATATAAAGGAAAGGATAAACAAAAGGAAACAATATATTGGTTTATATTCTGTTTTTCAAACCACAAATGCTTCCAACAATCCTTTTCATTCAATTCATCAGCTTACAATTGTCCTTTTGTTATTGTTCTCTCATTCCATTTTTAATATTAAACCACATAAAGCCAGGGTGAATAGCGTTTTCACAACTATGGTGTCAGGAATATATGTTTGTATTCCTGATGCTATAGTGTTCCTTTAATCAAATTAAAGGAACATTCTGGTCACCATAACAACTTCATCTAAATGAAAATGCTATGATGCAAGGAGGCCCCTGGGTGCTCTCTATCCTTTAAGGGGTGAAACCGCTCTCAAATGGTTTACCCCCAAAGGCTTTCTCCAGCTCCAGATCTCCAGGTCGCTCAGTGGTAGTCGGTTTCTGAAACGGAGTGTCAGGAAGTACAGATTGACGTCAGGCATGGGTGCCGCTGATTGGCTAGAGTGGTCAGCTGACGCTCTAAGCCAATCGCTAGTTCCCGATTCATAAAAATGTTTTACGTTTTTATGAATGGGGAGCTACTGATTGGCTTAGAGTGCCAGCTGACCCTCTAGCCAATCAGCAGCACCCCTGCCCAGCGGCCCTCTGTGTTTCCTGACACTCAGTATATAAAAGTGAACACATTAACACTGATATTTTTTTTACCTGGGGAGATGAGAAGGTCCAAAGTTTCCCTGCCAGGCCCAGGTACCAACGCCTTATGATGTGGTGTCCAGAATTATGTGCTCCATTTTCTTCTCCTTCATTTGACAGAGACTTCTTTTTCTTCTGAGGCTCCTTCTGCTCCTTGCAGACCCTTCCTACTCCTTGCTGCCCCTTCCTACTCCTTGCTGACCCCTCTTGCTCCTTGCTGACCCCTCCTGCTCCTTGCTGACCCTTCCTGCTCCTTGCTGACCCTTCCTGCTCCTTGCTGACCCCTCTTGCTCCTTGCAGACCCCTCTTGCTCCTTGCAGACCCCTCTTGCTCCTTGCAGACCCCTCTTGCTCCTTGCTGACCCCTCTTGCTCCTTGCTGACCCCTCTTGCTCCTTGCTGACCCCTCTTGCTCCTTGCTGACCCCTCTTGCTCCTTGCTGACCCCTCCTGCTCCTTGCTGACCCCTCTTGCTCCTTGCTGACCCCTCTTGCTCCTTGCTGACCCCTCTTGCTCCTTGCTGACCCCTCTTGCTCCTTGCTGACCCCTCTTGCTCCTTGCTGACCCCTCCTGCTCCTTGCAGACCCCTCTTGCTCCTTGCAGACCCCTCTTGCTCCTTGCAGACCCCTCTTGCTCCTTGCAGACCCCTCTTGCTCCTTGCTGACCCCTCTTGCTCCTTGCTGACCCCTCTTGCTCCTTGCTGACCCCTCTTGCTCCTTGCTGACCCCTCTTGCTCCTTGCTGACCCCTCCTGCTCCTTGCTGACCCCTCTTGCTCCTTGCTGACCCCTCTTGCTCCTTGCTGACCCCTCTTGCTCCTTGCTGACCCCTCCTGCTCCTTGCTGACCCCTCCTGCTCCTTTCTGCCCCTTCTTTCTCCTTGCTGCCCCTTCCTGCTCCTTGCAGACCCTTCCTACTCATTGCTGACCCCTCCTGCCCCTTGCATACCCTTTTTACTCCTTGCTGACCGTTCCTGCTCTTTGACCCTTTTCTGCCCCTTCTTTCTCCTTGCTGATCCCTCTTGCTCCTTGCAGACCATTCCTGCTCCTTGCTGACACCTCCTGCTCCTTGCTGACACCTCCTGCTCCTTGCTGCCTCTTCCTACTCCTTGCTGCCCCCTCCTACTTCTTGCTGACCCCTCCTGCTCCTTGCTGACCCCTCCTGTTCCTTGCAGTCCCTTCCTGCTTCTTGCTGCCTCTTCCTACTCCTTGCTGACCGACTTTTGCTCCTTGCAGACTATTCCTGCTCCTTGCTGACCGACTTTTGCTCCTTGCAGACCATTCCTGCTCCTTGCTGACCCCTCCTGCTCCTTGCTGACCCCTCCTGCTCCTTGCTGACCCCTCCTGCTCCTTGCTGACCCCTCCTGCTTCTTGCTGACCCCTCCTGCTCCTTGCAGACCCTTCCTGCTCCTTGCTGCCTCTTCCTACTCCTTGCTGCCCCCTCCTGCTTCTTGCTGACACCTCCTGCTCCTTGCTGCTCCTTCTACTTTACCCTCCTGCTCCTTGCAAACCTTTCCTACCCCTTCCTGCTTCTTGCTGCTCCTTTCTATTCCTTGCTGACCCCTCCTGCCCCTTGCAGAACCTTTCTGCTCATTTCTGCTCCTTCTACTTTACCTTCCTCTATGCTGTCTCCCCCATCCCTTACTTACCTGATCTGTAGGCTGCCTCTGTGCTGCTCCCCTGCGGTTTCAGTCATTCACAGTGCCACCTACTGGCCGGCGCCGGTATTGCACTGTATTCTCACACTGAAACCAAAAATAGCAGCACAAACTGAAAAATCCAGGGGGGGGGGGGGGGGGGGGAGGCTTTTTACAGTAAGATCGATAAGTATGTGGAATTATCTGATTGAAAAGGTGGATTTATCAGAGTCTGTACAGATGTTTAAACAGCAACTGGATGAATACTTGCAAAAACATAATTTATTTCTGGGGTAACAGTTGTTTGATCCAAGGAGAGATCTGACTGCCATGTCTGGAGTTGAGAAGGATTTTTTTCCTAGTTTGTTGCAAAATTGAAAAGTGCTTCAAAATGCCTTTTTGCCTAATCTTGCATCAACAGCAAAAACATCAAAAATATGAGGTACGAGAAAGGCTGAACTTGACCCAAGTCTCTTTTCAGACTATATAACCATGTAAGTGGGATTCAAGAGGTCAAAATTGGGACTGGGCTAGGTAAGAGTATTGTGTATGTGTTTGGAGGCTACTTGTGGGACTGTGTGTTTGTTGAGGAAACTGTTTGTGGTGTAGAGTGTGTGTGTGTGTGTGTGTGTGTAAATAGGTCTGTGTCGTGTTTGTGGTGTAGTGTGTGTCTAGGATAGGGGCTTTAATTTGTGGGTGCAATGTCATTTTTTATTGTTATAATATATAATCAAAAAATTCCCTCCCTTGTTACCTTGGGCTGGGGAGTGGGGACATGCCTGGTGGTCCAGTATGGAGAGCTCCTGGTCTGCAGCACTACCGGATGCAGACTATTTGTATGCATCTTGTTAACTTCAGCACTGATGGTATGACCAAAGCCTGTAGGAGCTCTAAATAGGGTCTATACCTGGCAGAAGTGCAGAACAGGAGCTTTTTTGGGTCGTCTTCTGCAGTGTGTGGTCTGGGCCAGTTAGGGAGATATTTGACCTCTCCGACCGGCCCATAAACATGCAAAGTATCCTTTGCATGGGCTGTGCCTTCCTGCTAGATAAAACCTAAGGCAGATGCCTGGCCACCCTCTCTGGAACCTGGAAAGCCCATTTATGACCTCACCTCCAATCATATAATCACTCAGAATTATCCTAAAAAAATTCAGTAGCCCACATAATGTTTATTATATGAAATTTCAGAACTGTTTACACATAAACAATTGTATATCTATATCTGTATAGATATATTGAGTTAACTTGTTTCAGGTGTGTATTCTAGTTTACGTATCCAACCCTGTCTGTCCATGATTTACTATTCATTGCACCGCAGGAACTGGCCCAGGAATTGCTTTGCAGTGGTCGTACATAAGTGAAAAATATACTTGCTATTGGCTAATGTTGACTTTTATTGCCTAGCAACCACTAGGCTTTATCTTCACAAAACAAGAAAGTTAACTTCTATGCCAAACACTAGTCTAGAACTGATATGTAATGTATTACTTCTCCATTCATGCAACTCCTGATAATACTAAAACTCTGTCTAATAACTTTCTGCGTGTTACGTTACAAGGGTGTGTTCCCGGGACTGTATGAGTCACTGTGATAATGGCACAATCTGTTTCACTGGCTATTTAAAATATGAAGCTGGTCACGAGTAGACAAAGACCTGTTCATAGGTTTTTATATTAGCAGTAAGGGACATTTTTCACTCTTGATCACAAATGGCTCTTTTTCTCGCTATCGTCTGGTTTTCTCTTTCACTAGAATTCATCATTGCTGCTGAAAGTGGCAAAGTCCTGGTGATTCCTCAAGATGCTGATGTCTGGATGGATATGATGCCTCTGGTAGATAAGCTGAAACAGAAAGGACATGAGATAGTGTTAGTGATACCAAAGACCCCTCTAAATCTTGTCTCATCGAAAGGTTTCAATGTGAAGTTATACTCAGCTCCTCTTCTTGAGTCTGGACTCAGTTTGGATCTAGGTCCTATAAAGGGAGAGTCCATGATCAACCGTTTTCTCAGTGCCTTTAGCCCAGTGTATAGGAGAATGAAATATACAGCATCAGTCCTCGGCAATACCTGTCTGCATCTTCTGGAAGATAAAGAGCTTCTCAGATACCTGGAGAACACATCATTTGATGCTGCTATTATGGATCCATGGTTTCCATGTGGCCCGATCCTTGCGGAGCACCTCTCTCTCCGATCTATATATGTCTTGCCAGGAATTCCATGTGGTTGGGAAAGCAAAGTATCTGGGTGTCTACAAATTCAACCTGAGGTTGGCTGGAATCAGATAGGATTTGTCCAACGTATTAAGTCTCTGCTGATCCAGTTATTGGAACATATAGTTTGCCAACAAATTAGCACATATTATGAGAGTCTAGCTTCCCACTATCTGCACAAAGAGGTGAAGCTTCTCCAGGTTTTTAGCCAGGCGGAAATTTGGCTTTTCAGACACGACTATGTCCTACGCTCTTCAGAATCTAGAGTGACAAATATGATTTTTGTAGGAGGAGACAATTGTGCTGAAAAAAAAACAATATCTCAGGTGGGTAATTTACATTGTATGCCAGGCTGTGTCAGGGAATCCATGTACACATTGTCAATAGAAAAAGAGTACATTTCTTTTTTTTTCAGTTAGCTGTTTTCAGTTAGCTATTGAGTTGTGCAAAAACTCTGTAACTAACAGGTTCCTTTTATAGAGCAGGAACACTGAAAGTGCTGCTCTATGCTTTTGGGAGCACAACAATAAAATTATCATCTTGAGGGCAAATAGCGGATGATTATAAGTAAAAAATACTTATTAAATGGAATTGAAAAGAGTTTGGATTTTTACACACATTTTGAAGGTATCAACATTGGAAAAACACAGTCCAGTCATTTGAAAGAAAATGATCACTTTTCAGCATTTGTAATATTATATTCACTTTCCCCTCTTTTTAACAAATATGTGTTTGTCAGGTATTGAACATAATATTTAATAACATTAAATACTGAAAACCACAGAAGCATAATCGTGAGACTTAATAAATGAAATTGGAGCAGCGCATATTTACTCAGTTTAATATAAAAGTTAGCCTCAATTTGTCAAATGGACAAATAATAGGTATTGTCACAACACCAAAGTTATTTTCAAACCAGGGACCTTTATTCAACCATCTTGTTGGACATGGCATGCAGGGCTGGCCCGTCCATAGACCGTGCTGGAGCCACGGCTCAAGGCGGCACTCTGACAGGGGCGGCATTTTGCCGCCCCTGTCATAATCTAAAACAGGATTTCCCAACCCTTGGCGGCGGTGGGGGTTCATCGGGTGGCCCATGCCCTTAGGACACCCAATGGACATGTGCAATGAGGGGCCCAGTCTTGCGCTGCGGCGCTTTAACAGCGCAACCGGGCGCCATTCTTGTCCGCATGGAGAGCTGGGAGGAAGTGACAGCATATCGCTGTCACTTCCTCCCGGCTCACACAGATCCAGCAGAGGAGCAAGGAGCAGCGAGGAAGGGGCCGGATCGGCAGAGCAGGCCCCCAACTCCCACCAGCCACAGCCAGCAGAAGGTAAGAACCTGCTGGGTGGCTTAATTTTTTTTCTTGTGTGTGTGTATCTGTATGCAGTGTGGGTATCTGTGTATTTGTGTGTGTGTCTGTGTGTTTGTATGTGTAGTGTGTGTTTCTGTATGTAGTGTAGGTATCGGTGTGTTTGTATGTGTATTTCTGTGTATATGTAGTGTGTGTCTCTGTATGAATGTAATGTGTGTGTATCTGTGTATGTGTGTATGTGTATCTTTGTGTAGTGTATGTATCTATATGTAGTGTGGGTATCTGTGTGTTTGTATGTGTGTAATGTTTGTTGTGAGTGTTTGTATGTGTGTATGTGTAGTGTGTGTGTAGTTTGTATCTGTGTATGTGTAGTGTGTGTGTGTGTCTGTATGTGTGTAGTTTGTGTATACTGTATGTGTGTAATGTGTATCTGTATGTCTGTGTATCTGCATGTGTGGTAGGTTGTGTATACTGTATGTATCAGTGTCTGTATGTGTCTTTGTGTATGTCTGTAGTGTATACTTGGATCTAGTCAGCACAATGTGGCATGGATGGTTGAATAAATCTGAATGTCACTAGTTTAGACAGCAGAGATGCTAATGATGCACCCACAGCACACCAGATGATGTGCTAATTGCTATTGTGCATTTTGAAGAATTCGGGAGCTGGGCCATGTATATTTTTACTGTCCTTTTCACCCTTCCTTACTGGCATTCGTTATTACCCACCACTTTTGGTTCACACCCATAATGTTTATGTTCTAATTTTTCTTTTCTCTTCTTGCTGTACTTGTTTAAACCACATTTATTTTTCTTTCTGTTTAATTTTTATCATACAGTTATTTGATATGCATTCTTCAGGTTCACCTTGAAGCAGTCAGTGAAAACGTTGTGACTTCTTTTCCGAACTTCTCAATGTCAGACATGACTTACAGATGTAGCTGCCACCACATTTGTTTAAGTTGACCGTTTTTACCTTTATTCTTAAGTTGTCATGTGTCAGTAGGAATAATGATTATTTTCCCTTGTTATTTGTGGATAACAAACTGTACCTGATACATAACATATCATACTTATATTGATCACAATAGTTCAGTGAGATTCCAGCACAATTCCTTATCCAGGATCAGGGCATAGTATATATATGGCATGGGGCGGCTCTAGACTTTGCGAGGCCTTAGGCGAGACTCAAACATGAGGCCCCCACTAACACCATTAGTGCAGCTGTAGATATATTGAATGGTGGGCTTGCAGCGTTGGATACAGAGAGTTAGTCTCTGTATTCATCTTCAGAGGCTTGCATTGTCGCAGCTCCCTTTGCTGCTGCGTTGTGAGCTATTGGACTGTAGTTATGGCATAATTTGCAATAAACAAATTTAATGTGCAATTATGCTATCATTTAAACATGATTGTGGGGTATGATTGTATAACCTGACAGTTGCATATACATAAGAGCCAGTGTGAAAGGATTATTTGAAATGAAAATTTTGGTTGGGCTTTTAAAAAATTATTTACCAAATACGGTAATAGTTACAGATACAAAAACAATTTCAAAATTTTCCCCACCTATTCTATAATCCTTTACATGTATATTATTACATATGTGTTTTTTCATGTATTGTATATGTGTTTGTGTATGTATGCATATAATATGTGTTGCTTGCAAGTTTACCTTTGCATTGCCCATGCCATACCACCCTCACATTGCAGACAGACACACACTAATACATGCACACATTTACGCACTAATACACAAATACACACTGATACATGCACATGCATACACACACAGAAACACACTGATGCACAGAGACACAAATATTGATTTATGCAGACATACAGTCACAATGATATTGCGATAAATTATATATCTGCAGAGCTCTATAAAATATATAACTGGCTATACCTGAAAGCTTCAAAGATGCGCAGCACTGTTATACCTTCAGATTCCATCCTTAAATAAACCAGATATTGATTATCTAAGATAGGTTGTTGCACAGCCAAAGAGGAGCTCATAATTCTGTTAACCCTCTATCACACTTATGTACTGTATTGACTCAAATTTGGCAATAAGAGCTGAACCTCAAATGTCCTTAACTTAAAATTCCATGTGAAACTAAACATGAACTTGAGAGAAAACCCTACAATTTGGGTAAGAATTTTAAAACATCTATTAATTTTGCTCCCACAGCCACTCTAAATTAGGAGTAGTCATTATTATTTTCCTCGACTGACCTTACCCCATAGTACATGCGGTGCTATTATATATACAGCATGCTGCACCAGTCATCATTCTTAATCCTTTCATCCTTCCCTTTGCAGAGGTATTACTAGGCATTAATGTAAACACTGCATTTTCTGTGAAAATAAAGTGTTTACAGTAATAAGTGTGCAGGGGGCATGCTATAGACATCAGAACAACTACATTATTCTGCAGTTGTTCTGGTGACTATGGTGTCCCTTTAAGTGATCAAGAGGAAGCTCACTAATCAGGACTCCCTCCTTCTGGTCTATAGGGTTTGATCGTATCCCATAAATCCCTGTCCAGCAGCACACCCCCGAACATAGGGAGTAATGACCAAAGAAAAAAGTTACCTGCGCTCTTCCCAAATCCCTATGCATATTTAAACAAATGGAGGTTATTTAGTTTCTCCAATGGCCATGAGAGAGTTTAGCCCACCTGCCACGTCAAGGCAAACCCCCCCAGGTGGGTCCTACACTAACCTTTTACCTTTCTTCCTTGAGCTTCTGGCAAAGATATCTCTAATTAGACAGAGAGGTTTATATATATATATATATATATATATATATATATATATATACACACACACACCCCTACATGCTTATTAACCCCTAATAAGGAACACATGGGATGGGTGGCAGCATTGTAACATAGTTGTGTGATACAAAAGTGACAAAAAAAAACAAGTCCTGTGTTCAAACTCCCATCACTCCTGGGCGGCAGCAATGACCACAGTACACATCAGCCCCAATACGTACAGTAAAAAACAAAGAAAAAAGTTACCTGCGCTCTTCCCAAATCCCTATGCATATTTAACCAAATGGAGGTTATTTGGTTTCTCCAACGGCCCGTCTGGATTTTTAGCCGGACAACCGCCTGCATGCCTGCCTCCCTGCCTTCCTGTCAAAAGCCCCACTGGACCCCAGGTAAAAAAAAATCCACCCAGCACTCCCAAAGGTAGGGAGGCTGGGTGGATTTAAACTAAAAAAGAAAAGAAAAGTAATTCGCTAATGTTTAGGGAGGGGAGGAGGGCTGTCAGTGTGTATGTGAGTGATTGTGTATGTATGTATGTATGTCAGTGTGTATGTGAGTAATTGTGTATGTATGTCAGTGTGTATGTGAGTAATTGTGTGTGTCTGGAAGTGTGTGTCTGTCAATGAGTGTATGCGTCTGTCAGTGAATGAGTGTCTGTCAAAGTGCGGCCTTGACAGAAAGGGGTGGGGAAAAAAATGAGAGGTTTAGCTGCCTGTCTGACATGTCAGTTGCTCTCTTTTAGCTACAGTGATTTTTGTTTACATATCAAATTGCTGATATCACAAATGATAGTGAGTGCATAGTACTTCCTGATACAATACCATGAACCTTGCAATGCTGCTGCTTAGTAACTGATCAATGTCCAATATATTGCTCTTGTATAATATGCTAAAGTACATATGTAGAAAGTCATTTGGCTGATTAGCTTTATGCTACAAGAGACCATGAATTTCTGCTGTGCACCTCTCTATATTAGTGCTATAGCTGTGCTTTTCATTCCTTTTCACCATTTAACTTTGGTTGAGGCTGGGAAGCTTCTTGTGGTACCAATGGACGGCAGTCACTGGCTGAGTATGCGGGCAGTTCTGGATTTACTGCATCAGCGAGGGCACCATGTTGTTGTAGTCGCTCCAGAAAGTACCATACATGTGAGCAACTCTCCAAGCTATGAGCTCAAACTCTATCCAGTATCCTTCTCTCAGGCAGAGATGAAAAAACGCATCTCCTCTTTTTCTTCTGAGGTTTTTATCCCAAGACCTTTCCTGCAGAAATTGCAAAAAATCCGTGACAATCTAAAACAGGGAGCAGTGCTTTTGATGGACACTTGCATTCACCTGTTGAATAATAGTCACTTAATACAATTCTTGGAAGAAAGCTCATTTGACGCTATCTTTACGGATCCAATGTTGCCATGTGGTCAGATACTTGCTGAGCACCTAGCTGTACCTTCTGTCTACTTCATGAGTGGGATTCCTTGCAATTTAGATTCCAAGGCCTCTAAGAGCCCACTACCCAAATCTTATGTCCCACAAATGTCCACAGGCTTGACAGACCATATGACCTTCACAGAACGGGTGAAAAACATTTTGTATGAGCCAGCCTTGAGTATATTTTGTAATGATGTATTTCTTCCCTACCAAGAGATTGCCTCAAAGTTTTTGAAAAAGGAGGTTATATTGGAGGAGCTTTTAAGCCACGGAGCTATTTGGTTGATGAGACAGGACTTTGTCTTAAACTTTCCTAAGCCAGTGATGCCCCAAATGGTCTTCATTGGAGGAATTAATTGTGTTAAAACAAAGCCACTGACAAAGGTGAGAATTACATTATTGTCTAGAACTGGTGTCTGTCTGCTTGTATTAGTTATTGTTATGAATAATTGTTTTAGCTAAACTAAAGCATCATATATTGACAAAAAACACTAATGCTAGGAGGTATGAAATTAGGGGTGGGGAGCGAGCCTATGAGGTTAACAGTTAAAGGGGCAGAGCTCTCTAAAGAAGAGGGTGTTAGCCTGGTGTGAATGCACTCCAAGCCAACTGAACACCTCCCTGGCCAGCCCTGCTTAGGGCAAACTGTGCACAGAGTGCTGCTAAAGCTCCCTTGTTCTAGTCATAGTGCCATGATACATGGACTTGGACGATGGACGATATTCATGTGGAGGGATTAGATGGGTGAGATCCCCTTTCAGTAATATTCTGGTTAAGAGTCCTTACCTGGAGCATGTGCAGTGAAGCTAGACTGATTTCGGGTTTTGTTCCCCTCCATCTGTATTTTAATTCAACTAGCCACTGAGGGGCAGCTTTGAGTCTTGGGAAGCTCTTGGGACAGTAAATGTATAGGCACAGCTACCTGGTATAACAACATGAAGGACACCAGTGCATCATGGAAATAAGGTAGGCAGGAAGAAATACAGTGGAGCTGAAACAACAAAAGGGCTTGGAGAGAAATTTTTTGGGGGCTCCCCTTTAGCAAGGGGGACCAAAAGGTAGATCCCCATCTGTTTTGCAACGGCAACAATGCTTTAACAGCTGGGGCTCTACCATTTTCCCATGTTTGTAGGTTTGTATTTAGCACTGAGCAGAATGCTTGGTTGTATAGGGAGAGGTATTAGCAGTAGAAAGAGAGAAGTGCTCATGCCATTGTACAGAACACCGGTGAGACCTCACTTGGAATATTGTACGCAGTACTGGAGACCGTATCTCAAGAGGGATATTGATAGGCATGTGCATGGGGAAAATTTTCGGTTTGGTTCGGCATTCCGAAATTCGGGGTTTTTCGCAATTTGGCACTTCAAGACTTCGGAACTTAGGCACTTCAGCACTTCGGAACTTCTGCATTACGGCACTTCGGAAATTCGGCAACTTCGATACTTCAGCACTTCGGAACTTCTGCACTTCGGAAATTCGGCTACTTCGACACTTCGGCATTTCGGAATTTCGGGACTTCGGCACCTCGGGACTTCTCTTGCAGCCGCTTGGTAGATAACTTCCTAATTCCCACGGTATTAGGGAGTTATCTACCAAAAGTCTGAAAGACCTAAATTGGTCTTTCAGCCAAATTTACTAATACTAAGTAAAAATAATAATAAGGGGGGGACCTAATGTCCTCCTCCCTGGCCCCCACCACTGAGAGGTGGGTGGGGGCCCTAAATTGTAATAAGGGGGGGATCTAGTGTCCTCCTTCCTGGCCCCCACCCCTCAGCGGCGGGTGGGGGCCCTAAATACTAATAAGGGGGTACCTAATGTCCTCCCCCCTGACCTCCACCCCTGAGCGGCGGGTGGGGGCCCTAAATTGTAATAAGGGGGGGACCTAAGGTCCTCCCCCCTGGCCCCCATCCCTGAGTGGTGGGTGGGGGCCCTAAAAAAAATGTCCCCCCCAGGTGACAAGGGGTCCCCAAACCCCTAGTCACCCCCTCCCCCCAATAAAAATTATTCCCCTACCTACCCCTCTCACCCTAAAAACTAATGAGGGGGGGGGACCTTTAACTAAGTACCTGTAAAAAAAAAAAAAAAAAACTTACCAGTCGATGTTTTCTTTCTTCTAAAATTTTCTTTTTTCTGCCCCAAAAAAGGCCAAATAAAAAAACATAATAACCGACGCAATTATAAAAAAAAAAAAAAAGAGCGCAAAAAAAAATCCTTCTTCACCCATGGAGGGCTCCGCGCAGACTGAGCTCTGCAGGGCGGGGGAAGGCTTATAAAGCCTTGCCTCGCCCTGCAATTAGGCTCAGAGCACTCTGATTGGTGGGTTTAAGCCATCCAATCAGAGTGCTCTGACAGGTAAATGAAGAGACTGACAGGTAAGTCTCTACATTTACCTGCCACAGCACTCTGATTGGTGGGTTTGTAACCAATCAGAGTGCTCTGTGTCATTTTACACAGCATGGGAAAGTTCTTTGGAATTTTCCCACACTGTGTAATTTTACTCATAACTCTCTGATTGGTGGATTAAGTAACCAATCAGAGTTTTGAGTCAAATTACACAGCGTGGGAAAATTCCAAAGAACGTTCCCACGCTGTGTAAAATGACACAGAGCACTCTTATTGGTGGATTTCATAATCCTATAAGCCTTCCCCCGCCCTGCAAAGCTCAGTCTGCGCGGAGCCCTGCATGGGTGAAGAAGGATTTTTTTTTGCCCTTTTTTGGGGCTGAAAAAAGGAGATTTTAGAAGAAAGAAAATATCGAATGGCAAGTTTTATTTTTTTTATTCAGGTACTTAGTTAAAGGTCCCCCCCTCATTATTTTTAGGGTGAGGGGGGTAGGTAGGTTTGTGGCCCCCTAGTCACCTGGGGGGCATTGTTTTTAGTGCCCCCACCCGCCGCTCAGGGGTGGGGGCCAGGGGGGAGGACCTTGGGTCCCCCCCATATTAGTATTTAGGGCCCCCACCCACCGCTGAGGGGTGGGGGCCGGGGGGAGGACACTAGGTCCCCCCTTATTCCAATTTAGGGCCCCCACCCGCTGCTCAGGGGTGGGGGCCAGGGGGGAGGACATTAGGTCCCCCCCTATTCCAATTTAGGGCCCCCACCCACTGCTCAGGGGTGGGGGCCAGGGGGAGGACATTAGGTCCCCCCCCTATTCCAATTTAGGGCCCCCACCCACTGCTCAGGGGTGGGGGCCAGGGGAGGACATTAGGTCCCCCCCTTATTTTACTGTAGGGCCCCCACCCACCACTCAGGGGTGGGGGCCAGGTGGGAGGACTGTCATGCCTTAACTATGGTATCCTCTTACTTCCTGGTTCCACGGAGCTTAGCCACACCTCTTTATGACACGGTCTCCCTATTTAATCCGACCGCACCAGCTGATCGACGCTGGATTATTGAACTACGTTCCGTACTCACGAACCGGCTACAACATCGTTGTGAAAGCCCTCTGTTACCGGACCGGACTGGAAGACTTCAAGTTCCCTTCACCTCTCCTCATCCACGACTAAAGCTGAACTCTCTCCATTCAGGATAACCGCCTCTGAGGAGATCTCGGGAACCAGTGTTCTATGTGCCGGAAGCTAAGTAAAACCTCTGTGATAAGCGTTGCATCTCAAAGCTGTTATTTCCTGTCTCCAAAGTCCTTCGATAAAACAAACCCGTTACAGCTAACTTCAACTCATACTGATACCGGAGAAACTGACGGAAGCCAAGCACAGAGAGATGGACACAGGTTTCTTCAGGAAGGAAGAGATTCTTTATTGGATCACCGATCGGGACTCAGAGGGACTAGCGTCACCAAAATACAGCAAATTCTGAGCCCCGGACAATAGTGCAGGCTCCTTATATAGGCATATAACTCCTCCCATATTAAGCTCCACCCGCACATTCTCTTAACCAATCAATACAAATAAGAATTAACTTCCTGTTTGACCGCATGGCTTGTCCAGCACAATGGAGGAGGGGGAATACTATATCCTGTATTCTTGCACATGCTCCGTACACTACTGATCGTATCTTGCCTCGTGCAACCAACTGATCGATACGTCAGCATATGCACGTACACATGCCACGTGGTAATCTCGGCCTACTAAATTTATTTTTACCGAGATTCCACCACATTCCCCCCTTTGATGCCTCTTGATATTTTACAATTACTTGAGGCATCACATAACCTTGGTTTTGCTTACACCGCAAGTTACCTTGAACCAGACCAGACTTATCTTATGATGTGAATCTTCAACATTCATCTTCCTGCATTGGTTCTCCCTGATCTAGAGCCCTATATTTATATATCGCCATTATCTGTGCAGCAGCCTTCCTCTCTGCTATACTTCCTATCAGGCTTTGCACAGACCTAACTACTAAGGGTATAAGACACGGTAGGAGTAGACACAACAGTAAAATCAGTAGGACTCCACCTACCACTGCCTTAAGCCCTCCAAACCACTCATACCAGCTACCAAACCAACTACTTGGATTGTACCCTTTCCATACCTGAGTAGGCACATGCGCTAGTTTAACCATATGGCTAGTAAGCTCAGCTATTGCTTGCCCTTCGTCATCTATTTGAAGACAGCAATTGCTTAGGTTAAACTTCCCACATACACCTCCCTCTACTGCCAAAAGGTAATCCAAGGCTAATCTATTTTGGTATACTGCTGTCCTCATCCTGGTATTATGCTTCGCTAGAAGATTGAGCGCTTGTGATGTCTCATTTGTGATAATCTCAACCACCGCCTGTAATCTTATAATACGGTTGAGCATATAAATAGGGGTTCTATAACCAAAGGTACCATCCTCAGCCCACGTGGCTGGCCCATAATAGTCTATGATACGCTGGGGAGGCCATTCATTATCTTCCCAGGTACCTATCTCTAAGGGCCCCCTTTTCTTCCTATGATTCACATCATACACTTTAACACCTAAAGTCTCACCTGTTTCAATCGGTAACAAGAAGAAGGATGGTTTGAGCATACCCAACACACATGCCCCTTCCCAGTCCTGTGGCAGCTCCGAATAGGCTTTCTTACCACAGATCCAGTACAAATTTGCTGGGGCTCTCCAGGTAGATGTGGTGGATAGATCAAACCACACATCCTTTAAATTGGCATATCTAGCAAACGGGTTAGATGGTTCTGAGACATTTGAAGCCGACCACCAAGTTGTATTCTTTGTATCATCATCATAAGCTTTTTGCCCTAGACAAGTTAATTCTCCTACAGAAGTATTATACATTATTCCTTTCCTTGCTATGCAAACATAACCTATGATGGAGGTCTTTAATCTCCACTCAGATTTACCTCTAACACTCAAATGATAATCGGCTGGTGCAGATATTAGTTGGTCAACTGCCTCAGAACCGGACATTACCTCCTTTGCTTCCCAAGGCCATTGGTCTCCCATGTTAGTACCTCCACACACATAGCAGTTGGTAACATTAAGACTACCGGCAATACTTTCAGCTAGGTCAATGAACAGGTTCTTAGCGCTATGGGGGATCTTATTATCTATACTCATCTCTTCATAAAAGGAGTGGTATACTTGATGAGTCTGGGAGGATACCGTATCAGTCTCTATCCCTATAAACAATAATGTCCCAGGATCTAAACCCGTCCCGTATATCTGAAACCCAAATAAATTGCCATACTTATCTAGGAACTTGTCGGGGTTATTAATAAGTATATGGACTGGGTTGCATTCCATAGACTTACAATAAGGGCTAGTCGGCAACTTAGTCACTATCATGTCTTTGTCTACTGTCTGTCCCCAAGTCGCCCACCCCACACAAGACCAATATGGACAGAAGTTATAGTCTTTATTTGGGCATCTAGGACTCACATATTTATTTTTACTACTGGGACAAATATATTTATCGTTAGATCCATACGTCCTCTCCCATCTAAGATCCCCACATACATTCCACGGCTTTCTACCACTTGATATCGCCTTACATGCATCAAATAGCAGAACACCCGAAGAATATACGGATTCTAACACCGTCTTATTAATTAGGGTCCCCTGAGGATCTCCATTCCTGAGAGTCAACCAAATTGTACGAGGCTGATACTCCGGACTGAAGCACTTAGGTTCTCCTACTCCTAAATGGCATACACTATAGTCTATATTTAAGTATCTACATCTTGATACATCTCCTTTACATTCGTATTGTGAATGCCAAATTAGGGTTTGGGAAATATGGTTACCTGTTCTCGTAGTCTTAATGCATACCTCACAGCTAGGAGTGTCGGTACCTCTACCTTCCTGAATATAAAAACACATGTAAATAAACACAATCAAAAGCACATCTTTCGCCGTCATCCTCAGTCTTCGTCCGTGCGATGGAACCTCAGCTTCCAGGATGTGAGGGCTGCAGGGAATGGAGTTCTGCTCGTCTTCACAGGTGTCCCTTCGGGACTTTCCTGGCTTATACACTATGTGATGGTAAGAGGACAGGCTTTATTATGGCCTTCTCACTTACACCTGTAACAATAAAATTTGTAATCCACAATAATTCCTCGTTACTCCGACTGAGTAGTGCGTTTCAACCGGATCTTGCAGGGATTCTCTGGATCTGCTGTAACTTGCCAAGAATCGACTGCTGCTGGTTTAACCCTGGAGTGATGTATCCACGGAGTCACTTCTGCTACTTTTATCGCTGTAGGGGTAGACAAAAGAACAACATAAGGACCTCTCCACTTGGGCCCTAACGGTACATTATTCCACTCTTTAATCCACACTTGGTCTCCTGGATGATAATTATGAACAGGGGGATAAATATTCACAGGTAATCTATCTTGTACCCATTTCTGTACCTCCTCCATAGTCTTACCCAACTCTACAACCTGCTGCCGGGTAATTCCTTCTCCCAACTGACTCAAATCCCCCCTTAAGTTACCAAGTACGGGAGGTGGTCGCCCATACATAATTTCAAAAGGAGAGAGGCCCATCCTTCTGGTAGGGGTACTGCGGATTCGCAATAGGGCTATAGGTAAGAGAACGTTCCACTTAAGTTGGGTTTCCTGACACATTTTAGCCAACTGGTTCTTTATAGTTCTATTCATTCTCTCTACCTTACCAGAACTCTGGGGTCTATATGCAGTATGAAGCCTCCACTTTATACCAAGCATATGAGTCAGTTGTTGTAGGCACTGGTGAACAAAAGCTGGACCATTGTCCGATCCTATAGAACAGGGTAGTCCATATCGGGGTATTATTTCTCGTAGCAGGAATCTTACAACTTCTCCTGCTTTCTCTGTACGAGTAGGACATGCTTCTACCCAGCCTGAATAGGTGCACACAATTACCAGCAGGTAACGATGTCCACCCGATTTAGGCATCACTGTAAAGTCTATTTGTAGATCGGACATGGGGAGTCCCCCCATAAACTGGACTCCTGGTGGCTTTACTGGTCCTTGTCTTGCATTATTCTTAGCACACGTTACACATCTGCGTACAATGGCCTGAGTCAAGTTGGACAATCTTGGTATGTAGAAATGTTTTCTGAGAGATTCTTCAGTACTGTCTCTCCCAGAATGTGTCCCATTGTGATAATTTTGGACAATTTCTACCGCTAGTGATGCTGGTATGACTATTCTTCCATCTTCTAGCTGATACCACTTGTTCTCCAAATACTTTCCCGGTTCAGTCTTTAACCACTCCTCTTCTTGAGTTGTATAAACTGGAGTCCATTGGGACAGTGGAGTTGGTATTAGAGCAGCTATATGCCCCACATACTCCTGTCTTCCTGATTCAGCAGCACGCTTAGCTGCACTATCTGCCATCCGATTTCCCTTAGTTACATCACCATCTCCTCTCAGATGCGCTCGACAATGTATAATACCGACTTCTTTCGGCTCCCACACTGCTTCCAATAGTTGTAGGATTTCAGCTGCGTACTTGATTTCTTTGCCTTCTGAATTCAGTAGTCCTCTTTCTTTATACAGAGCTCCGTGGGCATGAGTGGTTAAGAACGCATACTTAGAGTCCGTATAGATATTTACTCTTAAACCTTCAGCCAATTGTAACGCTCGTGTTAGTGCTATTAATTCTGCCTTTTGTGCTGATGTTCCTTTCGCCAGTGGCCGGGCTTCTATCACCTTGTCTAGTGTTGTTACTGCATATCCTGCATAGCGGATCCCTTCTTTCACATAACTACTACCGTCGGTGTAATATTGAACATCGGGGTTCTGGATGGGAAAATCACGAAGATCTGGTCTACTTGAAAATACTTCATCCATTACTTCCAAACAATCATGTTGACTTTCAGTAGGTTGTGGCAAAAGGGTAGCTGGATTTAAGGTGTTTACAGTCTCTAAATGCACTCTTGGGTTTTCACACAACATTGCTTGATACTTGGTCATACGGCTGTTACTAAACCAATGATTTCCTTTGTAATCCAACAACGTCTGTACTGCATGTGGAACTCGTACATAAAGTTCTTGACCCAGAGTGAGTTTATCGGCTTCAGCTACTAGCAGGGCGGCTGCAGCTACGGCTCTTAGACAAGGTGGAAGTCCGCTGGCCACTGCATCCAGTTGCTTAGACATGTAGGCAACAGGTCTTTGCCATGATCCCAAGTACTGTGTCAATACTCCCACAGCCATTCTTCTTTGCTCGTGTACATATAAGTAGAATGGTCGTGTGTGATCAGGTAGACCTAATGCTGGGGCACTCATCAAAGCCTTCTTCACATCTTCAAATGCCGTTTGCTGTTCTTGGGTCCATAAGAAGGGGTCGTGCTCTGTACCTTTGATGGCTGCGTACAGAGGTTTTGCTAGTATCGCATAGCTGGGAATCCATATCCTACAGAAGCCCGCTGCCCCCAAGAATTCTCGCACTTGTCTTCTATTCTTGGGTATTGGTATTTGGCAGACAGCTTCTTTTCTCTCTGGCCCCATAATCCTTTGACCTTCAGAGATATGGAATCCCAGATACTTGACAGTTGGCAAACACAACTGAGCCTTCTTTCTAGACACCTTGTATCCTGCCTTCCAGAGAATATGTAGTAGATCGTGCGTTGCTTGCTGACAGATTTCTTTTGTAACTGCTGCTATCAACAAGTCATCTACATATTGTAACAATACACACTCTCCTGGGATGGACTCGAAATCCAGTAGATCTTGACTTAAGGCTGAGCCAAATAGGGTAGGTGAATTTTTAAACCCTTGGGGCAGTCTTGTCCAAGTCATTTGGCGTTTTGAGCCCGTTACAGCGTTCTCCCATTGAAAAGCGAAAATACATTGACTTTCTGCGGCAATTCGGAGGCAAAAGAAGGCATCTTTGAGATCTAAGACTGTGAAGTAAGTAGCCCCGCCCGGAATTAAAGCAAGCAGGTTATATGGATTGGGTACAACTGGATGTATACTAACAACCGCATCATTGACTGCTCTTAAGTCCTGTACAGGTCGATACTCATCTGTACCGGGCTTTTGAACAGGCAGCAATGGGGTGTTCCAGGGGGAAGTACAGAATTTTAGGATACCATACCGTATGAACTTATCCAGATAGGATTGGATGTTCTTCTTAGCCTTCTGTGGGATGTGGTATTGTCTTAGGCTTACTGGATAAACCCCAAGTTTCAGTTCAATTTTTATAGGTGGAATATTGCGGGCCAGTCCTGGTGGGTTGTTCTCTGCCCAAACTCCTGGTATGTTAAACAATGTCTCATCACTCCTAGGGTTTTGGCTAGTCAACACTGTATAAAGTCGCCACTCTTCTTCCTTTGGTA
Source organism: Pelobates fuscus (assembly GCF_036172605.1). Lineage (NCBI taxonomy): Eukaryota > Metazoa > Chordata > Amphibia > Anura > Pelobatidae > Pelobates > Pelobates fuscus. The sequence continues at coordinate 71,571,743 of NC_086324.1, read as the reverse complement.
CGGATAAAGTCATAATACCTGAAGGTCCATTAAACTTTAAAGATGTTGTTCCATTTGGTAGGAACGTAATCTGCGCTTGTAATTTTGATAGCATATCACGTCCCAGCAGTTGGACTGGACATTCAGGCATATAAAGGAATTGGTGTTTTACTACGTGGCCTCCCAATGTACAGAGTCGACTTTTAAGAACCGGTCTTTCAGCACTTCTTCCAGTTGCTCCTATCACAGTAATAGTCCTTCCAGATGGAGGAGCAACTAGATTAGTCACCACTGAATGTTCGGCACCAGTGTCGATCATGAACGCACTCCTTTTCCCCCCTATTGATACATCGACCATAGGCTCCGCTCGACCAAGGGGGATGGAGCCCGGTCGGTATCAATAGTCCTCCATGACCGTGTCAGCCAATCCTACGAAGTCCCTACCTTCTCTATCGCGGGACCTTTGCGCTGCTGGAATATATCTATCTTCCCTAACACTTCCTCTGTTCCCATTACTCCCTCTATAACCATTACTCCCTCCGGGGCCTCCTCTACCTCTCGCTCTGCCTCTAAAATTTCCATAACCTGTCCTAGGTCTGTCTCTCTCAGACTGTTCTCTTCGCGGACACTCATTTCTCCAATGCCCTTCTTCCCTACAGTAAGCGCACTGATTTTTACCTAGAGGTTCCTCATTCCATCTACTATCGCCTCTATCTGGGCCCCGTCTATCTACGCCTGCGATCGCTACCGCTAGCATATCAGCCTTTTTACGCATCTTACGCTCTTCCTCTTTCTTATTTTCTGTATCCCTGTTCATATAGACCTTATTTGCTACCTCCATTAGTTGGGTGATGGACATACCTGCAAACCCTTCTAACTTTTGTAGCTTGCGCTTAATATCTCCGTATGCTTGGCTGACAAAGGCGGAGTTAACCATTCGGGAATTGTCTGCGTCTTCCGGATTAAAGGGGGTATACAAGCGGTATGCCTCCAATAATCGGTCATAAAAGACACTGGGCGCTTCATCGCTTTTCTGAATCACCTCAACTGTCTTCGACATGTTAATGGCTTTCTTTCCTCCTGCTTTCATGCCAGCAATTATAGCGTCTCTATAGGCTCTGAGTTGAACCATATCAGCACCATTTACGTTCCAATCGGGATCGGTATTGGGATAGTGTGTTGCGGCCCATGCTGCTGGATTAGCTTGGTTCAAAGCACGGGCTCTATCTTCTAATGCTTTAATGGCTGCTTGATTTATTCTTGTCCTTTCCTCATTGTTAAATAAAGTCATTAGTAACTGCTGGCAATCAGCCCATGTCGGATTATGCGTCTGTACTATTGAGGTGAACAGATCAGTCATGGCTTGTGGTTTCTCAGTATACGAGGAATTATGGGTCTTCCAGTTTAAAAGGTCGGTAGTGGTAAATGGGACATATACGAAGACTGGGTCAGCGTGTGCCATTTGACCTGCGGCATCGATATAAGCTGACCCGGGATTTAAGCGAAGAGGCATCTGATAGTGCTTTAATTGTTGGGCACCAGTCAACTGTCGGGTTTGGATGGGGCTACGTAGGGAAGCGTCAGTCATGGTTTCCGGTCGGGGAGAGACAGGGTATGGGGATGTGGGAGGTTGGTTTTGGGAAAAGGTAGTGAATAGAACACTTCGGGCCGAGCTAGATGAAGCTTGACCGGAAGTCTGAAGTGGCGCCAAATCAGGATATTCGTTTCTAATGGGGGTGGGTTCTGGTTCCGGAAGGGGAGATTTAGTATGAGGGGGGGTGGATCCTGTACTGGAGGAGGAAGCGGAAGTGGATGAGGGTAATGAGGGGAGGGGTGCAGGACTTCCTGCGTTTGCGTCACTTCCTCTTAACGGAAAGTAAGGGGGCGGCAAAGGGATCTCGGACTCAGGGGGCGTGTCCAAAATGGGCCTAACACCAGTCCTAGTGGACGAACAAGTCCTAGCTACCATGAGGCGACACTGCTCCTCGTGGCATGTCTGGAGCCATTTTGGCGAGTCATTTACGGCCTGTCTCCAACAGTCAATATAAGGAAACTGGCCGTAAAGTTCAGGCCTACCTGATACAGCCACGTGTAAGCGCTGTACCAGAGTTAGATCCAAACTGCCACGTGGCGGCCATGCCGCAACCAAAGTAGGCCACTCCCTAGTGCACAAAGTAACTAAACGCACAGAAGACATCTTAACCCCAAAATCACAGGTTTTGAATCCCTTTTTAAAATTCTTAACCATACATCCTAAGGGATCCGGAATCGTTGACTGCGACGCACCCATTTTTAACAATGGAACGTCGTCGACAACGATTACTATACACGCGTACTTATTCAACAGTCACACCCGTTTCCTCTGGCAACAGCACCACGTGGTACGGTTACCAAGTGAAACGTACACAATAACACAATAAACACTCAGGGAATTCCCGTACACACACAGCTGCTACACCAGTCACTATATAATCAATATTATGCCCTCTGGCGTAACTATACAGTCACCCACGCTATAATTCTCTATATACGAATTACCCGTCTATAACACACCCCAGTAACATCGTCTTTTACAAATAGCGGTTACAGTACGGTTAGCATAGGTCAAAGCACAAGTTAAGGTCACAATACAATTATTAGTGGTTATGGTGTTAAACATGCAATGGACGACAATGATTAGTACTTATTATACAATGTCAGTAAATATACAGGGTTATGGTACCGTGCACTATAATACAGCAACACACTATTAACACTCTCGCTAGACGGCTGAGCTCGCGCTATCTAACAAGATATACACTTTACTAAAACAATCGTTAACACATTTACAATTCCCAACTAAACTATTGGCCAGTACCTTGAATGGACTACCTAAAAACAATCTACATACGTTTTGGTTAGCCACACTGCCCAATCACCACATATATAGCGAGCTAGAGGACCGAATTTACACAGACGCCTCTTAGTCGCACTATACAACGAGCTAGAGGACCGAATTTACACAGACGCCTCTTAGTCGTACTATCAAAAGTCTAGTGGGTTCCAAATTTACACGCCTTCCCACTTAGCCCAGATAGGATGAGAACTAGCGAACCGAATTTACACAGACGCCGCTTAGTCTCCCGGTCCCTCCGACCTAGCGAACAAAATGTACACCCTAGAACGCTAGTCTAGACAAGACACCGGTGTCCGGCTAGGGCTTATTTTACACCAGAGCGCCCTGCCTGACTAACCAAATCAAACGGTCTGACTAAAGAGCGTTCGATCGAGCGGTGCGCCTTCGCTCCTTCCCTCCGACAGAGGGGGCAGATACAGATTCAAAAACCCCTTTGGGCCTACCGCACAATCGGTATACCCCTAGCGGGTCCTGCCGTCTAAAACAGCAGTTGTCTTACCTCCTCGTTCCTGAACCTGAGTTCACACTCATCGACGGGGACACCCCAGCACTTCTCACGTAGAGGCCGATGATCTCCTGGACAACAGACCAGTGGCGCCGAGACGAAGGGAGGTCCACGCAGAAGTTCAGGGGTGCAGCCGTAGAGAACGTGGGCAAAGATAGACCGTCTCACGCCTCTGCCTCTCAGCTACCGTTGAACGATGAGCTTCCCGGCCAATGCACCAAATGATACCGGAGAAACTGACGGAAGCCAAGCACAGAGAGATGGACACAGGTTTCTTCAGGAAGGAAGAGATTCTTTATTGGATCACCGATCGGGACTCAGAGGGACTAGCGTCACCAAAATACAGCAAATTCTGAGCCCCGGACAATAGTGCAGGCTCCTTATATAGGCATATAACTCCTCCCATATTAAGCTCCACCCGCACATTCTCTTAACCAATCAATACAAATAAGAATTAACTTCCTGTTTGACCGCATGGCTTGTCCAGCACAATGGAGGAGGGGGAATACTATATCCTGTATTCTTGCACATGCTCCGTACACTACTGATCGTATCTTGCCTCGTGCAACCAACTGATCGATACGTCAGCATATGCACGTACACATGCCACGTGGTAATCTCGGCCTACTAAATTTATTTTTACCGAGATTCCACCACAATACTTTATCTCAGTTAGCTGCATCTGTCTTGCTTCAGTTAAAGTCTATGGAACAGCTATTGTAACTTCTTATCACCTAATTCATTAATACTACTAAAAGACTCTTTCTGATTCAGTGTCTGCTAATTACTACCGTTTACTACTTAAAGCTACAGTGCCTATAATTGTGGACTTCAGTTAACATTTACTACTTAAAGCTACAGTGCCTGTAATTGTGGACTTCAGTTATCGTTTACTACTTAAAGCTACAGTGCCTGTAATTGTGGACTTCAGTTATCGTTTACTACTTAAAGCTACAGTGCCTATAATTGTGGACTTCAGTTATCGTTTACTACTTAAAGCTACAGTGCCTGTAATTGTGGACTTCAGTTATCGTTTACTACTTAAAGCTACAGTGCCTGTAATTGTGGACTTCAGTTATCGTTTACTACTTAAAGCTACAGTGCCTATAATTGTGGACTTCAGTTATCGTTTACTACTTAAAGCTACAGTGCCTGTAATTGTGGACTTCAGTTATCGTTTACTAATTAAAGCTACAGTACCTGTAATTGGACTTAAAGTCAATACCTTTTACTTTTTATAATAAATATTCAAACTATAAGAAATCTGCAGTTGTGTTCCTTCATAACAAATGTTTAGACGTGACAAGGACATTAGGTCCTTCCCTTATTAGTATTTAGGGCCCCCACCCACCGCTCAGGGGTGGGGGCCAGGGGGGAGGACATTAGGTCCCCCCCTTATTTTACTGTAGGGCACCCACCCACCGCAGAGGGGTGGGGGCCATGGGGGAGGACATTAGGTTCCTACCTTATTATAATTAAGGGCCCCCACCCACCGCTCAGGGGTGGGGGCCAGGGGGGAGGACATTAGGTCCCCCCCTTATTATAATTTAGGGCCCCCACCCACCGCTCAGGGGTGGGGGCCAGGGGGAGGACATTAGGTCCCCCCCCTTATTTTACTGTAGGGCCCCCACCCACCACTCAGGGGTGGGGGCCAGGGGGGAGGACATTAGGTCCTTCCCTTATTAGTATTTAGGGCCCCCACCCACCGCTCAGGGGTGGGGGCCAGTGGGGAGGACATTAGGTCCCCCCCCTTATTTTACTGTAGGGCACCCACCGCGGAGGGGTGGGGGCCATGGGGGAGGACATTAGGTTCCTACCTTATTATAATTAAGGGCCCCCACCCACCGCTCAGGGGTGGGGGCCAGGGGGGAGGACATTAGGTCCCCCCCCTTATTATAATTTAGGGCCCCCACCCACCGCTCAGGGGTGGGGGCCAGGGGGAGGACATTAGGTCCCCCCCCTTATTTTACTGTAGGGCCCCCACCCACCACTCAGGGGTGGGGGCCAGGGGGGAGGACATTAGGTCCTTCCCTTATTAGTATTTAGAGCCCCCACCCACCGCTCAGGGGTGGGGGCCAGGGGGGAGGACATTAGGTCCCCCCCCTTATTTTACTGTAGGGCACCCACCGCGGAGGGGTGGGGGCCATGGGGGAGGACATTAGGTTCCTACCTTATTATAATTAAGGGCCCCCACCCACCGATCAGGGATGGGGGCCAGGGGGGAGGACATTAGGTCCCCCCCCTTATTATAATTTAGGGCCCCCACCCACCGCTCAGGGGTGGGGGCCCGGGTGGAGGACAATAGGTCCCCCTCCATTATTTTACATTAGGGCCGCCCCCACCCACCGCTCAGGGGTGGGGGCCAGGGGGGAGGACATTAGGTGTCCCCCCTTATTCTGATTTAGGGCCCCCACCCACCGCTCAGGGGTGGGGGCCCTTGGGGAGGACAATATGTCCCCCCACCCGCCGCTCAGGCAGGGGGACCTTAATTATTTATTTTTTTTACAGTGAGCATGCCCCTACTCACGGTATAGCGAGTAGGGGCATAATTTACTAATACTAAGTAATATTTACTTAGTATTGGTAAATTTGGCTGAAAGACCAATTTAGGTCTTTCAGCCTTTTAGTAGATAGCTCCCTAATACCTTGGGAATTAGGGAGTTATCTACTTATTCATTCCTGTCATTACATTGACTGACCAAGTAACTTACATTGTATATGAATGTATGTTACTTGATTGTTGTAAGTGTTGCAAATGCTTACAGCTGAATCCTGGTTATGTATGTATACTTTTTATTTAAAATTGTTTACAATGTAACATTCTTCTTCTTTCACTGGGTAAGTATATTAGTACTTAGGCAATACTGTGCTTTGGAACTTCGGCACTTTGACACTTCGGAAATTCGGTAATTTCGGAACTTCGGGACCTCGGCAATTCGGCACTTCAGCAATTCGGACATTCGGAAGTACCCGAATGTCCGAATTGTCCGAAATTTGTCCGAATTCATATTCGGACCGAAACGAATTTCACATGTCTAGTACTTAGGCAATACTGTGCTTTGGAACTTCGGCACTTTGCCACTTTGGATCTTCGGAACTTCAGCACTTCGGAACTTCGACACTTCGGAAATTCGGTAATTTCTGAACTTCGGGACCTCAGCACTTCGGCAATTCGGACATTCGGAAGTACCCGAATGTCCGAATTGTCCGAAATTTGTCCGAATTCATATTCGGACCGAAACGAATTGCACATGTCTAGATATTGATACTTTGGAGAGAGTTCAGAGAAGGGCTACAAAATTAGTTCATGGATTGCAGGATAAAACTTACGAGGAAAGGTTAAAAACTTACCAGGAAAGGTTAAAGGAACTTAACATGTATAGCTTGGAGGAAAGACGAGACAGGGGGGATATGATAGAAACATTTAAATACATAAAGGGTATCAACACAGTAAAGGAGGAGACTAAATTTTAAGAAGAAAAACAACCACAACAAGAGGACATAGTCTTAAATTAAAGGGGCAAAGGTTTAAAAAGAATGTCAGGAAGTAATACTCTACTGAGAGGGTAGTGGATGCATGGAATAGCCTTGCTTGGAGAGACCTTATCCTATTTTCCAGAAGTCATGGTTTCTCACTATTCAGAAGGAAACTAATTTGTTGGTAAGACACACATTTTTTATCTTCTAATGAGCGTGAACTGAGTGGCACATTGCTGCAGTTATAAGACATTAAATGCTAGGCACAATGACAAAGAAGTCTGTGTCCAATTCACATACATGTTTGATCATGCATTATCTGATGAATGGGGCTACTGCTGAACTATATATCCTTTTAAATTATGTGGAAATGGACAGGCCTGCTTTGATATAGATGGTTGGAATCTCTGGTGCCTGGGAACAGGAGATCCATGGCAAGTTCCTCAATAATACAAATAAGACAACAACTCCATCACAGCTTCTTCTCTTTAGACATTACTGTACAACATTTTGGTCACATAAGGTTACTTAGGCACTAGGCTGCCTTTCAAGTTTGTCATTGTTTTGTGCTTATCATTTTATTCTAAGGTCCCTGAGGAAGTTCACATATAGTGAACGAAACGCGTAGGACCTATTGGCATTTTATATCTTATTTTATATTATTTGGTGGAATTTTTTTCACCTTATCAATAAAGCTGCCATTTTTTCACCATCACTGGAGTCCTGCATTTTGTATCCATCAGTGAACAACAGAAGGGATCACTTGGCCCCCCACTGCTATCGGGGGAGGCACCCTAGAGCGCTATTTTCACGTAATCTTGTGAGTGCATTACATTTATACAACTTTGTTTTTTTAAATTGTATTACACTATGTATGCGTTTTGTTTGTTCTAGATTTACAGCCGTATCCCAAATTCCTTTGTTGTCTTGTATTCTTACCTAGGCACTAGAGTCTGAGGAAGGATCATGTAACTGAACATTGCTCCTTCATGTTATCTACTTGGTGCTGCAAAAGTAAACCCTGTATATCTAAAAAGAAGAAGCTGTTACACTGACACTTTTGTCTTATTTACATATCCTTTTAACCCCTGGAAATAATGGTAAAGCAAGTATTCACTGGCAGATGTGAGCCTGGTTTTGGCAGCGATCATTGCAGACACTCTTAAACTACTGCATCACCTCTCAACTTCTGGCACCGTTAAACTACAACACGTGTGGGCAACTCTCAGCTCTCCATATGTTGTGGACTATATCTCATCATAACGCTTTTACAGCCATGACACATCTTGAGTGTTGCTCTCACTGTGCCTAGATAACAGCTACACCTTGCTGATGATGCACAAATCACACTGAAACGATTGGCCAGGGTTGCTTTATTTTGTGCAGAAAGAACTTGCCTGCATTTCAGATTCTGACTGCCCTTGGGGGTGAGATCATACTGATATGTAAATCTGTAATGCCACAAGTGAGCAAAAACTATTTTGGATATTCCAAAGGGCAAGCTATTTAGTTTCTCACTTTCTGCATGTGTTCTTAGTTTTTCGTAGAGAAGCACTGTGGTAAAGCCATGCCAGTATACGTTTGCCCTTGGTTTCAAATGAACTCCAGTAGATTGGTCCAAAATCGAAAAACTCCAAAATTACAAATTACAAATTAAAAATTAAACGACACAGACAATGGACAAAACCCATTGTAGCGGAGCTACCTGTATCACAGCTGTACGGTTCGTCGGAATTGGTTCCCCGGAAAAAATTGCATGGACAAAATTTGAACCGAAACATCACAGGGATGAAACCCAAGTCAACTAACTTTTTTTTACTCAGACGTCTACTTGTTAATAATGGAGCATGGGACCCTTTTAGTCTTTTAGATGAATGCACTTAGCACAAGCTCCTGCCCTTGAGTTTAGCTCCCTTATTTACAGCCAGGGAGGTGAATCAGTGATCAGTTATGCATTGTCACTATTATAAAATGAAACAAAGAGGACACACTGTTCACACATAGAGCAAGCAGCAGTGATTTCTGTATGTGGAATGTTCCTTTAAACCAAGGTTCTTGTAGCTGTCAAAAAAATCATTGGATATGTAGCTTTTTTATTTGATATAAACTACAGATTAGCTGCATACCAATGAATATTAAAGAATAAACCTGACAAAAATGAACACCTCATATATTGCAAATATATAATACATTAACATTATGCAAAAAAACACCTTTTCAATTTGCCAACAAATGTCAGCAGCAGGTAGCCCCCCTAGCTGATAAAGAGGAGGGTCAAGGCTAATCAAGGCTCTCTCTTTCCCCCTGCTCTGTGCGGCCGCACAGCTCGCAAACACTTAAGGACGGCCCTGATGCACACACACCCCACCATCCACCTGATCTAAATGAAAGCATGAATTATCAGACCAGGCAACCTTCTTTCATTGCTCCATCCCCATTGAAGGTGCTTTCGGCAGTGGACAGGGGTCTGCGACTATGCAGCCCCTTACGTAGCAAACTGCAATGCACTGTGTGTTCTGACACATTTCTATCATGGCCAGCATGACGTTTTTCAGCAATTTGAGCTACAGAATCTCTGTGTGATCGGACCAGATTTGCTAGCCTCTGCTCTATACTTGCATCAATGAGTATTGGGAGCTTATGACCATGACGTTGTTTCACTGTATGTCCTTTCTTGACATTTTTGGAGATGCTCTGACCTAGCCACCACTATTTGTCCCTTGTCAAAGTCACTCAGATATTTTCGCTTACCTATTTTTCCTGCTTCCAATATATGAAACTGAAGAACCGACTGTTCTCGAGCTGTCTAATATAACCCACCTCTTCACAGGTGGGTTTGTAACAATAATAATTAATGTTATTCACTTGTCGCTGGTTTTAATGTTGTGGCTGATTAGTGTAGTTTATTCACATGCGACAGTTGCTCTCACAAAAGGATCAGTAAAACTGCTTTATAAAATGATAGCAGCCATAGGTTAGCTGCTATCAATGTAGGAGAAGAGATAAATTCTTCACAATTGTGATTGCGGCATAGGGACAAAATAGTTATAGATAACTGAGTAGTCTAGCTGCCTACCTGGCATCTTGGTTGCTCTCACTAAAGTGATTTTTGTTTACACATCAAATCCGTTATATCATGAGATAAAGTGAGTGCATTGTACTCCTTGGCTCTGAACATTGAGTTTTGCAATGCTGCTGCGAAGGAACTGCTCAATGTCCAATCTATTTCTCAATTATTGTATAACAAGCTAAAGTACAGATGTGGAAAGTCATTTGACTGATGATTTTATGCTACAAGAGACCATGAATTGCCGCTGTGCCTCTCTCTGTATTAGTGCTATAGCTGTGCTTCTCACTCCTTTTCACCATTTGACTTTGGTGGAGGCTGGGAAGCTTCTTGTGGTACCAATTGATGGCAGTCATTGGCTGAGTATGCGGGATGTTCTGGATTTACTGCATCAGCAGGGGCACCATGTTGTTGTAATCGCTCCAGAAAGTACTATACATGTGAGCAGCTCTCCAAGCTACCACCTCAAGGTCTATCCAGTATCCATCTCTCAAGCACAAATGAAAAAACACATCTCCTCCTTCACTTTTGAGATTTTTACCCCAAGGCCTCTCCTCCAGAAATTGCAAAAAATACGTGAAAATCTGAAAGAAGGAGCAGAGCTTATGATGGACACTTGCATTCACATGTTGAACAATAGTCACTTAATACAATTCTTGGAAGAGAGCTCATTTGATGCTATCTTTACAGATCCAATGCTGCCATGTGGTCAGATACTTGCCGAGCACCTCACTGTACCTTCTATCTACTTCATGCATGGGATTCCTTGCAATTTAGATACAAAAGCCTCTAAGTGCCCACTACCTTTATCTTATGTCCCACAAATGTCCACCGGCTTGACAGACCATATGACCTTCACAGAACGGGTGAAAAACATTTTGTTTGAGCTGGTCATGAGTATATTTTGTAATGATGTATATGTTCCCTACCAAGAGTTGGCCTCAAAGTTTTTAAAAAAGGAGGTTATATTGGAGGAGATTTTAAGCCACGGAGCTATTTGGTTGATGAGACAGGACTTTGTCTTGGACTTTCCTAGGCCAGTGATGCCCAAAATGGTCTTCATTGGAGGAATCAATTGTGGTGAAACAAAAACACTGAACAAGGTGAGAATTAAATCATTTTCTAGAACTGGTGTCTGTCTGCATGCATGTATTAATTATTGTTATGAATAAATATTTTAGCATCTTATGTTGACAACAGTCAACGACTTCCACACACCGCCCAATCTTAGTCGGTATGAAACTGGGAGGGTGGAGGAGCCAGACTATGAGGGTAACAGTGAAAAGGGCAGAGCTGCTCATAGAAGGGGGGTGTTAGCCTGGTGTGAATGCACTCCAAACTGACTCCGTGGCCAAACCCATTTAGGGCCAACCATGCACAGAGTGCTGCTGAAGTTTCTCAGTGTAGTCATATAGCCCTGTTACAAGGGCTTGTGGGTGGTAGGTGATATTCTTGAGGAGGGATGAGATGGGTGAGATCTCCCCCCCAGTAATATTCTGGTTAAAAGTCCTTGCTTTGGATATGTGCAGTGAAGCTAAGCTGGTTCATTTCAGCTTCCTCCCCCCCCCCCCCCCCCCCCGTTTGTATTTTAACCCCTTAGTGACCAGAACACTTTTTAATTTTCTTACCGTTAGGGACCAGGCTCTTTTTACATTTCTGCGGTGTTTGTGTTTAGCTGTAATTTTCCCCTTACTCATTTACTGTACCCACACATATTATATACAGTTTTTCTCGCCATTAAATGGTCTTTCTAAAGATACCATTATTTTTATCATATCATATAATTTACTATAAAAAAATTTTAAAATATGAAAAAAAAAAACCTTTTCTAACTTTGACCCCCAAAATTTGTTACGCATCTGCAACCGCCAAAAAAACCCGTGCTAAATAGTTTCTAAATTTTGTCCTCAATTTAGAAATGCCCAATTTTAACATGTTCTTAGCTTTTACACGCAAGTTACATTGTAACACTGATATCTGTCAGACATCTCTGAATAACCCTTCATATGTATATATTTTTTTAAAAGAAAGACAACCCAAGGTATTAAACTTGGGGTATTTTGACTCTTTTCATGCAACCATTTTACCACCAATCTATGCAAAATTAAAAACAAATAATAATAATAGGTGATTTTTTTGACACACATAGCAATTTAAGAGTACATGTACGGAGAACTTTAAGGGTTACTGCCAAAGAACACCCCAGTATGTGTTCAGCATTGTAATGTGTCCAACTTGTAATTTTCACACATTGTCATCATGCACCCATGTCCTATTTGGGACATTTTTGAAGCCGGACAGTGTAATTTACCCCCATCAAACTATATATTTTTGAAAAGTAGACACCCTAGGGTATTTCAAATGGTGATATTTTAACACTTTCCATGCACTAATTCTACCACCGGTCTTTGTCAATCTTTTGGGTAGTCATTTTTTTGTGTTATTTTTCACACACATTTTACTTTACATTGCTATGTTAGGTCTGCCTCTAGTGGCTGTTTACCAGACAGTCACTAGGGGCACTTCCTGTTGTTTCATGCAGTATGACTTTGTGTAATGATGCTGGGCTTCCTCAGGCTCCGCAGGAGGACTTTCAGCGTCTTCAAATCTCCCTTAGGAAAGCATTAAATCAATGGTTTCCTATGGGAAGGCCTAATGTGCGCATGGCTCTCAGCACACATGCACATTAGGTTTCCCCTCAGCACTGACGTTGGAGGAGACAGAGACAGAGTCAGCACCGAGGGACTAGGTGGGTTAGTGTAAAAGGATTTATTAGCCTTTATTTCCCGGTGGAGGGGGTGGACAATGGAAAACTTTTGTGTTCGATATACAGCTTTGTATTCCTAATGGACTAATTCTGACCGCAATGGCAAGTTTGAAGCCAAATATGGTCGGAATTCGGTCAGCCAGGCAAATCCACTGCAACCGCACAGATACATTTGGTGTACAGATTAAAATTGGTACTTTCGCATCTGTATCCTATGCAAAGTATCAGATTTGGAATATTCACCAAGCACAGATTTGCTAAGATTCAGAACTGAATTTATCCAATAGGATGCATATTCTCAAATTACCGTTCACTTGCGTTTTTGCAAGTGAAAGTTAATTTTAATCTATTTGCCTGCTAGCAGCCATGGGGAAAATAGTTAAATAAACCTTGACACTATGAGGGTTTATTATATGGCGGCTGGCCAGAGCTTGCTAGCCGCTGCAACATTAAAAAAGATAAAATAAATAAAAAAGAAATAAGCTTATAATGATCAGTAACACCCCCATAATACTATAAGCGAGGTTTAAAACCACCCTATGCCCTCACCTTTGCCTCAATCCCATAGTCCACCCCTGTGTTCCCACCCATGCCTTGTGAATCAAATCAGTTATATCACGAGTGAAAGTGAGTGCATTGTACTCCTTGGCTCTGAACATTGAATTTTGCAATGATGCTGCTAAGGAACTGCTCAATGTCCAATCTATTACTCATTGTATAATATGCTAAAGTACAAATGTGTAAAGTAAATTAGCTGATGAGTTTATGCTACAAGTGACCATGAATTGCTGCTGTGCCTCTCTCTGTATTAGTGCTATAGCTGTGCTTCTCATTCCTTTTCACCATTTAACTTTGGTTGAGGCTGGGAAGCTTCTTGTAGTACAAATGGACGGCAGTCACTGGCTGAGTATGCGGGCAGTTCTGGATTTACTGCATCTGTGAGGGCACCATATTGCTGTAGTCACTCCAGAAATTACATCTGAGCAACTCTCCAAGCTATGAGCTCAAACTCTATCCAGTATCCTTCTCTCAGGCAGAGATGAAAAAACGCATCTCCTCTTTTTCTTCTGAGATGTTTACCCCAAGACCTCTCCTGCAGAAATTGCAAAAAAAATAGTGGAAATCTGAAACAGGGAGCAGCGCTTATGATGGACACTTGCATTCACCTGTTGAACAATAGTCACTTAATACAATTCTTGGAAGAGAGCTATTTGATGCTGTCTTTACGGATCCAATGCTGCCATGTGGTCAGATACTTGCTGAGCACCTTGTTGTACCTTCTATCTACTTCATGGGTGGGATTCCTTGCAATTTAGATACCAAGGCCTCTAAGTGCCCACTACCTTTATCTTATGTCCCACAAATGTTCACAGGCTTTACAGACCATATATGACCTTCACAGAACGGGTTAAAAACATTTCATTTGAGCCGGTCATGAGTTTATTTTGTAATGATCTATATGTTCCCTACCAAGAGATTGCCTCAAAGTTTTTGAAAAAGGAAGTTATATTGGAGGAGATTGTAAGCCACGGACCTACTTGGTTGATGAGACAGGACTTTTCTCAGAATTTCCTAAGCCAGTCATGCCCCAAATGGTCTTTATTGGAGGAATCAATTGTGTTGAAACAAAGCCACTGACCATTGTGAAAATTAAATTCAACCTATGGCGCTAACAATGAAAGGAGCAGGGCTGCCCAAAGAACGGGTGTATCATCCTGGTGTTAATCAGGCTGACTGACTGCCTTCCTGGCCAGGCCCAATCAGGACAGATGGTGCACACAGTGCTACTGAAGATTTATCTGCATGCCCTGACACAATTCATCACAGCATGAATATGTCTAATAATGCGCTCGCATGTGCTGGGGACAGTTTCCTGATGTCCCCAGTTCTGCAGCAACACAAATAAACCAGAATGTAAGGACTGGACAGAATGGTTGCACTGGATCTGGGACTGATAGGAGGTATGTTGCAACCAGGCAAGGACCAACAGCAATCTGGGCCCAGGGGCAGATTTAGACCTCGGGCCTCCTCAAAACCAATACGTATGCTCCAGGCATGAATTCACCCTACTGTTAAAAGAACACTGCAAATACATAGAGCACTTCAGCTTATTAAAGGGGCTTTATGTCTATGGAATCTGTCATTTAAAAAAAATAAAATCTATAAAAGTTCCTATTTTATTAAAAATCTGCACTTTTATAAGTGGGTACCAAAACACCTGTTTGACAGCTTGGGGAGATTTCTTCCTCTTCTGTTGGCCCTACAGAGTTGCTTAAGGCATCTGCCAATATTTCACAATGATCTGTACTACTACTGCTCATTGACTTATATCTATCAAAGAAAGCCAGCATGTGTACACTCTCAACCACAAAAGCTTTTCTATGAGAAGCCTCTGATTGGTCAACTTGCGGGCACAGACTGAACGTCTCTACTGGGGATAGAGAGGAGGTCTATGCAAACTGCCTAAGTGTTCAATCTGCCCCTAATGCAATGCATGTAAAACAAATATTGTGGCACTTTTTTGTATCCTGCGGTTATGATTCTAGAAATTATGTTAAGATCCTATAATGAATATAGTCTCTGGACTATAGACCAACCAGTTGGTTGTGCTAGCTTTTGATACCTTAAGTTGGAAAAGAAAAGTAGACCAACTATGGGATTAAGAGAGCATAATGTCATATTCAAATTTTGGCATGAGATTATTTTGTCCCTAAATGTATTATTTAGATCACCCTGGGATTGTATAGGATATGAGCTTTTCATGCATATATGCAGGTATAAAATCAAACTGATAACAATCTCTAACATGTTTCTATCCATGATCTTTGTCCCTTTTCATAAGCCATGACAATATTTGCCTTTCCTTGAGTGCCTGGGTGGATTCACTACATGTACTTGATCTGTTCTGACTTGTACTTATTTTTGAATATTTTCCATTGTTCAGCTTGACCATGTTTCTGCTCTCTTACCTTTGAATCATTTGTGTTTGAAAAACATCTGCATCAAAGGTAAAAAAAAGTCCATACACAAAACATATTTCCAAAAAAACAAAAACAATTAAAAAGATGAATCCAGAATCATATATTCATATTTTCTTCATCATTTAAGTTGTGTATGGGGTCTTCTGATTCACTGTAGACATTCTGGATGAATCTAGGTCATTTACAATTAATGTAAACAATAATGATCAATTCAACCACCATATTGTGAGCCATGAACGTTCAGAGGTTCCCAAACTATTTACTATTTCTCCTGGGAGTAACTGTTGACATCTTGGGGCTCTGTCCTCAAACTCTCTAGTGATGGTGAACAGTTACTTGGCAACTTCTCAGTTACTCTACTTGACCCTAAACCCTCATAGCATAGAGACAGTGGCCTGGCCGCCTGGGGAGGCAGGGCGGAGGAAGAGCAGGGAGAACCTGGGACAGAAAGAAATGCATAGATTGGAAATAACAGCAACTTTAGTTAGGTAATTGAGCCGTTTCTCAATTTGTGTTTCAAAAACAAATACTTTGTGTAGGTTTGTGCAGAGAATTGTCCAGATCATTGCCAATAATTGAGCAATATTGCAAGCTCACTGATCTACGTAAAAGTCCCTTTGATCCCATGTACCTGAGTGAGTGCCAATCAGGTGTCAGCTAAAAACCATTTAATAAATAACAATTCCTAAAATATTAATGAATGTTCTGTGTTGTTTGGCACATGCAAGTAGTGTTCCAAAGGCTGCATGGTAATCAGGCAAAAAAAAACTGCAACCTTTGCCATGGACTCATGCCACTCGAACGTTGTCCATCGATAAAATGCAACTGAGCACCAAACTCACAGACTTTACACAGTTAGACATATTAACTAAAATTATTTTTTGTGAATTAAAATGTTTGGTCAAAATATCTGAACTGAAGAAAATCTCCAAGTTAACTATGTTTTCAGTTTGGATTCTTGATTATTCATATTTTAGTGAATGATCCTGACTGTATTAGTTAAATTTGGTTTGAAAAAAAAACTAAAAAACTAAAGAGATACAACTCATCTTATCACATCAATACCCATCTCTACCAGCACTGGTGGCTCTATACAGCCTTGCGTTCATGGATCGGGACATTACATTTCACTTATTGGGACATTTTATTGATTTGGTAAAATATGTTTAAGGAACATTCCAAGTGCCATAAGCATTACAGAGTGCTCTAGTAAAAATTTTGGTAGTTTTACGCTTCAGCAATACCAGGGGTCATTGCATTTGTTTATGCTAGTGTCATTTTAAACACCTCTGGTGCAAATTACTAAAATTGAAGTAATCACCATACAAACCTCTGAAACCAACATTAAAATCCCTGTATTTTGTATCGCATTGTTCTAATAGAGTGACTATTAATTGGGTAATCCATCATTTGAAAAGCGATATTGAGAAACTTTAGAGCTTGTGTGAAAAAAGCAAAGTTCATATCCTGATTGTTTAAACTAGACTTATCTGTGTAAATGTTCCCTGGAGATATCTTTCGCACAATGAACCAGCAGAATCTCATGTAAAGTCACACAAGAACTGCTTTCTTTGCCGGTAGCAGAAATGGTTCCAGGTATTCCTATTAGAATTGTACTTTTTTTGGTGTCTCTAAGTCTAGCTTGTGGTGGGAAACTACTTGTGTTTCCCCAGGATGGTAGCCACTGGCTCAGCTTGCAGACGGTCGTTGATAAATTAGCAGATAGAGGTCACCAGATTGTCTTGGTCATCCCAGAAACCAACTTTCTCTTCAAAGATCTAGGCAATGTAACTGTCAAAACATTCTCCTTGCCTTATACTAAAGAATTTATGGACTCCCAGTTTAAAGAAGCTGCCAGACTTATGTTCACACACATGTCATTCCTACAGAAGATTGAATCTTTGTACACCAGAATTACAAATACTAGCAACTGGCTTTTGACTTCATGTCAACACTTTCTGAAGAATGATAGTCTCATCGGATATTTGGAGCAAAGCAAATTTGATGCTATGTTAAGTGACCCTGTCTTCCCATGTGGGGAGATAGCGGCACAATACCTGTCTATTCCTTCAGTCCACTTCATGCGTGGGACTCCCTTTGGAATGGACCTGGAAGCGTCTCAATCTCCTAACCCTCCATCCTACGTGCCCAGGATTTTCACCCAATACACAGACCAAATGACCTTCTGCCAAAGAGTCAAGAATGTTATAGTGCGAACCACTGATTTTTTCATGTGCAGGCTATTCTATAAACCTTTTGCACAGCTGGCTTCGGACTTCCTGAAGAAGGATATTACTGCTGTGGATCTTTTCAGCCGGGCTTCCATCTGGCTGATGAGATATGACTTTGCTTTCGAATTTCCCAGACCTATAATGCCAAACATGGTGTTGATAGGAGGCATAAATTGTGTACGCAAAAAGCATCTTTCACAGGTAAATCATATGTTTTATCTATCATTCGGTTTTAGTTTATTCAGATGTCAAAAGTCTTCTAATGAATGTGACTCCTCTTCGCAAAAGGGTCAAATGCAAAGCAATGTTCCATATTCATAATATACAGAAAAGAATATGATAGCATTAGGCAGAGTTGGCGTGTGTGTGTGTGTGGGGGGGGGGGGGGGGGGAGGGGTTGTGGGGGATTCCACTTTCATCACATTAGCATGTTCATGCTTTTTTCTTTTACACATCAATGTACTAATTTTTGCAAGTAGCTGCCTGCTTATTTAAACAAATGTCCGACAGTGTACAGTTAACATTTCAGTCCAAATCTGTTTTTTTTTTTTACATTGCGTTTGTTGACTGTACGCAGCTGTACTTTTTTTTAATATGAAGTAATTTGACTACTCTACTTCACAGTGAAAAATTAATTTTCAATGTAAATTTTGTTCTCACCTGTGTATCTGCGCCCTACACTTTGCAATGCTTTACGAGGCTGGTATAAGAATGTTTCCAGGGCTGCTTTATGTCTCAGTCTGGCCCTGGGAAGCCCTGGGTGAGAGTGATCCAACACGTCATTCCTCGCAGTGCTCTACGGTAGCTGCGCAGCGGTTGAGGCAGTGCACAGAATGGGCTGTTTTCCAAACATTCCCTGACATGGGTAGTGGTGTGAATGTTATCAGAAATCCCCTATTGTTATTATTATTATTATTCTTTATAAAGTGCCAACAAATTCCGCAGCGCTGTGCATTCCTACATACCCTGCTGTGGGACAGGAGTAATTAAGAAAATGTGGGATCCCCAGAACTATTAATATCTCTGCAGAGATGTCATATGAGTTTCCCCATCTCAGGGAAAGTGAATTCACTCCATAGCATTTTGTGTGCTGGATGAGGGTGATGGGATTTCCTGCTACCTTATTTCTTATTTGTTTGCGCTGATGGATATTTAGAAACTTGGAAGCTTTCTGGGAACTTGTGCTGAAATGTCTATTTGCTGAGGAACAAAATAAAATAGTTTAAAAAAAAAAAAAGAAGCTGTTTTCACCTGTCCTGTTCCAACAGTAAATCCATATCTGCCACCATTAGTATTTCCTCAAGGAGCAGAGATAGTCTTCACCCCTCCCACACTGTTTAGGAGCATGTAGTCACTGGCTGCATCACTGCTGAATGCTCTCCTGATATGAAACTGACAACAGACTACCTTCTATAGCAAAACCAAAAAGAATCTGGCACTTTGAATTACCAGAACAGAAGTTTTATATGAAACCCTCCAGCAATGTTACATCCCCAATAAGGGCTTTTATCAAGCAAAAAACACTGACCAAAACTGACATCAACAGCCGTCAGTAATGAGTTAGGAGTACAGGTGCTATACTCACTGTAAATGACATTGAGGCAACTTAAAGGACCACTATAGGCACCCAGACCACTTCAGCTTAACCCCTTAAGGACCAAACTTCTGGAATAAAAGGGAATCATGACATGTCACACATGTCATGTGTCCTTAAGGGGTTACAGGGACACTATAGTCACCTGAACAACTTTAGCTTAATGAAGTGGTCTGGGTGCCAGGTCCAGCTAGGTTTAACCCTTTTTGCAGTAACCATAGCAGTTTCAGAGAAACTGCTATGTTTACTTTAGGGTTAGTCCAGCCTCGAGTGGCTGTCTCATTGACAGCCGCTAGAGGCGCTTCCGCGCTTCTCACTGTGATTTTCACAATGAGAAGACGCCAGCGTCTATAAGAAAGCATTGATATTGCTTTCCTATGAGACTGGCTGAATGCGCACGCGGCTCTTGACGCGCATGCGCATTCAGCCGGTGACGGAAGAAGAGGGACCCTTCCTCACCATCCAGCCAGGTGGCAGTGGGACCCTGAGGGTGGGGGCACCCTCAGGGCACTATAGTGCCAGGGAAATGAGTATGTTTTCCTGGCACTATAGTGGTCCTTTAACCCCTTAAGGACACATGACATGTGTGACATGTCATGATTCCCTTTTATTCCAGAAGTTTGGTCCTTAAGGGGTTAAAACAGTGTCACACACATCATTTTTGCAGTTTGCAAATGTGCAATCATAGTAATAATTGCAGATCCCTTACAAATGCTCCTGTATAAATACCGATCTTGGTGTTCCTGAATGGAAATCTATACATATATCTATACATTTGACACAGGTATTAGTGAGCATTTCGTAACCTCCTAATATCCATATATAGTATGCTAGCGGTAAGAGTGTGGGCTAAGTCTGAACAAAAGTATGTGTGCATGCTGTTGCCTACGCAGAGGTATAAAGTGTCAGGCTAGGTAAGGCACTTGGCAATTTAGTGCATTTATTGTCCTAGTAGTACTGGGCATTGTGCATCCTCACAAGTCCCAGTATGGTGGCAGCGATATGTTGAACTGAGGTTGATCATAAGAGCGCGTCCAGGGCCGGATTAAGAGCACACTGGGCCTGGTGCTGACAATTATGATGGGCCTAATTACGGAATCTTATCGACCAAAAACACTAAAACAGTCACACCTATCTGATGGAGATGGTGCTGGAGGGAAACTCATAGGATGCAGCTATGAGAAAACACATACTCTATGCAAATCTCTCTCTAATTTATGCTTTCATCTTTCAAGTAAATCCATAACCCCTAACAGCCGTGTCCAGTGAAGCAGGAAGTCAATGGGTGGGGTAAAAGGGTGGGCCACTGGTGCTACCAGACCTGCCAAAAGGGGATAACATGACCAGGCCTGCTAAAAGGGGAGAACATGTGACCAGACCTGCCAAACGGGGAGAACATGCCCAAAAAAGGGGCATGTCTGTCCAAAGAATTTGAAGGACAGCCTGGCATGAATGCATGTCAGGCTTCCCGCCAATCCTGCAGGCTGTCCAACTAAGGGCATACTATGCAGGTAGCACCCTGAGCTTGACATAAATGCGTCTAATGATGCGCTCACTCCATGCTTTCTAAGGACTGTCCCCTAGCACTCGCTGGTCCACTTGTCTCCGTACCTTCTTACTAGCAGGCAGAAGTTCCTGGTATATAGTCTGAGAAAGAGAAAATATGTATGCAGTAAGTGTAAAAGAAAGGGGACATGCCACAGTGAGAGACCAACGTCTGCATTACCTGAACTAATTTTATTGTCAGCCAGTCCACACAAGTTTTGTTCCCATACATCCCTCTTAAGCTTCCAAACTTAAAGGGACACTATAGTTGATGTAGATTAATGATGTAGATTAATTTAGAAATAAACAAATATGTTTAAATGTCTATCTGTTCCTGTCCAAATCTGAGATGATTAAATTGCGTATACGCAGAAGTAAGCTCACACTGACACATGGAGTTCAGGTTAAAAGCACTTCAGAAAATTTAATGCAATCTGGTTGGAAAACAGTTGTGCAGATCTTTTTAAAAGCAAAATGACATCATCATTGAATATCAGATAATAACAAATAAACATCATTAATTGGATTAAACGTTATGTGACTATATCAGTGTCCACCCATCAATATTATTAATTGGATCAAAAACTAAGTGGTTAGCTTCGTGTCCACCCACCAAGAGGTGGTATTATTTTGGACACGGGTGGGGACAAGGGGGTCTTGAGCGTCATTTTACACGGTCGGTGATGTCAGATCTCGTGGTCAGGTGCAAGGTCTCTTATGAATAGAACATTTCATTACTACAGTGTTCTCATGGCCTTCAATTTATACTATGTTGCGAGTTAGGGGAAATTCAGCAGTTCCTGGGTTAGTCATATCTTTATGGAAAAATACAGTCTTTGTCTATTGTGTTAGATGTGCTGAGCAATTCTGTCATGTAATGTAGTTTTCATATGGAGAAGTCAGGTTAGGAGGACAAAATGGAGGATTTGTCACAGCATCAGGTTAAAATGGAGTTAGTGCAATAATTCAATACAAGTACAATAAAGATTTTTAATAATTCTACATCAGTCCCCCCTATGAAATGTTAATATTCTAAGAGATAAACTTTATTAGTTAGTTTCAGAGGACAGGTTAGCCCAAAGGCACAAAACCCTATGAAGTAACGGTTCTTAAAGTCTTCTTAGTTCTTCAGAGGGACATCATAAATAGACGAGCTTACATTACCATATGGACCTGTGTTATCTGGAATATAGGCACAACAAGTCATGGTGACAGGTAAACGTTGTTGGTTGCAATAGATATAATAAATGCAAATCAAAATATTATTATAATTATTAGCAGTGACGATTGGGAAAATGGACTCAAACTTTCCTTTTACTGCAAAATCATCTGGTACCCCCCTTGGCACACCTATGGCATCCATATATATATGTGTGTGTCAAACTTTCCCTTTAGAGGGGTGCTCCTCTTTATGTTCTGAAGCATGAATGTGGTGTGTCAAGAGTACCTTGTCATGTATTATGTGTATGGACATAATAACCTTGGCTAGGGCGCATTTGCTTATGCATTGTAGTATTAAACCTGTCTCACGCTACACCAGCGTAGGTGGACTCGGATCATTTAGTCAATATTAATATCACCACAAACTCAGGATGGGCAAATAATCCTGAGGGAGCTTGGCGTTTGGATTGCTTTAGCTTCACGAGGTCTCCTTTTGGGGTCCTCGGCTTTCCATCGATGGCAAGTGGTCAGGCATTATTATGGCCATCAAACACCTACTTGTTGGTATCTTTTTTCTTTAGAGTCAAAAGTGTGTCAAAATCAACAAATGTTACTTCTCATGTTGCAGAGAGAGAGAGAGAGTCTTGAATCTGGAACAATGAATCCATTGAGTGATCTCTGCAACTTTCACAATGCACTATTGGGTATATGGTCTTGGTTGTCACATTGATGACCGGCTAGGCTTCTGGCCATCCTGACAAAATGTCTATTATAACTAGTGCATATTTGACCCAGTAGCTCTTTGTCACCTGGATTCTTGAAAGGGATATTGAGAGTTAGCTAGGTGCTTAGCAGTATTTAGAGATCAAAGAGTTCATGAGGGTCTTGGATAGGTATAAAGTTCCATGGGCTCACTGCCCAGTACATGCTTTTGGGTAAACAGAGCTTGAGAGCGTTGGAGTACAGCCCGTCTTCAAGGGTTGCCCCTTTCTGTTTTTCCAGCTTTGTATTTCTTCAGGGTCAGTAGCTGCTTGTCATTCTTTCAGAAGCTTGAGATCTGTAGGTAGGATTTACATGGTGAGTATAGAAGTTTCTTTAGCGGACACCATTCTGTCCACTTCCCTTGGTGCACTTGTGGCTTGGTTGGCAGCTTTTAGTCAGCTGAGTGGTGCTTCTTATCTTCCAGATTGATCCAAAATAATGTGCTGCACCCAGGGCATATCTTGAGTCAGTGTAGATATTGGCATGTCTTCCTTCAGGCATTTTGTATGCCACTGAGAAGGCTGTCCATTCAGCGTCTTGAGCAGATGTGAATGAGGAAAGTGAAGATGCTTGACGTACCTGATCTTCTGTAGCAACAGCAAATCCAGTATGGTACCTTTCCTCTTTATCCGCAAACAGAGTAGAGTCAGGATCTGGTAAAGCTACTGCATGCTCTGTTGAAAGGTGTCTTGTTTCTTCTTTCATCTGTTCAAAGCAACCATGAGGAGCAGTAGAAGAGGTTTCCTCACCTATTTCTGTGTGAGATTGGGGGGTATTTGTCTTTCTATTTACAGTTCTCTTGTTGACCCCCCTCTGTAGAGAGTTGCAAATTGATTGTTAGTGTTTCATGTGTTCCTTTCATGAGGTTTCTGGGGGCTTAGTGAAGAAAAAACATGAGGGACAGCCACCCCCCTTACAGGTGTCTTACTTCCATGGGAATCTGGGTCAGGACCGCACTATTTCCTTGAGAGTGCCCAAAACAATTCTTTCATGTCTGAATAATTTTTCGTTAGTGTGGTATTCCCCCCTGGGAAGTGGCGGAAGAGTGGCCAGAGCAACATTTCTTCAAAAATATAATGTCGTCAGGTAGAGGCAGAGTTGTCTATGGGTGGAGGAAATTGGTAAGGAATAAGAAGGGAGGAAGCATATAAGGGATATAGATATGGTGGTGGGGAGATGGAAGAATGAGTAGTGGATAGAGTGAGAGGGAAGAAGGTGGAGTAGGAGAAGGAGAAGGTGGAGTAGAGGAAGGAGTAGGAGGAGGAGGAATAGAGGAGAAGTAGGAGGAGAGAGGAGAAGGTGGAGTGGAAGGAGAAAGTGGAGTAGAGGGAGGAGTAGGAGGAGGAGTAGAGGGGAAGTAGGAGGAGAGAGGAGAAGGTGGAGTAGAGGGAGGAGTAGGAGGAGAAAGTGGAGTAGAGGGAGGAGTAGGAAGAAGAAGGAGGAGTAAGAGCAGGAAGAAGGAGTAGGAGGAGGAGAAAGTGGAGTAGAGGGAGGAGTAGGAGGAGGAGTAGAGGAGAAGTAGGAGGAGAGAGGAGAAGGTGGAGTAGAGGGAGGAGTAGGAGGAGGAGTAGAGGAGAAGTAGGAGGAGAGAGGAGAAGGTGGAGTAGAGGGAGGAGTAGGAGGAGGAGTAGAGGAGAAGTAGGAGGAGAGAGGAGAAGGTGGAGTAGAGGGAGGAGTAGGAGGAGGAGAAGAGGAGAAGTAGGAGGAGAGAGGAGAAGGTGGAGTAGAGGAAGGAGTAGGAGGAGGAGAAGGTGGAGTAGAGGGAGGGGCAGTAGGGGAAAGTGGGGGACTGCAGATGAAGGGGAGGGATCGGTGGGAGGAATAAGCGGGGGTGGGCAGGTAAGGGAGCAGACAGGTGATGTAGCAATGGAGGAGACATCAGAAATCAAGACTAGGTAGAAATGCAATGGAGGCTGCAAATAGCCCATGTACAACAACTATTAACTGGCCCTAAGCTTTCCCTAGAGAAAAATAATAAAAGGCTAACATGCTCATCTCGTCTCCACAAGCCTCGAACGTTTCACTCCCATGGGTGGCCCATGATGGCTTGCCCACCACTTCTCCACACGGGGTCTTGTGCCCGCGGAGACAGACGCTATCCCTGACTCTTGTTCTTAATTTAATAATTTATATCTAACATCTCAAAATGTAATTCCTACTTATATCACAAATATACATTATCACAATTTTTATGTCTCGCAAATGGGATAAAATTTATTCTACTCTTCACTGATAATGTATCTTTAAAACATACGAAATAGACAAATAACATTGTCTTCTGGAAAATAAATGGAAAAGATAATGGAGATTTTGTTAAGCTTATAAATGGCTATACATTAATTCACATTTCTTGTTCTCCAGTTTCTGGCTGTTAATGACAATGTACAATGTAATAGAGCAGCAGGGAATGCTAGCAGAATGCTTGGTTGCATAGGGAGAGGTATTAGCAGTAGGAAGAGGGAAGTGCAGAGTACTGGATACAGTACTGGAGACCATATCTTCAGAAGGATATGGATACCTTAGAGAGAGTTCAAAGAAGGGCTATTAAACTGGTTCATGGATTGCAGGGTAAAATTCACCAGGAAAGGTGAAAGGATCTTGACAGGTATAGCTTGGTGAAAAGATGATAAAAGCATTTTAAATACATAAAGGGAAACAACACAGTAAAAGTGGAGACTATATTTAAAAGAAGGAAAACTACCATAACAAGAGGACATAGTCTCAAAAATAGAGGGACAAAGGTTTAAAAATGATATCAGGAAGCATTACATTACTGAGAGGGTAGTGGATACATGGAATAGCCTTCCAACTGTAGTGGTAGAGGTTAACTCAGTAGAAGTGTTTAAGCATGCGTGGGATAGGCATAAGGCTAAGCACTTGCTGCTAGTAACAGATCTAGAATTAATATACTATAATGCCCAAAGTCTCAATTCCTATGCATATGCAATAATAAAATATCTGGGCTTACAACAAAAATTATGTTAGTCAGTCTTTAAACTTGGCTTATTCATTTGTTCAAGAAATCTTGGTTTATTAGAACTTTCTTTTAGTAAATGTTCTTTAAGATAACCCTTCTTTCAGCATGTTATCAATCTTTGTACACAAAGCTAAAACACACTTGTTACTTATACGTGAAACGATAGACATATATATTCTATCTACATATTAACCATTACTTGTCACAGACACTTTCCTGATATAGGGAAACTAATAGTAGGATAATTTTAGTAATTGTAACCTTTTTGTTCATAATATATGGGAATTAAGGAAGACAGCATGTCTTTAAGATAGGATGAGCATGACACAATACACGGGCGGATATGACCTCACTGATATGGTAAGGGCAGAGTGAGGGCAGGAGGAGGCGTGGGTACTAAGGACAACCTTCTTTTGTTCTAGGGGCCATTTTCTTTTAGGGCATTTCAGCTGACAAATGAAAGCATTATACATTTAACAGCCCGTGAAGCTTTGAAATAACATGGTGCAAAAAAAAAAATAAAAAAATAAAAAAAAAATAAACTCACGGGATGCAACCAACCTCCCCCATCATTCACCAGCTATTAATCACTCAACACGTCCAAATACATATACAACGCCACGGAACCTGCTGGCGTCGCACAAATGGCAGCAGCAACAACACACAAACCCTAGAAACCTCACTCCTATGTAAGTAGCAAAATACACAATTAGAATATTTTTCTAGAGTCTTAACAGTAGCTTCTGAACAACTCTACGTAACACTGAAGAGACAGACCTGAATCGCAAGCATGCCACCCCCCTCCCTCCTCCCCCCCGAACCTCCGCACACAGAGACCAGAAGCAAGAGAGGGAGGGAGGAGGGGGGGGGAGAGAGGGAGAGAAACAAGAGGTGGGGGGGCTGCAAGCATGACATTTTAACCATGTCAGTGCTGGAAAGACAGTTACGTTACAATTATTGCAAAAGCAAAGAGACACAAAAACACAACATTTAATAAGTCTCTCAGTGAAACTCAATACAAAACCCCCACCCTCTACCAGGGTAACGGCTAACACAAAATACAAAAACAATTATAATATACATATATTCTTAACCCTTTGTGATCTAGTTCTTCCTCAGCCCAACCTTCCTGCTGAATAGCATTGTTACTCTGTACCAGTAAGCTTGCTTTCTTCTCTGTCAGTAATCTACCACATGAAGGCACAGCAATTTTACACACTTTAGCAATCTCTATCTTCAACTAGATCACACGCGCTAGCCAGCCCTTATTGGGCTTTTCTAACCCTGTTCCATTCCCCTCCTATACAGGCGTCCCAGATATAGGGGAAAAAGGTTTTAAACAGTGTCTACAATGGTGGACTGACCACTCGAGAGGGGTGGGTCCCCCCCCAGTGCGTCTTCCCAAAACGTAGACTAGTCACTAATTGGAGGTGAGAAGTGTGTGACCAATCACTTCTCTCACAATAGAAATAGGAGAGGATAGAATAATAATATAGGAAGTATAGAAAAGGTAAAGAGTAAGGAAAAATCCTTAGGGACAGACACAGGAGTTTAAATGACTCCACATTAAACAAACAAGACAACAGTACAGTTGAAATACAGTGCATGCATCACAGTTCAAATGAAATCAACAATAATCCCTTTCCTTTACTCGTGTGCTTACTCCAAAGTCACCTCCCTCAATCCCGTAGTGTCTCCACTACCTGCGGCCGCGGAAAACAACTGACACCGGTCCGAATTCCGCCAGCCTCCCTCGTCACAGCAGCCCACTAATAGTGTCTGCGCTACCCTCACCCTTGTAGTGCCCCTATAAAAACCCACTTTATAAGTCTCACTACTCCGTGGCGATGAAGACAGCAATGCCTGCCCGAATTCATCCACCACAAATAAAAAAAATTGGAATGGCTCCAGCTCAGCGCTCAAAGCTGGAGGGTACCACCACTCTGCAAGCAGAGTAACGTGCACAGAGAAGCTAGCTAGGCTATCAAAGTGACACAAGAAGGATCCCCAGGAAACTATGAGTCTACACAATCTCCACAGATCCAACACACCTCTTTTTCCCTACAGCCCCAGCCACGAGGCTCCTAAAAGAGTTAAACAGGAAAAGATGACCCCCAGGAACACATCCACAGGTCAACCCCCCTTTTTCCCTACAACCACAGCACCGTGGTTCCTAAAAGGGGTAAAACAGGCAACAGAAGACCCAGGCAAATCCCCTCAGGTCCACCCCCCTTTATCCCAAAAGGGGTAAAATACAAACAGATAGACAGATATACTGAAGACCCAGGCAAGTCTCCTCAGGTCCACCCCCCTTTATCCCAAAAAGGGGAAAACAAGCAAGACAGAACCCCAGGCAAATCCCCTGCAGGTCCACCCCCCCTTTATCTCAAAATGGGGAAACAGGCAAACAATTCAAACACACCCAGGCAACAGATAGACTAAAATGCAGGTAAACAAGTGAGTAACGAGACACCGGGCAAGATATTACCTGTCTTTGATGTCCTCCCGGGAAGCAGTCACAGACACGTGGACGGGTCAATCAAAGGGGCCGGAACATACCGGTGGCTCTGCAGAAGTCTCTACCGTGTACCTGGAGGTGATCAATCTCCTTTCCTACCCCCAGGATTCCCCCGTCCAACCTTGTCTTCCTTAGGACGGCTCACCGGCCAGAGGTCATAGCCCGATGCCCCACGCTAGGCGCCAAATTGATGTAGATTAATTTAGAAATAAACAAATATGTTTAAATGTCTATCTGTTCCTGTCCAAATCTGAGATGATTAAATTGCGTATACGCAGAAGTAAGCTCACACTGACACATGGAGTTCAGGTTAAAAGCACTTCAGAAAATTTAATGCAATCTGGTTGGAAAACAGTTGTGCAGATCTTTTTAAAAGCAAAATGACATCATCATTGAATATCAGATAATAACAAATAAACATCATTAATTGGATTAAACGTTATGTGACTATATCAGTGTCCACCCATCAATATTATTAATTGGATCAAAAACTAAGTGGTTAGCTTCGTGTCCACCCACCAAGAGGTGGTATTATTTTGGACACGGGTGGGGACAAGGGGGTCTTGAGCGTCATTTTACACGGTCGGTGATGTCAGATCTCGTGGTCAGGTGCAAGGTCTCTTATGAATAGAACATTTCATTACTACAGTGTTCTCATGGCCTTCAATTTATACTATGTTGCGAGTTAGGGGAAATTCAGCAGTTCCTGGGTTAGTCATATCTTTATGGAAAAATACAGTCTTTGTCTATTGTGTTAGATGTGCTGAGCAATTCTGTCATGTAATGTAGTTTTCATATGGAGAAGTCAGGTTAGGAGGACAAAATGGAGGATTTGTCACAGCATCAGGTTAAAATGGAGTTAGTGCAATAATTCAATACAAGTACAATAAAGATTTTTAATAATTCTACATCATAGTCACCAGAAAAACTACAGCTTATTGTATTTGTTCTGGTAAGCAGAATCATTCCATTCAGGCCTTTTGCAGTAAACACTGACTTTTCAGAGAAAATAACTCCAATGGCCACTCCTTAGATGGCTGCTAGAGGTGCTTCCTGGGGCAGTACTGTCTAGTGTGCAGCACTGCCATTCAGTGTCTCCACCCTCTGCATGCAGACACTGAACTTTCCTCATAGAGATGCATTGATTCAATTTATCTTTATGAGGAGATGCTGATTGGCCAGGGCTATGTTGCACTTGTGCTGGCTCTGCCCCTGATCTGCCTAGTTGACCGTCTCAGCCAATCCTATGGGGAAGTATTGTAATTTGCTCAGACCACCACTTCTGATGATGTCAGCAGAGTCAGTTCAGAGGCAGAGCCAGCAGCTGCAGACTTGAATACAAGTTATATTCATTATACTTAGGGGGGCAAGAAGGGGCCAGGGTGGTGGTTTTAACATAATAGGGTCAGAAATACATGATTGTGTTCCTGACCCAATAGTGCTCCTTTAAGCAAGAGTATGTGAAGAGTAGTTAGGGTTGCCACCTTTCTTGGAAAAAAAATATCAGCCTTAATCATTTGTATAATCACAAGGAGTGACATCAGAGAAAATGCTGTAAAATCACCAACAAACTACTCACAGTTTGATTCTGCTGTATAGATGGATTGCTCACAGTGTCTCAGTCTCGCAAGTCACCCAGTGTCTCAGTGTCCCTATGTATCACAGTGTCAGTGTCCCCATGTTGCCCAGTCCCCTAGTCTCCTAGTGTCTCACTGTCCCCATTTTTCCCAGTGTTCCAATGTCTCAGTGTGTCCCCATGTCACTAGGATACTGGGGACACAGTGAGACATGGGGACACTGAGAGACCCGGGACACTGAGAGACATGGGGACACTGGGAGACATGGGGACACTGAGACATTTAGGGAAACTGGGAGAAATGGGGACACTGAAACATTTGGGGACACTAAGACACTAGGGACACAGAGACATGGGAACACAGACACTGTGAGACTAGGGGACACTGGGAGACTAGGGGACACTGGCTGGGAGACAGACACTTGGGAACACTGGGAGACATGGGAACAGTTGTGGACATAGACATGGGCACACTGGGACATATAGGGACCTGGGAGACATGGGGACACTAGGCACACTGTGACACTAGGAACACAGACACTGGGAGACATGGGGACACAAACATTTGGGGACACTAAGACACTAGGGACACAGACTGGGAGACTAGGGGACACTGGCTGGGAGACTAGGGGACACTGGGAGATTAGGGGCCACTGGCTGGGAGACAGACACTTGGGGACACTGGGAGACATGGGGTCAGTTGTGGACATAGACATGGGGACACTGGGACATATAGGGACACTGGGACACATGGGGACACTAGGCACACTGAGAGACATGGGACACAGACACTGGGAGACTTGGGGACACTGAGACATTAGCGACACTGGATGGGGGACATGGGGATACTGGGAGAAATTGGGACATAGTGTCTCCGTGTCCCAATGTCTCGGTGTCTCCCAATGTCCCTATGTCTCACAGCGTCCCCATGTGTCTCAGCATCCCTATGTGTCCCAGTGTCCCCTAGTGTCTCAGTGTCCCCATGTTTTCCAGTGTCCCCAAGTGTCTCAGTGTTTCCAGGTCTCCCAGTGTCTGTGTCCCTATGTGTCCTAGTGTCTTAATGTCCCCTAGTGTCTGTGTCCCCTAGTGTCTGTGTCCCCTAGTGCCTCAGTGTCCCTATATGTCCCCTAGTGTCTCAGTGTCCCCTAGTGTCTCAGGGTCCACATGTGTCCCCTAGTGTCTCAGTGTCCCCATGTGTCCCTTCTGCCATTCCAATCATCCCTCACTTCCCTGAGCTGTAGTCTGTCTCTGCAGGCTGGGAGCTGCTGTCTGGACTCTCTGTGCTGTGTAGCTGCTCCCCCACGGATCAGTGAGTAGAGATAGGCAGGGAGGGATATGCTGTAACTTCCTAACTTCCTATCCCTGCCTCTCTCCACACACAGTGAACCCTACTGGCCGGTGCTGGTATTGCAGAGTAATCTCCATTTATCACCAGTCAGGTGGCAAACCTAAGAGTAGTGTGTAAAAAAAAAAAAAAAAAAAAAAATTTTTTTTTTTTTTTTTTAAATGGGCCTATTCCATGGGCCTGGGCCTGGAGCTGCAGCTCCATCAGCCCCTATGTTAATCCGGCCCTGAGCGCGTCATAGTGAAGTATTGTCAGTCAGTAGGTAGTAGGCCAGATTGGCAGCGGCTATGGTCTGGGTGTGGCCCCTTGTATAGTACAGGGTATGGTGTATGTCCGCGTCACGAGATGGAAGGAGGGTTGTAGTCCCCTATCAAGGGATGAGATACTGCCCTCCCTAGTGGGCTGCGCGGAGGTTTCATTGCCTGTTGTTGACTGCCTGGGTGGGTTCCTGGAGCGGTCCTGTGGTATCCCTGTGGGTAATATTTGACCTCTTGGTGCAGTAATTACCTCTGGTTCCTAATGGGTTTGCGGGGGATAGTGGGGTTGGGTGTTCTCTGTCGTTTGGCGGCCTATAGGTTGCCGGTGGGTTGTGTGTTCATTGGCAGGTGGAGAGATATATTGTATTTTAATTCATATTTAATTTACTATCAGTGCATCCTATGTTTAAACTTTACATGTCACTCGGAAAAGTGTTCTTTTATTATTGAAAATATCTCGGTTGTTTAGATATAACATAGTATTTGTTAAGTATTTTAAGTCTATCTTACTCACTGTGATCAAACGTATTGGTTTTTTTTTTACTCTATTAACTTATTATTGATAATGTTATCTGTAAAGCTATATAACTTCATTATGGCTCTTGCTGTAATCAAAAAAGTTAATTTTTATTTGATTGACTTTGGATGTCATAGGGCTTATCAGAGGTGTGGAAATGAAAAAAAAAAAATCAATTGTCCAGGGACTAAAGTGTTTGCCCAATCTACTTGTCCGCCGTGAGAATCTACTTGTCCTGATACAAAAAAATATTTTAATCAAAACCGTATTTAAATAAGGTATTTATTAATAGTAACGTAGGAAACACACCTAACAATACTTAAAGTCAAGCAACAAATGCAAGTAGGTAGTGAACTTAAACAGAATCATTTCCAAATGAGAATTGTAGCTTACTTTCTCAAAAAATATAACTATAATTAACTGAGACAACCTCATGAGGATATTTATATCCATTGACATACTTGCTTACAGAAAAGGCAGTGCTTACACTGCTGAGCCTAAAGGGTCAATCTCTTTGTTCTAGAACCAGGGCCGGCCCGTCCATTGGCCATGGCTCCAGGCGGCACTCTGGCAGGGGTGGCATTTGCTGCCCTGTACACTAACAAATGTGCTGTGCAGGGTCCGGTTGCCTATCTGTAAATCTATATAGCGATTACCGCTATATATATAGTACCGGGTCGGGGGTCCCCTGCGAGCTTACACAGTGAAGTAAAGGTCAGGCAGTGTATGCTTCCCCTCCAGCAGCAGGAAGGCACAAGTGTGGGGTGGGATAGGGATAGGGATCTAGTGTGTGTAGGGCACACTGTGCGATGGGATAGGGATGTAGTGTGTGTGTAGGGCACATAGTGTGGGGTGGGATAGGGATGTAGTGTGTGTAGGGCACATAGTGTGGGGTGGGGTAGGGATGTAGTGTGTGTAGGGCACATAGTGTGGTGTGGGATAGGGGTGTAGTGTGTTTAGGGCACATAGTGTGGGGTGGGATAGGGGTGTAGTGTGTCTAGGGCACATAGTGTAGGGTGGGATAGGGGTGTAGTGTGTGTAGGGCACATAGTGTGGGATGGGACAGGTATGTAGTGTAAGTGTATATATGGCACATATGTGGGATGAGATAGGGATGTAGTGTGTGTAGAGCACATAGTGTGGGGTGGGATAGGGGTGTAGTGTGTGTGGGGTGGGATATGGATGTAGTGTATGTAGGGCACATAGTGTGGAGTGGGATAGGGATGTAGTGTGTGCAGGGCAGGATAAGGATGTTGTGTGTATAGGGCACATAGTGTGGGATAAGATAGGGATGAAGTGTGGGTAGGGCACATAGTGTGGGGTGGGATAGAGATGTGGTGTGGGTAGGGCACATAGTGTGGGGTGGGATAGGGATGTAGTATGGGTAGGGCACCTAGTGTGGGGTGGGATAGTGATGGCAGAGTGAGAGGTGATAGGTGGCAGGGTGAGGGGATGACAGAGTGTGGAAGGGAATTGCAGAGGGAGGGGGTGACAGGTGACCGAGTGTGGGAAGGAGGGGGTGACAGGTGACCGAGTGTGGGAAGGAGGGGGTGACAGGTGACAGAGTGGGGGAGGGAGAGTGAGGAAGTGACAGGTGGCAGAGTGAGGGAGATGGTGACAAGTGGTAGAGTGAGGAGGTGACAGTGAGTGAGGGAGGGGGTGACTGGTGGCAGAGTGAGGGGGTAACACAGTGAGGGAGGGGGTGAAAAAGTGAGGGAGGGTCACTGGTGGCAGAGCGAGGGGGTGATAGTAAGGAAGGGAGGGGGTGCCTGGTGTCAGAGTGAGTGGGTGACAGTGTGGCATGGAGGGGGTGTCTGGTGGCAGAGTGTGGGAGGGAGAGGGTGACTGGTAGCAGAGTGAGGGAGGGATGACTGGTGGCAGAGTGAGGGGGTGACAGAGTAAGGGTGGGAGGGAGTGGGGGCCTGGTTGCAGAGTGTGG
Organism: Pelobates fuscus; assembly: GCF_036172605.1. Classification (NCBI taxonomy): domain Eukaryota; kingdom Metazoa; phylum Chordata; class Amphibia; order Anura; family Pelobatidae; genus Pelobates; species Pelobates fuscus. The sequence continues at coordinate 71,537,649 of NC_086324.1, read as the reverse complement.
AAGGAAGGGGTGCCTAGTTGCAGAGTGTGGAATGGAGGGGGTGCCTGGTGGCAGATTGTGGGAGGGAGGGGGTGACTGGTGGCAGAATGTGGGAAAGAGGTGGTGACTGGTGGCAGAGTGAGGGAGGTAGGGGGCGACAGAGTGAGGGAGGGAGGGGGTAACAGAGTGAGGGGGGGTGACAGAGTGAGAGAGGGGGTGATAGAGTGAGGGAAGAGGTGACTGCTGACAAAGTGAGGAAGGGAGTGACAGTGTGAGAGGGAGGGGGTGACAGAGTGAGTGAGGGAAGGGGTGACTGGTGGTAGAGTGAGTGAGGGGGAGGGATGGGGTGACTGGTGGTAGAGTGAGGGAGGGAGGTGGTGACTGGTGACAGTGAGGGAGGGGGTGACTGGTGGTAGAGGGAGGGAGGAGGTGACTGGTGACAGAGTGAGGAAGGGAGTGACTGGTGACAGAGTGAGGGAGGGGGTAACTGGTGACAGTGAGTGAGGGAGGGGGTAACTGGTGACAAAGTGATGGAGGGAGTAGGTGACTGGTGAGAGAGTGAGGGAGGGGTGTTAGAAATACCCTTTTTACCTGGATCATAGGGGGGAAAAAATCAGTACGTTCTGCTGCTAGCCCACAGCAGGGCTAAACGAAAAAAATAACAACCTGCCCAGCGCCCGGAACTGCATGTCCCAGGCATCGGGCGATACGATTTGCGCATCCATGGTTTATTCAATAAACACAGAATTGTAGACCAAATTGCAACAGTATGAATAAATCACTGTAGCACTTTGTCACTGTTCTAAACAGAACACAGTGTAGTGTTCACAATTTCTAATAGATAAGCTTTTGATTGTACCAAGAAACAGTGACACAGGATGACGCAGAGATATACAGAGAGTGCTTTGGGTAGAACTTGGTCCCATTGCTGGATTCAAGAGAAGAGGGGGAAAAAACAAATAACAAAGCAGTAACAGTGCTAGTGAAGGCTTAGAATAACACTTAAAAGCCATATTAAAGACTGAGCTGAATGGCCGCATGGTCTCAGAGCTCCGGGACACGGCTAGAAATTGTGACATCTTACCGAAGCAAAAACCCGACCGAGATAACCGGCGAGGCAGGAGTGAGACCTGAACCACAAAATGGGTCGGAAAAACAAAAAGATAAAACCCGACAGACCCCACCTTGGCCAGGACATCGGCGCACTCCTCAGACAGGCACACCAGGCCACTAGGCCCAATATGGCCGACTACTCAGGGGCCTATTCAGACCTGTCCGACGACCTATCAATGGACGACGTGGTGGCAGCGCCGCTGGCGAGACCACCACCAGCCGCTCCACTGCTCAGCCCAGACAAGGATCCGGTGACAACGGCGGTGCTTAAAGACCTGCTGGCGGGCTTACAACAAACCATACTGGCAGATATGGCGAACCTGCGTGCGGACCTCCGGGGCCTGACAGGCCGGCTGGGTGACACGGCAAATAGCGGCAAATAGCCACAATGCAGTAAACAATACTGGGACTCAAAAAGCAAAACAAAATTTATGACACCAGATTTTCTACACTAGAGGATGCGAGACGTAAGAACAACTTGAAAATTAGGGGGGTCCCGGAAACCGTACACACGGAGGAATTGCCTCACATGCTGAGACGCCTCGCAGCGGCGCTCCTACCCCCAAGACAGGTGAAATCCCTGTCCCTAGAAGACTGCTTCCGCATCCCGAAAGCACCCAAGGCCCCAGCAACAGCCCCAAGTGACTTAATAGTCCACTTACGCAGAGGACGGGACAAAGCAGCAATGCTCGCAGCCCTCAGGAACCAAGACCCCTACAACTTCGAAGGAATGCAGCTCACCTTCTATCCAGATTTATCTGGAGGCACCTTGGCGTGGCGGAAAACCCTCAGGCCCTACACCACTATTCTTCAGCAGAACAGCGTACAATACCGATGGCGGCACACGAGAACCTTAATGATCCTCCAAGGAGAAACACGGCATACCGTCCTCGACATCGCTGAAGCAAAGGCCATAATGCACACACTGGGACTATCTCTAGACTCACGGCCGTCAGATGAATCTCAGAGAGGAGAGACTACAACGCAATGCTGGGACCCGGCGAAAGTGACCGTATTCGTCCCACGACAGCCCCCTGCGGTCCGACATGCGGAAGGGACTACCTGAACTCTCATTACTGCCATGTTATGCCTAATTACAAGTAACAACCTTAAGTTACCCCTACTTGGCAAACCATGCTACGCTCGTTATTTTTTGGTTTTACCTAGTTTGAGCACCACACTCACTCCTATAATCAGACTACCTGACCCCCCCCCCCCCTTAACCTCGACTGAACTTCCAGCTGACCGGCGCTAGCAGCCCCTAAACCAGGCGCTGCACCCCTAGCTCCAACGACAGACCATACGCACCGGTTTAACACCGAAACGCAGACTGACTTACCGCACACTGAGGCTCAAAAGGTACACAACCAGATATCAAAGCCTAAAACCAAGCCACACGACCCTCGTTACATAGGCTTCACCTGAGACGCATAGCCTGCGACCACGGCTAGAAATTAAAATTAAATGGGTATGTCAGACACAATAGGCACCCAACACACACTCTGTTATGGCACACATACCCTATTAGAACGACAATCACACGACTCACACTTATAAGAATAAAGAAAAAAAACTGTGCGAACCTTATATCAGTCACGTTGTGCATGTATATGTATGTTTAGCCCTGGACTGCTATTGTGGCACCATGGGCCTGTTTGTTAACTTGCGCACTACAAAAATAAAGAATAATAAAAAAAAAAAAGCCATATTAAAATGCACACCGACTAACATTTCAAATGGACAAATAGGAAGCCTTTAATTTTTGGGTTGTGGGTAGAAGTGTTATATATCCCACCCCTTGACATGTGCCATTGTAACGATCTAATCAATGTTATAAACTCCACCTGTCAGTGGTTTTAATGTTGAGGCTGGTCAGTGTATATAAAGCCTAAAAGACATTGACACTATATAAATCTTTGAGCAAGGTTACATTTTGACTAAGCATTAACTGGTTCGAAGACCCCACTGATTTTAGAGCATTATCTAAAGCCAAAGTACAATACAATACAATCTTATGCAAATAACGATCTAAGTTCGATTTCCTCTGTTGACAAAACCTGATTAGGAAAGACAACTATGCTAGTGGCAAACAGCAAGCCCAAGCAGGGACCAAGTAGGACCTTGAGCCATATAGAAAAAAACAGAACTCTTCCAACGCCCAAGCCAAAGTCTGTCTGCCATTACAGAGAAAATACAATATTTATACAAATCCCTACATACAGGGGAGGGCTGGCAGCCTTAGGCCTGTGGGGCAAATCCAGTTAAGTGGCCCATTGCACCAAGAGGAGAGTAAAAACACATTTCCCATGTGATTTAAAGTGGGGGCAGTCACCTAAATACACACTCACTGACAGGCACACACACTTGCTGATTTGACACACACTAACAAACACACACTGACTGACAGGCGTGCACACACTGTTAAAGGCATACTGACTCCCAAAGACAGACATACTGACACACAGGCATACTGGCTGACACACACAAACTGGCACACACGCAGAGACATACTTGCACACACATAGACAGACAAACTGACACACACACAGACAGACATACTGGCACACACACAGACATGCTGACACACACACAGACAAACTGGCACACCATCAGAGACATACAATAGAAAGACATACACACAGACAGACATACTGACACACACACACACAGGTATACTGGCTGACACACACACACACACACACAGAGACATACTGACACACACACACACACACACAAACACAGATATACTGACACACACACACACACACACATTCAAACTTTACACTTTTAAAGCCAGTAGACAGGTGCTGAGTAAGGGGACATGCCTGTAGTAGGGAGCTAGGGGCTGTAGTGGAGGGTATGAACTGTAATTGGTGGGTTAGGAAATGAAGTGGGGGGATAGGGGCTGAAGTAGGTTAATGGCTACATTTTGGGAAAGGGGCTGTGATGTGGGTGATATGGGTTGCAATTGGGGAGACGAGCTGTAGTGGAGATGTTATGGGGGCTGTGGTGGGGGAAAGGAGCTGAGAGGGGGCGACAGGAGCTGAGAGGGGGGGCAGGAGTTGAGAGGGGGAGACAGAAGCTGAGAGGGGAGACAGAAGCTGAGAGGGGAGACAGAAGCTGAGAGGGGGGACAGAAGCTGAGAGGGGGGACAGGAGCTGAGAGGGGGGGAAGGGGCTGAGGAAGGGGGACAGGGGCTGAGGAAGGGTATAAAAAAAAAAAACCAAAAAACTAAAGTGTATTCCCTCCTCTCTGAGACTTACTTTAGGCCAGGGAGGGGTGGGCAGGAGCCAGGAGCCAGTAGCCAGCAACCAACAGGAGCCAGCAGTCAGTGGAGTCAAATATTATCATTTAAATAGGCACAACACTTCAAGAAAAGGGGCCATATATTGGGGTTTCAAAAAGAGAGACTTGTGAAGTTATTAATGTTTGTTTCCTAAAACTTATTAGATTTGTGACTGAGATAATATAGCACAATATTGACATGACTCTACATAATATAATCATAACACAACAAAAGTATACATCTAGAATATGTTAGTAATCTCCTCGATCTTGGAAGCACAACAAGTAGATCCCGAGATGTTTTACCCTTTTCAAGATGCTAGTATATAAAGGCTGGCAAGACATACTGGCAGCTGCATTTCTACAACCTTTTGGGCAACCCTGTCCTAGACATTGATACCAACTGATACAGCGAGATGACACCGACATTTACCCCTACTATATATCATTTAATTCTTAAGCCAAAGAGTTATAAACCATTATACGTGCAGAGATATAACAAAGGGGGACAATTGCCACTGGGTGCCTGGGTGACGGGGGGGGGGGGGGGGGGGGGGGATCATGCAGGGCTGACCAGGCCAGGGATGGAATGAGAACTACATCTCTGTCTGATACAGGCAGCTGGAACAGACTAATTTGCCAGCACCCTCTGCCTGGAAAGTGTGCCACACACAGAGGGTAAGCAGGTAAGAGTCTGTGCTTTCTTACCATTAGACACTAGGGACCCTGGCCTCCTCTCCTCCTACCACCAGTAATTATAACAGTAAGGAGTGTGTGTGTTACTGTCTGTTTCTGTAAAAACAGGTAAATATGTTCGGTTAAAAATCAATAAACAATAAAATGGAGTGCTACAATCACCAATGTGGGTCACTCACCTCACATAAATAAATAAATAAAACAGTATAAGTGGTGAGAGCACACCCAAGATACAGTATAACGATAATAGTTACCCCTATGTCCGGTTATAATCCTGCAGAGATAAAATCAGGAAAAACAGACATAGGGTAATAACATACAAACAATTTATAAATGAGCAAATAAATAGATAAACTCACATATTTCTGAGCCACTTAAAATAAAAGCTGGCTCAGACTACGAACGTTGAAAGGATTAATGTGGTGATGGCTGAAATCAGATGCTAACTGCTTTCTCGTCCTTTTATTAAAAAAACAGGACGCAGAATCTTTGTAAAAAGGTTTATTCCATAATATAAAAAAACAGCAGCAAAAAATGAAGATCAGCAATCTTACTCCCCACACACTTCACTGTTTCTGTGTTTGTGTAGGTGTAAAAACGGTGTGTATATCACCGCGTGTCAGTGTATGTGACTGTATGTGACTGCAGTGGGTGTGTGACTATGCATGTGTATGTCACTGTGTGTGACTGTGTGTATATGACTGTGTGTGTAATTGTGTGTATGTGACTGACAGTGTGACTGTATGTGATTATATGTGTGTTTGTGACTGTGTCTAGGCATGCAAGTGACTGTGTGTTTATAATTGTATGTTGTGACTTTGCATCTGTTGGTCTATGTACAGTGTGTCTGTGGTTGAGTTTGTGTGTCTATGTACAGGCAGTGCAGAATTATTAGGAAAATTAGTATTTTGACCACATCATCCTCTTTATGCATGTTGTCTTACTCCAAGCTGTATAGGCGCGAAAGCCTACTACCAATTAAGCATATTCGGTGATGTGCATCTCTGTAATGAGAAGGGGTGTGGTCTAATGACATCAACACCCTATATCAGGTGTGCATAATTATTAGGCAACTTCCTTTCCTTTGGCAAAATGGGTCAAAAGAAGGACTTGACAGGTTCAGAAAAAAAAATAGTGAGATATCTTGCAGAGGGATGCAGCACTCTTAAAATTGCAAAGCTTCTGAAGCGTGATCATCGAACAATCAAGCGTTTCATTCAAAATAGTCAACAGGGTCGCAAGAAGCGTGTGGAGAAACCAAGGCGCAAAATAACTGCCCATGAACTGAGAAAAGTCAAGCGTGCAACTACCAAGATGCCACTTGCCACCAGTTTGGCCATATTTCAGAGCTGCAACATCACTGGAGTGCCCAAAACACAAGGTGTGCAATACTCAGAGACATGGCCAAGGTAAGAGGCTGAAAGACGACCACCACTGAACAAGACACACAAGCTGAAACGTCAAGACTGGGCCAAGAAATATCTCAAGACTGATTTTTCTAAGGTTTTATGGACTGATGAAATGAGAGTGAGTCTTGATGGGCCAGATGGATGGGCCCGTGGCTGGATTGGTAAAGGGCAGAGAGCTCCAGGCCGACTCAGACGCCAGCAAGGTGGAGGTGGAGTACTGGTTTGGGCTGGTATCATCAAAGATGAGCTTGTGGGGCCTTTTCGGGTTGAGGATGGAGTCAAGCTCAACTCCCAGTTTCTGGAAGACACCTTCTTCAAGCAGTGGTACAGGAAGAAGTCTGCATCCTTCAAGAAAAACATGATTTTCATGCAGGACAATGCTCCATCACACGCATCCAAGTACTCCACAGCGTGGCTGGCAAGAAAGGGTATAAAAGAAGAAAATCTAATGACATGGCCTCCTTGTTCACCTGATCTGAACCCCATTGAGAACCTGTGGTCCATCATCAAATGTGAGATTTACAAGGAGGGAAAACAGTACACCTCTCTGAACAGTGTCTGAGAGGCTGTGGTTGCTGCTGCACGCAATGTTGATGGTGAACAGATCAAAACACTGACAGAATCCATGGATGGCAGGCTTTTGAGTGTCCTTGCAAAGAAAGGTGGCTATATTGGTCACTGATTTGTTTTTGTTATGTTTTTGAATGTCAGAAATGTATATTTGTGAATGTTGAGATGTTATATTGGTTTCACTGGTAAAAATAAATAATTGAAATGGGTATATATTTGTTTTTTGTTAAGTTGCCTAATAATTATGCACAGCAATAGTCACCTGCACACACAGATATCCCCCTAAAATAGCTATAACTAAAAACAAACTAAAAACTACTTCCAAAAATATTCAGCTTTTGGGTTCATTGAGAACATGGTTGTTGTTCAATAATAAAATTAATCCTCAAAAATACAACTTGCCTAATAATTCTGCACTCCCTGTATGTGACTGTATGTGTATGTTTCTGTGTATATTAGGGTTATTCACTAAAATTAGTATTCTATTCTAACCCTGTATGTATTTGACAATTTCTGTGTCTATGCATGTGTCTGTGGTTATGCCCCAGTGTATATGTAATTGCATGTATAAGTATGTATGCAAAGTGTGCATAAGACTGTATGTGGGGAAGGCAAAAAAGGGTAAGGGGGTTAAGTTATGCAAGAGGTAAGAAGAGACACAAAAAATAACAGTGGGTTAAGATACATACAGAGGATAAAATGGTTAAAGGGTAATTCCAGCTTTATTCTCAACTACTATAATAATGCTGGGAATCCATTCCTATGTACATCTTCTTAGCATTATCCAACTGCCCCTCCACCCTTTCCCCCTCCCAAATAATGTTTTGTGCAGCAGGTGCTACAACATGTTTTAAAGATCAAGCATGTGTAACAATGTTTCTGGCATAACCTTTTCTCAATGCATCTTGGACAAGGACACGAGGCATTGAGAAACGGCTATGTCTGAAACTTTGTACACTTGCTTGTTCTTCAATAATTGTTGTAGCACCTGTTGCAAATTTTCTGGTAGTGCTTCCCTCCTTGTCTCTATGTTTTGTCTTCTATTGCCCACTATAGTTTCTCTATTGTCTATAGGGGAAGTTTGCCATCCCAGTCTGAGTGGCACCACCGGTGAATTTTATATTAGAGAGTGTGTGCAGTCCCTTATTTACTTTACTCCTGTAGAGAAGCATTAATGAGTCGAGGCTGCAAGTGCAGTGAAAGCCATGAATGCGCCAATAACAGGAGTGGAGAGAGGGATTGAATGTTGACTGACCAGAGGATGTAGAAGGTGGTGGACAAGGGCAGCAGACAAAGATGTGGACATATCAATCGAATAACCGGTAGGGAGGTGGGGAGGGCATTGAAGTATGGCTTTACTGAAGGTACTAAAGAGGAAGCAAGTTTAAATTCCTATGAGATTCGACTTGGGACAGGATGTATGCACAAAGTGAAGAAGGGAGCACCAGGCAAGTTTTATTTGGGGAGGTACCAACATATATACTCTGCTCAAAAAAATAAAGGGAACACTTAAACAACACAATGTAACTCCCAATGGGATAGACAACAGGTGGAAATTATAGGCAATTAGCAAGAAACCCCCAATAAAGGAGTGGTTCTGCAGCTGGTGACCACAGACCACTTCTCAGTTCCTATGCTTCCTGGCTGATGTTTTGGTCACTTTTGAATGCTGGCGGTGCTTTCACTCTAGTGGTAGCATGAGACGGAGTCTACAACCCACACAAGTGGCTCAGGTAGTGCAGCGCATCCAGGATGGCACATCAATGCGAGCTGTAGCAAGAAGGTTTGCTGTGTCTGTCAGCGTAGTGTCCAGAGCATGGAGGCGCTACCAGGAGACAGGTCAGTACATCAGGACACATTGAGGAGGCCGTAGGGCAACAACCCAGCAGCAGGACCGCTACCCCGCCTTTGTGCAAGGAGGAACAGGAGGAGCACTGCAAGAGTCCTGCAAAATGACCTCCAGCAGGCCACAAATGTGCATGTGTCTGCGCAAACGGTCAGAGACAGACTCCATGAGGGTGGTATGAGGGCCCGACATCCACAGGTGGGGGTTGTGCTTACAGCCCAACACCGTGCAGGACATTTGGCATTTGCCAGAGAACACCAAGATTGGCAAATTCGCCACTGGTGCCCTGTGCTCTTCACAGATGAAAGCAGGATATATATATCTAAAAAAAAAATCTAACTCTCTGTGTGGTAAGGACAAATCTGTTAAACTGGGAAAAAAAATCTCCAATTCAACTTGTTTTCTGTGCTGTGGAATGTGTTGGCGCTTAAATAATAATAATCACATAAAGAGTCTGAAAGCAATAGTGTGAAATAAGCTGCAAGTGTGGGTTATTTCCAATTCGGCCACTAGGTGGCACAGGTACACCAAAATGTTATTGTTATCGGGTTCAGTAAAAACTGTAGCAGGGAAAATAAATGGGTTAGTGCAAAACATACAAGTAGATTTGTGTGCAGTGTTACTGATGGGATAAGTTCCCAGACATACCTAATCCAATAAAATTCACATATAAATGATTATACACGTGAAATAAGGACCTACCACACCTTCTGACAGGGCTCAATTTGCTCTACCTCGCTGTTTTCGCAATACACACTAACAACGCGCCACTACAAACCTTCTGTTATTTAAATACGCGTAGGGGTTTTGGATAGTGTGCAGGTATATTTTTTCTTGCTTTTGTTCTATTTATTTGAGCTGATGTATTCTGTAGCTGCTGTTGCCACCCAGGAATAGTGTTAGTTTGAGCGCAGAGTTTCAGCCATTTGTAGCAGCGGGGGAATGGCTGCCTCCACCACGCTGACCATGCTTGTAGGTTTATGCGCAGGTCAGATTGTGTGTGTATCTGTCAGTGTGTGAATCTGTTTGTCAGGGTGTGCATCTCTGTGTGTTTCTGTGTGTGCGCATCTGTTTGCCAGGGTGTACATCTCTGTGTGTATATATGTCAGTGTGTATCTGTGTATCGAACCCAAGCACAACTTCAGGTGTTCTTTCCCAATATAGACAATACCTGCTGGAGGTGCATATTAGCTGAAGTCACCTTAGAGCATAATTGGTGGTTTTGTCTGTGCATCCAACTGTTCTGGAAACCAGTTATATAGCACATTTTCCCACAATCTACGTACCTTGCTCCTTGTCAGAATTTATTGGGGTGGCCTTATTCCTTTTCAAACTATGTCCAACAAAACTATAATGGTTCCTCATAAACAAGGCCAATGTATTTATTCCCATGCATTGGAAACAATCCCAACCTCCAAATATAAAATGGGTTCACAGGTTGGACGATACAAAAGTCATGATGGGAACTGCACTGGTTTAGAAGCTCCGGTTAGAACATTGGCAACACTTAATTGAAACACCGCCAAATGCAAAAAAGAGTTAAACCACTTACAAGCATATGTTTGTACCAGTAGGAATCAACTATGCAGTGCCCTTACATTATTATTTAAAGCACTAAGGCAGTGACGGCGAACCTTTTTGAGCCCAAGTGCCCAACAGCAATACATGCCAACTTTTTTCCCCTCAAAGTGCCAACACGGCAATTAAACCTGAATACTGAGGTTTAAGTTTAGAAAAAACAACCTGTACAGTTGTCCGAACTAATTAACAACTTTTGTTTTAAAAGAACTGAACTGCTGAATACATACACACAGTCTGCTGAATACACACACACACAAGACTGCTGAATACAGAGACTGATGAATACACACACACACACAGTCTGCTGAATACACATACAGACAGACTGCTGAATACACACACAGACTGCTGAGTACACACACAGTCTGCTGAATACACACACACAGTCCACTGAATACACACACACAGACTGCTGAATACACACACACACACTACATTGAGGGGTGCAGTGTGTGTGTGTGTGTGTGTGTGTGTGTGTGTGTGAAGGGTGCTGTGCGTGGGGGTAGGGGTGCTGTGTGGGGTAAGGGTGCTGTGCTGTGGGGATAGGGGTGCTGTGTGTGTGTTGTGGGGGAGGGGTGATGTGTGTGTGTTGTGGGGGGAGGGGTGCTGTGTGTGTTGGGGGAGGGGTGTGGGGGGAGGGGTGCTGGGTGTGGGAGGCTTAGGGGTACTGTGTGGGGGGGTAGGGGTGCTGTGGGGGATAGGGTGCTTTGTGAGGGTTAGGGGTGCTGTGTGTGTTGGGGAGGGGTGCTGTGTGAGGGTTAGGGGTACTGTGTGGGGGGGTACTGTGGGGGGGGGGTACTGTGTGGGGGTAGGGGTGCTTTGTGAGGGTTAGGGGTGCTGTGTGTGTTGGGGGTAGGGGTGCTGTGTGAGGGACAGGGATACTGTGTGTGGGGTAAGGATGCTGGGTGTGGGGGGAGGGATTCTGTGTGTGGGAGGGTTAGGGGTACTGTGTGGGGGTAGGGTTACTGTGTGTGGGGGGTAGGGGTGCTGTGTGGAGGTTAGGGGTGCTGTGTGGGGGTAGGGGTGCTGTGTGAGGGTTAGGGGTACTGTGTGGGGGTAGGGGTGCTTTGTGAGGGTTAGGGGTGCTGTGTGAGGGATAGGGGTGCAGTGTGAGGGGTAGGGGTGCAGTGTGAGGGGTAGGGGTGCTGTATGATGGGTAGGAGTGCTGTGTGGGGGGTAGGGGTGCTTTGTGGGGGGTAGGGGTACTGTGTGAGGTAGGGGTACTGTGTGAGGTTTAGGGGCGCTTTGTAGGGCGTTGGGGTGCTTTGTGGGGGTTAGGGGTGCTGTGTGAGGGGTAGGGGTGTTAAAAAAAAGTATGCTACATCAGTATCCCTCCCTCCTTCTTACCTTTAATGAAGGAGGGGGGAGACAGCCATCCCTGGTGGTCCGGTGGTACTGATTCCGGGTCGGGAGGCAGGGGGAGGGATCTGTGAAGCAGCTCCCCTGTCCTCCCGTGCGATGCTGTGTGGAGCGTTGCCATGGTAACGCGCGGCAACGCTCCACACAGCCTGCTCGCGGGAGGACAGGGGAGCTGCTTCACAGATCCCTCCCCCTGCCTCCCGACACGGAAGCAGAGTAGGCGCCTGCCGTTTCGGGCAGTCTCTGCATTGATGGCGAACCTATGGCCGCGTGCCCACAGAGAGGGCCCGGCGTGCCACAGGTTCGCCATCACTGCACTAAGGCCTACCTCATCCCACCCCTTCGCCACTCTCTATACACAACTCTTGTGATAGATTATCTTTTGTCATATCCCTAAGACTAGATCTTTAATAGAACATCTTCTCACTGCAATTGGTATTTTTGTGTAATTCTCCTATTTTTTTTCTTTTTATGGATGTTTATGTAGAATCTTTGTGATAAGCGACAGTAACAATATGCGTCGTATAATTCTGATTACTGCTTGATGTTTACAGTATCTCTTGAAAAGCCAATGATACCTAAATGATGCTAGAACTGTATCTTCATGTTCTGCACAATGTATATGTATGCTCCTCTCTTGATGCAGTAAACTGTTGCATAAAAAGCAACTGCAATAAACAGAAATTAAATAAGTTTAAAAAAAATATTGTATCCAGATGCAATCTTCCTGTACCTGTACTGTCCCACTGATGGCCACTAGAGTTGACATGATAAAAAAAGAATTATATCTTTTTTTTGTTTGTTTAACACAAAATGTGCAATCTTTATTAAGGAGTAGTAAAATAACCGGGACTATAAGCATATTCTCCACCTTGCAGGTGAGATAAGGTGATTCCCAGTGGCTTACACCTCCTATCAGTGTATAAATGATATAGTTCAAAAATGGCTTTATTCATACATAGACATTTCAGGGTGTGCCCTGCTCGATGTACAGTGGCATGTAACTTTAGATTTAACAAGTAAACATAATATAATGAACACGCAGGTCCCAGCGAAGAATGCATGGACAACATTTGGACAATGATACGTATTATACAGAAATGGTGTTTGATCATGCTTAACACGTTAGAGTAGACATATGGGTGACCGAGTTGCGGCTTAAAGATAGGTATTCTTATAGTTTGCATGTTGTGTCAGCCTGTTGGTCACTTTTAATACGTCCTTGCCGTCTGTGGGCCTCATCCCTGAAGAGGTGGTTATGGCTATCGGACCGACTTTAGTGATCATTCGCTGTTTAGGAGTGTTTCTTGTTCGTGTTTTGTGATGTCTTGGTAGAGGTGTTTGCCTCCAGTCTGATGTGTGAGTGTGAGTGTGTGATGCATCCGTTAGTAATCTCGGGTTGAGGTGGGCTACATCTGTTATTCGAACAGTTTATGAATCGTTGTCGGAGAACTTAGAGGAAAGATGAGTGAGAGATAAGAGAAGGAGATAGGGGGGGGGGAGAAGAAATAGCGGTTTGAAGGAAGGGTGGGGAGGGTGGGGTGGAGGGGTGGAGGGGTGGGGGTCCCATTGCCCGTGCCTATGGTATCGCGTGTATCGTAACAGATTTCAGTCTCCATTCAGGGGGGGCCGCAGGGTTCCTCAGGGTTGCAGACGGTCGTTCCTGTCTGTGCTTTGTTCTTCTACATAAAGTAACCATGGGCGCCATCTCTCCACATTTTTGTCCTTGAGACCCATAAGGGTGGCCTGCATCGATTCCGCTCTATATATCTCTTCTACACGTTCCATTCATTGCCTTATTGTAGGGATAGTCGTCTGTTTCCAGTATAGTGGAATCAGTGCTTTGGCTGCGTTCAGCAGGTGTCTACGCATGTTTTTCCTGTATGCCCCTAAGTTTGCAGTTTGTTTCTTGATTTTGGGAACTCGACGAACATTTATGGAACCGCATGGTGATTAGTCCATCAACCAGTATGGTTATCGAAAAATACATGAGAGGCATGCAAGTCTAGCAGGATTGGGTAATCCTTCAGTCTTCAGCAAAACAATGACACAAAACATATCCTTGAGTATTTGCTGCAGTTTGAAAAACACTCATTTACACACAATAGAGACCTTTTAACTTAAGCCATAGATTGGCTACAAATCAAACTGTTATTTACTCAGCCAAGATTATTATTTCAATGAGGACAATAAGCTATTGTGAAAGAGACCTAAACATAGGCCTAATTGGCATTTCTTTCATGCAGTGCTAAACAGTAAACAGTGCCTGAACATGATAAATGTGCTAGATGAAAATTACTGGAAAACACAAGGAGGTATAGGGTAATGAGTTCAGGCCATTTCAAACTCATGTGAGCTGTTTATTTACATACAATTAGAAGAGAACATTGCACTTAGCAGTATGCTGTGTTATTCTACCACAAGGTTCCTCAAAAATCTGAAGTTTAACTTTGGAAAATGTAAATGAGAATGCAGTACGCTAATATAGTAAGACCACTACAAGACCAACATTTCTGCTCTGTTACTTGTAACGTTGGCTTAATAAGATAATAAAAAAAATTGCATTAAAGTGAACCTGTTATGAAAAAAACAACTTACCTGAAATTGCTCCCATATGCATGGCACACACCAAAAATCACAAAGATAAATGCGTATTCCATGTAAAATATAAAGATTTTCTCACTTTTCCTCTGTTCCAGTGCCGCTTTGTGGATGTCACTCTTCATGTAACACGACATCCTTGCCTTCCTCTGCTCCACTTGTGCTTCAGTCTTCTTTGATTTGCCCTGCTTGGGACACATCCCCAAGTATAGCAAATTTCGGTAGTGACGTCATCACACTGGTTTACATGTACATTGGCCCTAGGGACACCTCCAAGTGGCCACTCCTTAGATGGCCACTGGAGGGGCTTCCTGGCTCAGGGCTGCACAGTAAGCAGCCCTGCCGTTCAGCGTCCCCAAACTCTGTAAGGAGACGCTGAATTTTCCTCATAGAAATGCATTGATTCAATGCATCTCTATGAGGAGGTCCTGATTGGCCAAATTGGCATTTGACCCTGCCCTCATGCCGATTTGAGCCAATCCAATGCATTCTGTATGGATTTTTCCCTATGGGAAAACATTTGACTGCCTAAAAATCGGCCATTTTGATAATGTCACAAAGAGCGCGGAGCCAGCGCCGGTGGACCCGCGCGGCCGCTGGAAATAATGTGAGTTTTAAACTTTTATAGGGGGGCAAGCCACCTAAATGGTGGGTTAAACACTATATGGCTATGAATGCATGGTTACGCTCCTGACTCTATAGTGATCCTTTAACCCCTTAAGACCAGAGGGCGTACTATTACGTCCTTTTTAAAGCGGCTCTAAACGCCGCAGGACGTAATAGTACGCCCTCCGTTTTTTTGTTACTTACCCGGTCGCCGGCGATCGCGGTTGGGAGACTCCCAGGGAGCCCCCCGCGGCACCTCCGTCCTCTTCAGCCCCCCCCCCCGGGCCATGTGAGAGTGAGGTCCTTGCGAGGACCTCACAATCACATGGCCGGGATAGCTGGCTGCAGCAATGCCAGCAGGGGGACTAACTGTAATGACAGTTGGTCCCCCTGCTGGCTGGAAATAAAATTAAATTAAGTTAAATAAGTGTAAAAAAAAATATATATATATACTTAGATCATATATATATGTTATATATATATATATGATCTAAGTATATATATATATATACACATATACACACATACACATACACTGTCTAGGTGTATTTTAATATTAATATATATATATAATTATATATATATATTAATATCAAATTACACGTAGACTGATACTGATTATATATATATATATATATATATAATTATTGTTATATATATATTTATATATATTATTTTTAAAAAATATGTAAATACGTAAAAATAAAATAAAAAAAATAAAAAAAAATATATAGATGTGTTTTATTTCGTTCTAACTGTATTGTGATATTAATATATATATATTTATATCAAAATACACGTAGAACGAAATAATATATATATCTATATACATAAATATATACGTATATATCACTATATATATATATACCTATATATAAATAAAAATATTTTACAAAAATTATATATATACATATATATACACATATACACATTAATTCTACACATATATTTATGTAATAATTTTACATAATTAGGTATCCTAATTAATTACAATTAGCGGGACCTGCCTGACAACCCATGCCGAAAGTATAGGGAATTTAATTTGCTAGCACTATATTTAACCCTATAACGTTCCAAGACACCATAAAACCTGTACATGGGGGGTACTGTTTTACTCGGGAGACTTCGCTGAACACAAATATTAGTGTTTCAAAACAGTAAAATGTATTACAACAATGATATCGCCAGTAAAAGTGACGTTTTTTGCATTTTTCACGCACAAACAGCACTTACACGGACGATATTATTGCTGCAATACTTTTTACTGTTTTGAAACACAAATATTTGTGTTCAGCGAAGTCTCCCGAGTACAACAGTACCCCTCATGTACAGGTTTTATGGTGTTTTACAAAATTACAGCGTCAAATATAAGGCTTGTGTTTCATTTTTTTTCACATTAAAATTCGCCAGATTGCTTACGTTGCCTTTCAGACCCTATGGTAACCCAAGAATGAAAATTACCCCTATGATGGCATACTATTTGCAATAGTAGACAACCCAAGGTATTGCAAATGGGGTATGTCCAGTCTTTTTTAGTAGCCACTTAGTCACAAACACTTACCAAAATTGCCGTTTTTTGCATTTTTCACACACAAACAAATACTAACGCTAACTTTGGCCAGTGTTTATGACCAAATGGCTACTAAAAAAGACTGGACATACCCCATTTGCAATACCTTGGGTCGTCTACGATTGCAAATGGTATGCCGTTATGGATGTAAATTTATTTCCTGGGCTACTATACAGTCTCAAAGGCAACGTAACCAATCTGGCGAATTTCAATTTCAAATGTAACACGCTATATTTGACCCTGTAACTTCCCAAAACACCATAAAACCTGTACATAGGCGGTACTGTTTTACACGTGAGACTTTGCTGAATACAAATATGTGTATTTTATTGCAGTAAAAGCAAACAGTATTATGACATTGACAGTTAAAATGTCATGTAGAACTAAAAAAATAAAAAGAGGGGGGGGGCGGAGCTGACTGAGCAACGGAGTGGACGCACTTTCTTGGAGCTCCGTCTCTGACTTATTAAATATCGAAGATATATGGTGGAAACCGAGCCTAAAACCTCCCCACACACCACCCAAATACGGGCTAATAGACCATGGGCAGGAAATCGAAGAAAGCAAAAGCCGAAAAAAGCCCCCACGGGAGGGACATTGGTGAGATGCTTCGGCTCTCGCAACAGGCTGCGTGGCCCAAAATGGCGCAGCCAGACGACCTTTCCTCCTATTCATCGGAGGATTTCGCCGCCGACATCCTGGAGGGTGCATCCTACAGGCCACCTCAAGATACCAGACAGGTCCTCCGAAACCCGGGGACCCGGTCACTGCCGAGCAAATTAAAACTATGCTGGCGGAGCTCCGAAAAGACTTGGCGGCGGACATGGCCCATTATAGAAAGGCCGTCGAAGGCGCCACGATAAAAATTACCCAGCTAGAGGCCAGCTCAAACTTCCAGGACACAAGGCTACATGCATTAGAACAGACAATCACAGGCCTGGTCAAATGGCAAACCGCTACTGATAACAGGCTTGACACCATGTAGGACCAAAGAAGGCGATGTAACCTAAAGCTGAGGGGGGTCTGTAGGCCTGGACGACTTACCTCACTATATTAGGCGCCTACTCGAAGTACTACTACCGCCGAAGCGAGTAAAAACAATGAAAATTGACGGCATGTTTCGGCTGCCGAAATCACCCAGAGCACCGACAGCAGCAACGGCAGACCTAATACTGCGGTTCCAGTCACTGGCTGATAAGAACGCACTTGCGACTGCACTGCGGGGTAAAACCCCTATTAAGTTTGAAGGGGCATCACTGACGGCGTTCCCAGATCTGACCAGGAACACAATAGCCTGGCGGAAAGACCTCCAGCCCCTCTTGCATCTTCTTCGAGCCAAGGACATTCCTTACAAATGGGGCACTCCTCGTGCCGTTTCCTTCACTCTCAACGGGGCCATATACAAGGCGCAAGACAGGCAGGAGCTGGAGACCCATCTACAAGCAACAGGTATTTTGCAAGAAGCAACGGCGCCCAGACGGTGCATAGCCCACCTGAACCCAGACACTATCCGGGACTTTACCCCAAGGAACCCCTCAGGGGCTTCCCCAGGTGGATCCCCCACTTGAAGAATCACCGACGAACCCACCTACAGGGACTTTTCCTCACTTTCCATTCCACCATCCACGCAGGCGAACCGTCTCACACAGTCAGAGACTAAAAACTCAGTAGCACCACTACCATCTGTTAATGGTTTTTATAATGTTTTTTCTCATGTTTTTTCTCTTTTTTCCTTCAAGGTTTCATTCATTTTATTTGTGTTATCTGTGTTGCCCACACATTGTGACCCAACAACACCGCCACCGTATAGCCCGCAGCACCTAGTGGCTAACTCACCTGGACTGGGCATACTGACGAAACCACACCACGAATACCCATACAGGGTTGCAGAAGCCCAACTAGCAGCGTTATCACATAACCCGCTTTACACTACGACGCCCCTACTCTCCCCTCCCCCCCGCCGCCGACAAACTGTAGACCTCTTAGAGAACGACTATCTCGTACAAGGCGAGGGGGTAGCCCTACAGGGCAGATACATAGAGAGCAACACCGGGCACCCTTCACCCTCACTATGGGCATTAATGTTACCAACACAGACCTTATCCTCTAGAGACAACCCCATATTATAAAACAGTGCTATGATACGACAGCCATCTAAGTTATATATGTTGAAATGTTAAATGTGTGCCGTTGTGGCCATGAATGCATCAATGTTACTTTATTGCACGCAAAAATAAAAAATTATAAAAAAAATAAAAAAATCTTATTTTCTCCCATGTTTTTCATATTAAATTGTTTCATAGCTAAATATTTGATATTAAAGGAAAGCCCTGTTTCCCCTGAATAAAATGATATATAATAAGGGGGGGTGCATTTAATATGAAAGAGGTGAATTACGGTTGGACAGACATATAGCGCAAATGGCAGGTTTTGTTTACATTTTGTTTCGTTCACAACTTGTACATTTGGCTGCGGTCCTCATAATGGATGTAGCATGTAGCATATACCTTCCAAGTGACCTGGCTTCATTTGGGAAAGTCCAGATTTGTAATCCCTACTCCGATACCAATGGTTATTTCTCTGGAGTCCATATACCACTATTTAATTTCGGTAATATTCTGTCAGAGATAAGTATTGGCTTGATTTATTATTTGTTTTAGTTGCTGCATGATACTTCTTATTTAGACTGGAAAAAAGGCGATTTAGCCTAAGGCAAAGGAAAGGGATTTTACAGTGAGAACAATAAGGATGTGGAATTCCCTGCCTAAAAAATTGGTTTTATCAGAGTCTATAGAGATGATTAAACAGCAATTGGATAGCTACTTGGAAAAACATAATACTCAGGAAAATAATTTTTAATTAGTGGGGTAATAGCTTCTTGATCCAATGAGATATATCACTGCCATTCTGGGGTCAAGAAGGATTTTCTCCTAGTTAGTTGCCAAAGTGGAAGCGCTTCCAACTGGAATTTTTGCCTTCTTTTTGATCAACTTGAAGGCTGAACTTGATGGACACATGTTTATTTTCAGTAACTATGAGTTTAAAAAAAGTTTTGCTCTATTTTTATTTATGTACATTGCTTTTATTTTTAAAATATACTTATTTTTTATTTTTATTATTATTAGGTTTCAACTTGTTTTACATATGTCATGGGAGTATCTTCCTTTGCTTAGTGCTGGATCTAGTAATTACCCCTGCTGTTTTCCTTGATTTATCGCTGCGGTTAGCCAAGAGATGTGTTACTCATAGAGTTATGTCAGTAAAAAGAGGTAGGCATAAGCATAGGAAATTAGTTAACGTTTTGAAGCTCTCTGCCTGAGGCAAAGCCACTGGTGCAGGACTTAGCTCATTGGCTGAGGGCAATCAGCTGACTCTCTCAGCCAATAACCTGGCCCTCTCTTGGCTAGTAGGTGTTTCCAGCTCTCAATACCAGAAGGGTAGAAGCAGGTACTGGCACCCATTGGACCCAAAGTGAGAAGTCAAACCGTTGGCAAACAGTGCAACTACTTACTTAGCGAGGGTGCCAGGCACGTCCGTCACTATAACCACTACAATGCCGGTGTTTCATTAAAGTATTTACAGACTGTCAAAAGATTAGCATTGTAATCGCTTAGATAAAAATATAAATATATTAACATATGAACACAATAAGACGCATATGAGATTATAAATGACCTACTAATATTTTTTTCTTTTCCCTAGGAATTTGAACAGCTGGTGAATAGCTCTGGAGAACATGGATTTGTGGTTTTTTCATTGGGTTCCATGGTGTCAGAAATACCTATTGATAAGGCTATAGATATTGCAAAGGCTCTAGGATCTATTCCACAAAAGGTAGGCAATCATTTTCTCTATGGTAAGGGGACAGGGAGAAGTATGCTGTAAGAATATTCAATGGACCAATGAACTTTGTGATTTTGTAATAGCATGGTATTGCTTGTTTTGTTATATCAATAAAGTGATCACTCCATGTCAGAGTTGACTTCCAACGTTTAACATGAATCAATGCAGTGAAATAAATCACAATTGTTTGCTGCAAATCGGCAACTGGTAGTGTTGTGCATATTGTGTACAGGGCCACCATCAGAAATTTTGGAGCCCCTGACAAAGCACAAGGTCTGGGCACCCCCAACTCCCTCCCTCCCGGGCCCGCCCACGCCTTACCTAGTCCGCTCACAATGATGTAGGACTGAATGTGGTGTGTATAGTGGAAGTGAATTAGAATGTGTGTAATGGATGTAGTGTTTGTGTGTATTAGATACTGTTTGTGCAGTGAATGCAGAGTGTGTGTTTGTGTAGCGGACGCAGTGTGTATAGTGAACGCAGAGTGTATTTAAGTAGTGGATGTAGTGTGTGTACAGTGATGTAGTGTGTGTTTGTGTAGTGGATGTAGTGTTTGTATGTACTAGATGAAATGTGTTTAGTGGATGCAGTGTTTGTAGTGGATGTAGTGTGTGTATTAGACGCAGTGTCTGTGTATAGTGAATGAATATGTGTGTGTGTTGTGTTAGTGCATGCAGTGTGTGTTAGTGTATGCAGTGTGTGTTATTGTATGCAGTGTGTGTGTTAGTGTATGCAGTGTGTGTTAGTGTATGCAGTGTGTGTTGTGTTAGTGTATGCAGTATGTGTGTGTTGTGTTAGTGTATGCAGTGTGTGTTGTGTTAGTGTATGCAGTGTGTGTTGTGTTAGTGTATGCAGTGTGTGTGTGCGTTGTGTTAGTGTATGCAGTGTGTAAACTAAATGTAAATGTCATTCCCTCCTCCCTGCTTACCTGTGTCCAGGGAGGGGGGAGATTCCATGATCCCTGGTGGATTCCTTCCAGGAAAGCCAGGAAAATAGCCTAAATCAGTTTATATGAAAAATCCAATATTCATTGCTATGTACGGTGCTGGGAGCAACTCAAAGGCAATTTTGTGAGCAAGGGCACTTGTTTATAGAAATCTAGGAATAATCGTGCTTGAGTACAAACTGTATCAGGCGATGTGATTTTGTCCCGCATTTCTTTGTCTGCTGAAATCCTGTGGAGGTTTACTTACGGAGAGCCATTAAAGGAGCCATAAAGTGTTCATTGAATACATGTCCATGCAAAACAAAACATATGTAAAGGGGTTACCATAGTCCCCCCCTCCCATCACGTCTCTCAGTGAGGGATGGAAAGCGCTTACTTCTATGAGTTTTGTAAGTTAAGAGAAATTGTGTGGAGTAGTAAACAGTGAACTCCTATTAACCGTCCTCGGCAATGGGAACAGTGGTAGGTATAACATTTGGAGTGCCTTTATAGATAACATAATGGTGGATTAGCTTTAATCATGATTACATGGTCCTACACTGAACACATCATGATGATCTTACCTTCTCACCAAACCTCATAAATGACCTTAGTGACCCCAACTAATTAGTGCCTTATTTGCATTTTGTTAATGACACCTACCTATCCTCCCTAACACACAAGTATGTCCCGTTGAGGCCCCTGCGCACTGCTGCAGACCTACGTCTATCCGCTGTCCGTACTCCCACATCTGATGCTCGCCTCCAAGACTTCTCCAGGGCTGCACTGTTCCTGTGGAACTCCCTTCCCTTCTCCGTTAGACTTTCACCCAGTCTCCAGTCTGGTTACAATTACGTGTCTGTTAGTCCACCCATTGTACAGTGCTACGGAATTTGCTGGCGCTATATAAATAATAAAAGAATAATAATGACACGTAGACTTGTTCCAAAAGACATACTGTGGAAGATGGGCACCACAAAAGAAGGGAAACCTAATCTCTAAGTGGATATTTTGGAGGATGTGCCAATGGAGCAGTAATGTTAGAGCCATCTACACCAGGATGGAGGCTTGGTTTTAGCTTTGACAAGCTGGGGGGGGGGGGGGGGGGGGGGGGGGGGCGGGTTTAACAACCTCACTGTGAGGTAGTGGGAAGGATAAAGGGGGACCACAGTGTATTCTAATTCTAATTTTATTCTAATACACCATCCCAGTGGATGCGGTTTTAACAGTTGAGCAGCCAATGAGTGAACACTTGTTAGGTGACATTTTTGGAAGAGGGGAGGACTTATTGCTCCTTGTAGTAATATGGGGGTCAATATGATTATTTAAAAACAAAAAACTATGACTCCATATAATTTCTCTCTTTTTTTTTTGTGGTGTCTGTACAACTGCCACATGGTTAATCTGTTTGTATTGTGTTTTGCTAAATCTGTACATATATAAATATTGTGACAATGCTAAGATTTTGAATTCTGAATGCCTTTGTGCACAACTGATTTTGCCCCATTTTCGGATTGGGACTTTTGGGCTTTAGTGACGAACTCCCATTGGTTTTTATCCAATTCTCTCTCTCACCTGTATCAATTTAATTCTATCTTCTTTACCCTTGTTCTTTTTATGATTCTCTTGTCCTATATATTACCTTCTGCACTGTACTGTTTTTTTTTTTGGTCCACACTTTTATTTTGCGTTCACCACCTCTCCCTCTTAAGCTTTTACTTTCCCTTTTTTTGTGCTGTTATGCCAAATTTCTGTAACAAATATGCTCTGTTTCCTGTCTTTCCTGATTTTCCCACTGCCTTTTAATGTGTATTAATGTCACTTCTTATTTGTATAAGTTTTTACCCACTCCACGTTAAATTTGTTTGCTATTTTATAATTATTAAAGCTTTTTCTTAACTTTTTCCTATTTACCTTTTTAGCCCTTTCTTTTTTACCTAGTTTTTCTTTGTGCCCACTGATGATTTGTTCTCTTGCTTTCACATACGTGTATTTGCCCTGCAGCATCCATGATATGCATTTTAGTCCCCTAAATTATGGACTTCTGTTGAACCCTTCCTCAATTGTTTGGTTTTTTTTCTTCTCCTTTGCTCATTATCACTCATTTATGTGTTTTATGCTTACCATTGCTGTTTTGCGCTTTTATTGTTCCATTTTCTCTTAGACGTGTCTAGAACCAACAACCTATCAATATACTTGTTTGCATTCCACCCTCTTTGACCTTTTTAGTTGTCTCCTTCCTCTACACCCTGGTCAATTGTGAACATTTTCACCATTTTCACTTTTGTTTGTGTATATTTGCTTCTCCTTTTTTAAATGGATGTTTTTTCCTTTTTATACTTTCTATTTTTTCCCCATATTGTGCAATTATACTCCTTCAGCCCCTTGTGTATTTTCTTATGCCATTTTTTCCGTCTCACACAAAACATACTGCAGGGCAACCCTTTTCACCCGTTTTCAAAATTATGACAAAATTATTTGTACTCCTGAAGACATGGTGGATATTGTAATCCTAATTTTATTACAAGATTATTTAATTATAATTTTTTTGTTGTGCATAGATAACATTCTGTTTTACGCTCCCACAATAGCAGAAGTAAGAGCAGCAAAACGTAGTATAAACAAGATTATTTAATTTAATAAAGACTATCATTTTCATTTGAAGATTCTGTACCCTCCTCTAAAAAATATTGGACAATATTTTAGACCTTAATCTGTCTGTCATGATAGAATTTAGCTGGATATGGTATATATGATAAAATACTTTTTGTGTCCTTCCACTCAGGTGTTTTGGAGATATACAGGGAAAGTGCCCCCAAACCTTGCAGAAAATACCCACCTTGTGAAGTGGCTGCCACAGAATGACCTGCTTGGTAAGTACCAGAGGTGTTTCTTGGTTCCAGAAACAACTAGAGCTTGAGCCCAACAGAAATCTTCATACTAACAGAGGTGTGGATGTTGACAAATCCCTTGACATTCTATGTTACATCCCATTCTCTCTACCCACGAACAATCATGCAATGCTCTCCAGCACCTTAATGAACACATAGCCCAGAAAGACGTTGATGCTGCACAGCTAGGTATTCAATACAAGCCCGCTATGCTACCTACCTTGTAGAGAGGTTTGCATAAAGGTTCTGTTCCCAAGCACCCCATCCCAACAGCCATGTAGGGGCACCACCGATCCTCTTACAATTGTAGCTGGTTCACCTTTGTGTTGGAGAGAAATTATTACTAAAAAAAAACGTGTGCTTATTACTAAAAAAAAAACGTATTAACCTTCAATGTTTTATATGTAGGTTAATCGTCCTATTTTGTTATAATACTAGAATAAGCAACTACATTGCAATATTTTCACAAAAGGGCATTTAGAAAATTCAGAAATAAAAGTTTTAAAACAAGACAATTCACACTCTCCGGCAACGAGAGAAGATTGTCGGAGCTGACTGACCTTGTATTCTCTAAACTAATTGCAAGCGTTTATATGCATCATAAGTACAAGTATGTGAAAGTGTTCAGCTTACATAGAAAGGACAATTACAGAAAGCTAATACAATTCAAGTTCATATAAACCCGTTTATACCCGGTTATATATTAAGATGTTATTACACTCATTCAACATACACAAATGAAAAATGTTATACCCAATTGCCCATAAAAGAAGCAACGTATTACTGATCTTTCTTATTATAATAGGCAGCTGCTTTGAGAAGCAGATGTCTGATACATAATTAAAAAAAAAAAAACAGTTATACTCCTCCACCAACTACAGAGCTCTGGTGCTAAACCATCCTACGACCGGAGCTTCAGCTCCGAAAGCCCCCTCTCAGCAACTCTTATAGTAAGTAATTTGTACGTCAATTCAACCACAATATAACTCAGTCATTATGATGCGTACTTTTGCATGATTTGTTTCATATATTCCTGCAGATTTATGGCTTCATTTTATTGGGATTTCTAAATACGCAGCAATACCTGTCCATGCAATAGCTTGTCCATGTTTCTCAGGTTATTGTATTGTACTACAGACCAAGCTGAAGTGTTTTTGACAGTGCCAGGGCATACCATGCAAATTAAGTTGAACCGCCCACACATTAATTAATATGGTGAGCGGAAGTGACAGTTCTATTTTAAGATTTGCTTCTTATATCTTATGCTACATCTGTCTGTTGTTTTAGCTCATCCCAAGGCTCGTGCCTTCATCACTCATGCAGGATCACATGGAATCTATGAGGCTATCTGCAATGCAGTCCCTGTGGTCAT
Source organism: Pelobates fuscus (assembly GCF_036172605.1). Classification (NCBI taxonomy): domain Eukaryota; kingdom Metazoa; phylum Chordata; class Amphibia; order Anura; family Pelobatidae; genus Pelobates; species Pelobates fuscus. Next base: position 71,512,003 of record NC_086324.1, on the reverse strand, counting down.
GCTGCCATTATTTGGTGACCAAATGGATAATGCAGTAAGGATTGAGGCACGTGGTGCAGGAGTGACACTCAACGTTTTAGATATGACATCAGAAGACTTGAGCAATGCCTTAAAGAATGTCATTGAAAACCCAAGGTTTGTGAAAAGCAATGATGTAACATATGCTATCGGGCCACACATTATCTAGACCAGTGGTTCCCAATGAGTCCTCGTGACACACCAACAGTCCAGGTTTTGTCAGTATCTGCATTAGAATAAAATAAAATGGAAGTACTTAACTCCTAAATTGTTAGTGGACTATGAAATTGGTTTGGGAACCACTGATGTAGACTTCTACCCATGACCAAAATGTTTGCACACGACACCCAACTATGTCTACTTCTATTCTAGATTGTTTAAATGGGTGAGAACGGGGGGGATAAAAGGATAACCATTTTGGACTTGATTTAAATATAAGCATTTCATTAATTATGCAATGTCTACGTTAACTTTCTATTTTTCCATTACTCAGTTACAAGAAGAATATTGAGCGTCTGTCTGCTCTGCACCTAGACAGACCAATCCATCCTTTGGACCTTGCTGTGTACTGGGTGGAGTTTGTTATGAGACACAAAGGAGCACCACACTTGCGCCCTGCAGCTCATGATTTGAACTTTTTTCAATACCACTCCCTAGATGTCATTGGATTCCTCCTCCTTGTGATAATCACTACACTATTCATTAGCCTGAAGTGTTCCTGCATGGTGTTCCGAAGATGCTGTGGTCGAAGATCCAGTCCGAAGTCAAAATCCAAATCCAAATCTAAGCCGGAGTAAAATTCTGCTTTGAATAGAATATTTCTTAAATTCCTGAATTTGCAAAGTCTCCTTAACCATGTGAATTCCAGATTAGCACAATATTCAAGTGTTTTCATGTTGTAGAACAGGGTTGTCCACCTCACTTATTCAGACAAGGATAACAACACTATTTATGATATGCCCTGTTAATTGGAATAAGTCATAGACTTTGGTACAATTTTGAAAGTGCTTCTTTAATTTTTGGTATGTATGCAGTTCTGGATGACAGTACTTATTGATAATAACATGTCTGCAATAAATATTCTAAACTTAAGTCCCACATAATAAATGCATTAGTTTTGTACACATTTAACATACACAGATTTGAAATTAAATATATGTGCACGAAACAGAATCCTTTGCCTTGCAGTGTGTAGAAATTGACATTTAACTGTGTCAGCTGACCGTTCTTAACTCCAAAAATAATGTTTGAACAAGCATACACTCTTTATACAACATTGTGTACAATGGATCTAGATAGCACACAATGCCATTTAGAAGTCTCGAGTGAAATAAAAAAGTATTTGAATGTATATCTGAAAGCTTGTCAAAGTTGTGAAGGGTTTACATAAAATGTAACGTATCTGATAAAATAGCTTAGTGTATTAAACTATCTGCAGTATCTCAAATGTAGCTAGTTCAACTCAGACTTTCATCATTTGGAGGTCAATAAAAATCAGTATAACAGAGTTGGGTAATAACTGTCAGATGCACGTACTTGAAAAGTAGCTAACTGTACCTCTCTTTGTTAAATACTTTACATTTTTATTACAATCACATTAGAATAGGTACACAATTACCATTTAGAAGTTATAGTTTTTAGATGGAAACTCTGCCTTAATAAGAATTATAGAGGCACCGTTTCCACCTTTATTTATTATTTTTAAGGTACGGTGTCCATTGTTAGACATTGTTTACAACTCTGCAGTTATTATTAGAGTATGAGCAGCCAGCTGTAATTAGTCTATGACGTTCACTTTCATGTCTCTAGATATTAAATGGATCCTGTAGTGCCAGGAAAACAAAGACATTATAAGGTTATTACGTGTGTTAAAACCCCTTCAGCCACTTTCCTGAATCCAGCGCTGGGTCAGGCTCCGCCCACGCTGACGCCGGTGGGGGAGACCTAGTGCACGGTGCGCGCATTAGACCTCTCCATAGGAAAGCATTATTCAATGCTTTCCTATGGGGAAAATCTGACGCTGGAGGTCCGTGAGGACGTCCAGCGTCAGATAACGGACCAAAATTCCGTTAGATTCCGAAGACACTCTAGTGGCTGTTTGTTAGGCAGCCACAGAGTGCAGACTTAGAGCTGCAATGTAAACATTACAGTTCTCTGGAACTGAAATTTTTACATTGCAGCACTAAGTGCAAAAGGGTCACAGCACCCAGACCACCTCAATTAGCTGAAGTGGTCTGGGTGCCCACAGTGTCCCTTTAAAAATGTGATTTCCTTCTACAGAGTTATTCGGATTGTTGTCCACAGCTAATTTGGTGGTTTTATGTCCACCCATACTGGGGTAATTAGAGTAGATCTGTACCTCTGCCATTATTATTATTATTATAATAGCTTATCCTGTCGTTATTGGGGTTTATTTATTCTTGACAATCTACTTCCAAATTTGCAACATGCAGTCTAGCTCCTTTAGACCAATAGGTATATTCCCAGATGTTGTAGAACTACAACTCCCATGATGCTTTAGAATGACAAAGCATCGTGTAAGCTGTAGTTTTAAAATACCTGGGGAACTACCTTTGGGCACCCCTGCTTTAGACCTTATGACGGCTACTGTTAAATTGCTGGAACATTCCATTATGGAAAAGAATTACATACATTCCAGATTGTTATGACAGCACATACAGGCATTGGTGTTTAAGGGGATAATTACGGTCAAATAATGTCATGATTGCCAAACCAGCCATTTAAAAGTATAATTTCAATTACAAAATGTATATAGTGAAAGAAGGCAAGGATGAAATTATTTAAGAACTTCCATAGCAGCCACCTGTGGAATGTCCTACACGTCATGGTAGATAGGGTCTCGGCCTCCACGTCCATTTCACTACGGCATGCTAGAGAAAGAAGCAATCTGCAGTTAAGTATATCACTTAAATCTTCTATGAACCAACAGTCATTGGTCATCAGACAAACTAGGCTTTGCCAAGTTTGTGAGACAAGTACCTTATTCCTAAGAGTAGTTCCTCTCATCACATAGGATGATTGGGACTACTCCATAAACATCAAACATACCACACTGTTATCAGTTTCCACATAGTCCACGTCACAGTGTACAGCTATGGAAAGAACGGTTATTTGAGGTATCCGCGAGGGACTGTCAAATTCGCAAAGGGTAGTTAAGGGTGAGAATACTTAGCAGAGCCATATAGGTCGCACTGAACCTCTTCAGGCCCTACTTTGTCTCTGTATTTCAGTGAAATTCCAGTCAGAGTGTTTCATAAAGAATCCATCTTTATGAAATACTCATTTTAATATGGGGATACAGTGCTGCTTTAAATGATGTGCCTGACTTTTTTCTTTTAAACAGACAGGGGAAAATGGAGTTCAGTAGCAACAGTGCAGCAGGAGTCTTAAAATGTGATCCAGGGGTGCACTTTACAGTTTCTCTATCTCCAGTGCTCTACCTGTGCTGTAGTTCCACCCCATTGGCACTTTATTGTAAATGCAATAACGCACACACTCGCTCTCTTTTCCCCTCACCCCCCTCCCATCTCCACCTTGCTGCGTTGGAGAATAGAAATGAAAGCGTTTACAGGATCAAGGCTGCGTACAATGCTAGAGGTACTGGTGTGATATTTATAGCAGTATTAGCATTGCATCATTCAGTGTTTTGTCCAAGGCTGGAAGCAGCAGGCAGCCTCTGTTCAGTGTTTAATATAGTCAGACTTGTACAGATGTATTGTTCCTCAGCACCTTGTTTACAGCCTTCCTTCCTCCTGCAGAAAAGACTGCCTGCACCCCCCACTATTACAGGAAATCCATTCACAGAGCTGCAATGTTTCATCTACCCATCCTGTACATTCTAAACAGCCATGCCAGGGGGACGTCATGCTCAGATACAGCTTCTTCGTTCGACTCCAATGTAGAGCTGGCAGGCAGCCTGGACAGGCCAATGTAACTAAAGCTGCACAATGGAACATAATAGAACGCGCAGGTTACCAAGCAACTTGCCAGCTACAGAACCTCATAGCCAAGAGCACCAACTGGCCTGTGCGCACACACTGCTCTGCATTGTGATATTACTTAAAAGAACTCCTGCATCAGGCCAGTAGGACCCATTCATCTTCTTTCAGGGTGGTCCGTTTGTTACACGGTTTTCTCATTGTGGCATGGAGCAGGTTACCATAAGCCAAAGGGCAAGACAACTATTTTATATGGATAGATCAATAAATATTACATGCATAATCTGTCCTTGCAACGAACAAGTACAGTAATACAATTTCAGCACCTCTATGTACACAGTGTAAGAAGTGCACAGGTTTAGCATTAAACACAAACCAAAAAACCCTAGTCTAATGTTCTGGGAACATTTGTGATTGGATTAACTTCCATTAACCCACAAAAACATTGACACAAGTAAATGTGAACATTCGGATTGTGTGCAACCATCCCTCTTCCCCTCTAGGTTTTCCTATGATTACCCAAACACACACAAAAAAAAAAACAACATTTTTTGGAGTGGTTCTTTTCCATGCTCCAATGAACACTGCAGTTGCTTTGTGACTGCTTAATTTTGCAGACCGTTGTGGTCTCTGCACTCAGGTGCTCTGTTATATAGAGAACCATTTGTATTTCTAAAAATTTTTCCTATCTGGCTATAATGGGCTAAAGTTTGAAATTCACTTTGCATTCCCATCAAATCATACTTTAATGGCAAGTCGCGGCAATGTGAAGATGGTTACAGGTCTATTAGTCTACAAAGAGAACCGGAGACACCACTTAACCCTTTAAATGCCAGGTTTTCATTAATTCATTCAAAGGATTAAAACACTGAACCAAACAATTACAAAAGAGAATTGACACCACAGCCCACTGCTTTGACCTTAGACTTTTATTAGACTGTTATGGTGAATGGATGCGAGGTAGTTAGAAAACAATTCTTAGAAATAAAAATCATAAATGTAGAAAAACAGATTAAGCCCTCCTCTTATGTTACATGCGTGCCTGATTGTCATTGCATGTGCACATTTGAAAGTTTCCAAATAATTTGGTGACAAGACTACGAGGGTGTTTGCAAAAACCCCTGCCTGCCTTTAACATGAAAAAAAAAAGTCAGTGTGCCATGCAAATTGAAAAGGAATAAGGCACGGACAACACACAGGCACCCCATGGAAAGTAAAGATATGTGGGGGGCCTCATTCGGTTATGAGGGAAACAGAGAATATGGCGCTTGGTTACACAGCATTGTATGTTAGATAACGCTGCAGGAGAAACCATTCCAAGACCATATTATTGCTTTAAAACAGGCACACGTAACAGATTGTCCTGTAAATGTTGTATGCGTAACCACAATAGGCCTACATAAAACAAATATTCTCTATTATGTACACACACATTTAAGTTTGTTAGTCGAGAGATAAATAAAAATAGTTTGATAAAAGTCATATAAAAATGTTACACACTGAAGCTGAACACTATTCCTACCTAAAGAAAAAGGAAAATATATATATATATATATATAAAACATTTATTTGTGCTTGTCAGGAACTCAAGGCCAAAAGGAAAAAGGAAAAAAAAAAAAAAAAACAAGTCTGTTGAAAGGACTGGTAACATTATGCATCCAGCTCCCTGCCTTTGGCCTATGACCACATTTATTTACACTATACATATATGCAGATTACTGCCATCCAGTGCAGTGGATTCCAGGAATGACGTTCCAAATAGAACTAGGTCAGTCTTATCTTGGACCCTTTGGCAGTGAAGAAACTAAACTTAAACGTTTGAATTGTAGCGTAGATGCAAAAGTCTCCCATTCTTTGAAGCATTGGAAAGCTCTTTAAAAAGGGTTTTACATCAGGCGAACGCAGAATGTCCAGTCTTTCTTAGGCTCTGCCATCAAATGATGCAATCCTCCTCTTCGTGTGTGCTAAATGCCATGGCTCGAAGAATTTCCAAGGAATTCACAAGGATTAGAGTTCCAGTGAGATGTTTCCATCGCTTAGTGATCGGATTGCGCATTTTGTCCAGCCCATTATGCAGCTCTTGAATCACATCCCGGTAACTGTCCCCTATTTGGGCGCTCCAAGTCAAGAGAAAGTCATACGCTGGCTTCCACATGGCCTGCATGGCAAGCAGAGAGGGGAGAAATGGTTATTTGTATACATTGTGCCCTTTGTGTCACTCAAACTGCACACTAAGTGTTATGCAAACAAGATTAAAAAAAATGGGCAAAAATATTTTAGTGAAAAATGAATGGATCAGAACAGAGCTGCTCTCTATAAAGCAATTTTTTTACGATAATAAAAACATAGTGCAGAAATTACTCAAATAAAAAAACAAACAAAAAAAAACCCTACACCACAACCCACCATACAAAAAAAAAAAAAAAAAAAAAAATTACACAAAACAAACAAAACAAACAAAAAAGCTTCCATAACCCCCCCCCCCCCCCCCCCCCAATATGTATGCAGTTTAAATGGTCACTCTATAAAAACTACAATGGGTGTTAATGGTGAATTCGCCCATAGAATTTTTGCATTATATACCACAACCATTTTTATTTTAATTTTTCGAACTATTCTGGGTTAGTAGAACAAGAAAGCACCTGAAACCTGCACCCCCTACTTCTGCTGTCACATGGATAGTGTGTTAACTACAGTTTGTGGAAAGCGATACCCTCTCACACAAACCGCTACGATAGCTGAAATATTTGCTGTGCAAATCTCAGCACTTGCAGCCTCTCGCCCAGTTGGGTGACAAGAAAAATCCCAGCTTTTGTCAAAGTGCAATGCTTGACTGCCCCACAGACTTCTAACACTATGCCAATCACAATGACTGTCATTGTGATTGTATGGTGCAGAGGATTGATATTAGGCAGCCCAGAATAGGGTTCCAGACTGCCTAACTCACATGTCCAAGGGGTGTAAATAACCTAAGTGCAGATTTTTCTGTATGTACTGTGTTTCAAGCACAAACAGCACACAGGCAGACTCCTACCACAGGACTACTTCATATCACTGGAGTGGTCATGGTGGTTGCAATTACTTTTGCAAAGTAAAACATGCAAATACACAAAAAAACTAAAGATAAAAATCAATTAATCTCCAAAGCACCCAGACGCATTTATCTTACTAAGTAGGCTGCAAGTATCTACATCTGACAATAAATTATCTATAGATGCCATTTGTTTACTGCTCATTTCCCTCCACTTTATAAACATTCCTCTAAACACCCCTTACCTCACTATCCAGCACCCCATTTCGGTCTCTATGTGGGGCTTCATAGCCATCCATTTGTTGTTTGGACACCTTTGCAAGCTTCTCAGCTAGTTCCCTCCACCTTTGAGCAACTTCCACCGCCGTAGTAAGTAGAACAAAATCCTGAATGAGACGTACCACTAGACCTTGGCAGTCTATTTTCAGCAAGGCCTAAAGAAAAAGAAAAACCCTGAGTACATGAACATAACATTCGAGAGCAGACTGGTGTATACCGTATTTATTTAAATCTAATGCACAAAATTTGGGGGGAAATGTAAAATGTTCTGGCAAATTGCATTCCGGAAAGTTTTTCCTGAAAGAGGGCTTAAGAAAGAATAGACTTAACATGTCACACTAAAATTGAAATACTATCAATGTTACTATGGTATATGGCAATAAACATTTTCCCTGTAGCACAATGTTGTATAGTAGTAACTTCATGTATAAATGCACATTACATTTGCCAGAATTTTATTTATTTTTTTCAGCTTACAGGTTTCAAAAATTGAGGTGCGCATTATTTTAGATGGCACATTAGATTCGAGTCAATACGGTATATTCCCATCTATTGTTCTGTCACATATAATTACTATTCAAACATGTCCACAGGTAAATTTAACAACACGGTGTTCAAAGAAATGTTTCAATAAATTACAGTTACTCCCAGACTTCAACCTTTAACCCCTTAAGGACACATGACATGTGTGACATGTCATGATTCCCTTTTATTCCAGAAGTTTGGTCCTTAAGGGGTTAAAGGATCACAATAGTGTCAGGAAAACAAAGCAGTTTTCCTGACACTATAGTGCCCTGAGGGTGCCCCCCCCCCCCCCCCCTCAGGATCCCCCTTCCATGGCGCTGAAGGGGTTAAAACCCCTTCAGCCACTTACCTTAATCCAGCGCTGGTGACCTCTCCTCCCTGTCCGATGTCACTGGAGCCGAATGCGCATGGGCGGCAAGTGCCGTGCGCGCTTTCAATGTGTCCATAGGAAAGCATTTCTCAATGCTTTCCAATGGACGCTCTGCGCGATGGGAGGTGAAATTCGCATCCAGCATCGCAGATGCACCTCTAGTGGCTGTCCGGAAGACAGCCACTAGAGGCGGGATTAACCCCAAATGGAAACATAGCAGTTTCTCTGAAACTGCTGTGTTTGCATCTGAAGGGTTAAAACCGGAGGGACCTGGCACCCAGACCACTTCATTGAGCTGAAGTGGTCTGGGCGACTAGTTTCCCTTTAAGCATTTACTTACCAAGGTATTGAGAGAGGGGGCCTCCAAACACGAATTACATAGGTTTATTATTTGTGCTTAGAGGCCCCCTATCTCAACGCCATTGTAAGTAAATTTAATGTAACAAAAATGAGATAGATCGATATAGAGAGACACACACACACACACAAATCACAAATGCAAAATTTAAGGCACTTATAATTAACACAGAATTTCGGCTTTTATGATCAGGTCAATAGGAGAACCTGCACACATATTTGATATTGTTCGGAAAGAAGCTAGTTTATTTTTTGTTTGTTTTGTCTCCCCCGTTTTCACGTTAAGTTTATTTTAAAAAACAGAACAAAACATACATGAAAGTACATTCAATAAAGCCACTGAGACACCATATGAAAAAGACCACACACCCTTTATCCTGGTCATCAGAGAGGCAGCTAGATATTTTGGTATTTTCAGGATATAAACCGCTTTATTTTAACCAAAGACACATGATGCACATGTGCCAGAGTGGCCTGTCCCTGCCAGGAATAAGCTGTGTTTTTGCTACTTACAATCGGCAAAGTTCCTTCAAAAATTGTACTATAAATGATGCAGCATACTGGTGTGATATCACAGAAATGCATCTTGCATGATTGCAACAAGTTGTGATGGAGCTGTACTGATAAAAAGCAGCAGCGGCCTAGCTTCATGTCCTGCTTTACACTACTCGTGCATTGCAATTCCTTTTTCACTACCAGAGCACCGGTTTATGAGCTGAGTGACATTGTTCCTATATTACTTCACAAGCATGATAGTTGCTCGCTAGAGGAAAACTCTGACAGAGCAGGAGAATCTCAGTGGGCTCCTACTCGCTCAGCCTCTATGACATTGGCATCCATTTATGCTGATAGTAGACTGACAGATGGTAAGGGACCACAAGTTTTTAAAATATAATACACATTTGCCAGGATAACGTGTAGATGAAATTTCAGCTCTGCACCATGACAGGTTCAGTTATTAAAAAAATAAATACTTCTCTCTTCATCCAACTCAATTGAACATCCGGTTTGTACTCTGAATAATGAACTATAGCACAAAAATTACTTTTAAATTACGTTTTTCCTCACTTATAAGCTTGTCGGACCAGAGGTCTATACAAAACAAAATAACAAAAACAAGACAAAAAAAAAAAAAAGTCTCACTTCTCCTGTACTAGTAAAGATGCTCTATAAACCAAGGGTGTGGTGGTAAAACATGACATTGACATTTTTATGGGAGCACGTAACAAAATTGCAATTACGTCTCACTGTTCTAGAGGACAAGACACAATACTGAAAGAGCAATCATTATCAACAAATACCACAGTTCCAAAACAAAGACTAACTACAGCACAAACAGACTGCAAAACACTTGGCATACATGAACGAGTAGGTGTCTTACCCCAATTAATTCTTTCTGGAATGACTTCCGATCTTTGCTTTCATTATTATTACACTCCTCTTTCAGTTTTTCCAGTACAGATGCCACCCTTTCTGGCTCGCTCTCTAGCTCCACCCGGCAAAAATAAGATAATGGACGGATTCCGTAACCCAGAGCATCTGCAAAGGCACGCCAGCTGCCAATGTTTTCCATAAGGAGGGTTCTCACAGAGGCATAAATGTAGGTTAAGAACTTGCAGGGGCGTAGAATCTGCTCCAGCAGAGAGCTTGTTGTCAGTTCATTTCCAGAGAAGTAACTTGGCTTTACCTTACCAACGACAAGAACATTCTTTACATGTATCAGGCCCACCTTACCCTGGTAATATCCAATGTACCACTCCTTGGTCCACAGTTGCCCCTTTAGCCTGATCTTCTCCTCACTTAGGAGACCCACCACATCCCCTTTCTTATACTCCAGCAGGTACGGATTTTTGCTTTGCCTCACCACAGTTTTCAAGAGTTTTCCATATTTCATGTTGGTTATTGGGCGTGTCTGGAAGGTTGGATACTTGCAAGTGACTGCAAGTGGAGAGAGTACAATCTTGCCAACCTCTTTTTTCTTAAGGAACCTTCTAGGCCCTGTGGATTTTTGCCCAGTTTTTGGAGGTGGTTGAGGAGTTTGCACACAGAACTGAGACAAGATGTTCCCCAACTCGTCTCTAACTTGCACTCTGACAGTAAAGTCTGATAACTGTGCTGGATCTTGGCAATTGATGGGGAAAATAAGCCGGCTCACCTTGCCCAATTTAAGTTGGAACCCACGTACCATTTTCCCTTGGTCGTCAGTATCGACTCTGTAGTTTGTCATGTTGGAGAAAAGGCAAATTTTCAAATCCTGAGGTCTGGGGAGAACAAACTGCTGCTTCCCCCATAGCTGCAGGGTCACTGGAGCAGAAGAACATACTTGCTGACCTACCTCACTGACTAGGAGCGTTTTTGGGGCACAGTCATGACCAAATATTGCCACTACAGCTTTAAATGAAGGATGTATGTGTTTGGGGCCATAAAGTCCCACAGTGACCTTTTTGTTAATATAGTCCCACACAGTGGATGGAGAAACAATGTGCTGTCCTTGAGCTACCATAACCATGTACATAACCGGTTCCAGGTTTTCTAACTTCACTTGGACTGTGTCCCCATATATGTATGACTGTGGCACTAGAGTGTAGGGCCCTTCCTTAACATCACTCCTCAGGCAGTTTATTTTTACCACATTCTGTGTCACGGTATTTGGCAAATCGACTGATACCTTCATTTCCAATGTGAGGGGGCTCTGCACTTCCAGGTTACTAAGCTTAATTTCCAACACAGGGCTGACTGTGGTACATTTGTCATTACTTAGCTCAAGAGGTGGATCAAGCAATGCTTTAAGGGAGATCTGTTGGGTTTCCGCAGGAGCCACATGACTCTCGGGTACTAGGATACTAATGTTTGTGTCCGGCAGCTGCACGGCACCCCCCGAGCTGTCCAGCCTGCAGACAATGCTGGTCTCCACAGGCTGTGTCTGACCCCAACCAGGATTCTGACCCAGCATGTCCAGATCATGGCAGGACCGGGCTAGTTTGCGATGGTTGAGCCACGCAGTACGGAAGTCCTCCCTGCTCTGGAACTGCTCAGGCGCTGGAGATTTCAGGCCAGCAAAGAAACTGCCCGTGGCCGGACTATCAGATTTGGCCTGGAGGACAGACAGCTCGGAGAGGCTGTAAGAACGCTTGCTCCGGAAGAATGGGTTATCCCTCCTCACAGGAGCATATTCTTTCATTACTTCTGTGTGTGCGGCTTGAGGTTGTAAATCTATAAATATATCAGTGTTAGCTTCCGAAGATGTGGTGTTTAAAGTAACAAGTGGATCAAAAAGTAGTAAATCTACTGAACTTCTGGTATCAGAAGCTTCATTTTTGGGGGCATTCAATGGTCCATTCAGAAAGGGGTTAGAAATAGATGGTCGCAGAAAGGGATTGTTGTGATAAGTTTTGTTAGAGTTTTGGTTGTGAATATCATTCCAGTCTCCAAGCAGATCCAGCTCCTTCACACCCTCATCTACACTCTCCAGCAATCCATCAATCATTCCACTGTCACTGAGGGAGGAGTCACGGTAGTTAAGGGGCTGCACATAAGAAGAAGGGATATATCCCATCTCTGTGGTATTGTGTGCATACCACCAATCACCCCCCGAGGCATCCAATACATATAGGTGCTCTCCCTTGGAAAACTTCAGAGTGGTGAAATTGTTGGGACAATAGTCTTTGATAGCCACCACTTCTTTCACATGCTCTAGGGATGCAGGGCCATCAATGAGCAGGGAGCTCGGCGACAATACTAGAGTTGAGAGGGAGAGAAAAAAAAAAAAAAAAAAAATTAATTGCAAAGATCTAAATTCTATTAGGGCTATTCACTAAATTGTGAAATGTCTGAAATTAAATGTGATTTTCAGATTTTAGGCCAGAAATTGAGAAAATTTCCAATTCAGTGATTTTTAACTAAAATTTGAAATTCACACTTTAGTGAATAGCCCTAATTGTGTTCACTATACAGCATAGTTCATACAACGGCCACAAGATGGCTTTATTCACAAAAATCAAGCAATCCAAAAGACCTTATATATTTAAATGAAAGAAAACAAGAAAAATCAGGTAGTACGGTAGTCAAGTTTCAAACATTTGCAGCCGGTGCATTTTAGTTGTGCCAGTTATACCCAATGAAAAGTAGAAAACATATACAAACATAACCCTTTACCAGGACACTGCAACTCAAAATATAACAACGGTTAAGGATAACAATCTTTTTACAAAACAATTTTCCATTTAAGCCATGTATGTTTATTGTAGTCTTAGGACTGCGTACGTATAAACAGAGACCAGGCATGTTGAGAATTAGGTCATCAGGTAGTTTGACATAACAGCTATCATTTTATGGTTTTATGGTTTTTAACTGCTCTTAAAACGGAGTACATCAATACACACAAAACATGGGAAAGACACAGGAAAGAGGACGAGGAAGGTTGGATTTAGAGCACTGTTATTTGTACAAATGTCCTTGGAACTGGTCAAGGACACCAAGCCCATATGTTGCCATACTTAGCCGTTTAAGTATGGTGAAATAATTCAAGGTAAATGAGAACTTTGATCTCTAGCCGTTTCATGTTACATAGCCTGGTTCCTGTGACAGGGCAGATGCGTATAAACATTTGTTAATGTATTTCAATTCTACACAGTGTCCTGCTCACAATTTTAGGGAAGCCACAGGTATTGAAATGAGAAATGCCACATGCAGTATACACCAGCTGAGTATGTCAATTTAAATAAAATAAATGAAAAAAGAATTTTAGCATAACCAATAGTTAACTGTTCGTTAGCGATTAGTTGAGGTTAAAATGGAGGACATGGACAGTTCCGCTTTAATCAAGTGTAAACCGAACTTACCTTTGACTTCATTTAAATTAGGATCAGGAATTCCACTACTAAAATCAATCAGGGTGCCCTCTGACTTGCAGCGTGGAAGGCCATTAGCATTGGCGGACCGAATCTTCTGCGCTGCCATTCTGCAGTGTTACACGTTTAGCTTACAGTTACATGCCACAGATACAGGTTACCACTGGTCACATCCAGCAATCCAAAAATGGCAATAAGCTGCAAAACAAAGAAAAAATATGACAATATAGCCTGGAAACAAACAAAACAAAAAAAGTTTCTATTCAGTCCCTAAAGAACATAACCATATAGGAGTTTTAAAGGAACACTATAGTCACCTAAATTACTTTAGCTAAATAAAGCAGTTTTAGTGTATAGATCATTCCCCTTCAATTTCACTGCTCAATTCACTGTCATTTAGGAGTTAAATCACTTTGTTTCTGTTTATGCAGCCCTAGCCACACCTCCCCTGGCTATGATTGACAGAGCCTGCATGGAAAAAATAACTGGTTTCACTTTCAAACAGATGTAATTTACCTTAAATAATTGTATCTCAATCTCTAAATTGAACTTTAATCACACACAGGGGGCTCTTGCAGGGTCTAGCAAGCCATTAACATAGCAGGGGATAAGAAAATCTTAATTAAACAGAACTTGCAATAAAGAAAGCCTAAATAGGGCTCTCTTTACAGGAAGTGTTTATGGAAGGCTGTGCAAGTCACATGCAGGGAGGTGTGACTAGGGTTCATAAACAAATGGATTTAACTCCTAAATGGCAGAGGATTGAGCAGTGAGGCTACAGGAGCATGTTCTATACACCAAAACTGCTTCATTAAGCTAAAGTTGTTCAGGTGACTATAGTGTCCCTTTAATTATTACTGTTGTCAACTAGGATTTATCCCTGCAACTCTACATTTTCGGCAAATTAACAGGGTCTGCAGAGACAAGGAAGTGGCTAAATTTTCCCAGTTAACCCTATGGTTTATACCTCTCAGCCACTTTTGAGGTCATTTGCTTCATGGTCAGGCCTGGCTGATTGTCAGTTGGTAAAGGAATGTCAGCCATGGGCACAGAAAAGGCTGATTGACAAACATTGAAAGTGTCACTGTCAAACCCCTAACCCCTTAAAAAACATTTTTAGCATTTCATATAAGTAAAAATAAAATAAAACATTTTTGACTGTTGAAATTTCATTAAAATTCTAACCAAGCCAAAGTTGGCACCCACCTGAAATCCCAAACTGCCAACTAGTGGGTGGTAGGGACCAGGTTGACTACCCATGGTGTATACAGAAGAACGAATGTCACAAAATGGAAAAATAAAAGGTAACGTTCTGAAATGCAGCTATATTCCACATATCTCTTTTCAGCTGCATGTCCATTAACTTAATTTCATTATTTAGAAAATGTAATCTCAATAGGGTGATTTTGGATTATAGATACTAGCCCTCTAGTCTTGCAAATAAAAAAAGAGTGCTGACAGCAAGTAGAAACTTCAGATTAAAAAAGTAAAACTAAAAAGAACACATTCATACAAGTCAACATATTGTACACATACAACGTACACAGAGTCTGCGTCTTGTGCTTCTGATAGAAAAGCAGTGGATTCAATGCTTTTCGTAGATGGTTGATTGACAGTTTGTGGGGATTGCTGTGCAATGTGAAGAATTTAATTGTACACAGATCATCAAGCCTGATAATCAGGTACACTGGGGAATCTGTCCCAGCACTGGATTACAGACCAGTTTAAATGTGGTTTTAAAGATTTACTTTGAAAGGGACACAGACTAAAAACAAAAAACAAACAAAAAAAAAACACACACACACACAAAAAAAACACCACAACAACCTTCACCTTTGCATAGTGGTTTTGGTATATAGATGCTATATATTTATTCAGACAATGCAAAAATATTATCATATCGGAAATGTGGAAATGCTTGTATTAGTTCAAAAGCAAGTCTCGATTGGCTGTCCAACAGCCAACCACTAAAGCCACTTCCTCCGTCAGGCAGATTTTGGAAGGACTCGACGCTGAGCCTCATCACGCATAGCATGACAACACCAAATGCTGCTCATGAATCTCAGAAGCACTGGACTGTAGGAGCAAAGCAACGATCACGTATGCACTACAGACCTGCAGTACTCCTAATTTTATTTATTTATTTTATTTTTAAACAAAATGGCCTGTCTTAAATTTAGTCCAACCTTTAAAAGAAAAAACATCAACATAAAATAAATATGTCTAATGTCACAATGTTCCTTTAAGTTCTATCAAACACAAACTCACATTAGCATTTAGAAAGGTGACAAAAAAAAAAAAAAAAAAAAAGTGTGACATGTAATGAGCACAGATGTTCAGCTTTATGCAAGTGTGGCAATGACAAGTCTCAGATTAGCAAGAACAAATGGCTGGTTTTCACACTGGCAATCATTCAGGGTTATTCACAAAGCTGTGAAATGTCAGGAATTAGCCCAGCAATTCAAGATATTAGCGTGAAATGCTGAACTGGAAAAATCCTGAGACAGCTAGGCTTCTAGCCCCGTTTTGGTTTTCATTGTGCAAATCCAAGATACAATTCCCAGTGTAGTGAATAGTCAATGTTGCCAAGGACCCTCGAAAGCACTCGCTGTAAAAAGGGGACACACTCTGATATGCGCAACTACTTGGCATTCCACAAAAGCAAACAAACTTCTCACACAAGCATGCAGCAACAAGCACAGGATATACAAATGGCTGAACTGCCTCTAATTTCATAGCAATCTGGGTTCTGTTTGAAAACACGCCAGTAAAAGGAAAGGAGATAGGCATCCATGACGGTCGAGTACATCCAGGTAGAAGCGATAAAACAGTTCTGGACTGTAAACAACTAGTTTGTTATCGGGACAGGAGTGTCCAAGTACCATCTTGTCTTCAGGGGTTAAACAGTATTATCCTGACATTGGGGCTCTCCTTCCCCATCACTGGCTGAATATTGAGACAAACCGTACACCCCGATTCTCTCAATGGGCAGCCAGTGATACATATACCGATTTATCTTTTTGTGTCCCATTCAGCCATTTTAAAATTTAAATTATAACCTTAGAGCGACATGTTAATCATGGGCTTACTTACCATCTAGCTGGATTTATTTTTCCTACCCTTGTAACTCACTATATCTATTTTAATTCTATTAGTCATTGTGACGTTGAGTAGCGGCCAATATAGGTGGTGCCTTTCAGCACATTTAATTCTTGTATTCTGGAAAACTAAAAACTCAAAAGAAAATTACTTTTGTGGATGCCGTCTCACTCTTGATGGTGTACGCAGAGCCATAAATCAATACAATAGATAACCTTACCAAACTGGCAGAAGTTATCCCTTTCCTAGTATAAATTGGTTTATGAGGCCAGCTAGATACTGAAAGTTATCATTTCTTATCTTAATGAGGACTTTAGAAGGTGTAATGTTTATCTAACCTCCAACTAACGCGATGAGATTTAAACTAAACAAAGGTCAACAGAAGGCAGCATGTGCAATGCATGTGTTGAAATTTTACTTTGGTTAAAATGACTATTGTTCATTAATCCAACCTATTCTAGAAAATGATACAATATAAAACAAGACAACTGTTCACAGACATAACCAATCCTGCTGAGAAGGAAATAAGAGCAAATGTTGCATCTGTGCTCACCCTGCAGAGAATGTTTGTAGGTTAGAAGAACCAATGGTTTCTTATCTGCCATCACAATGTGTTTCTTTCAAGCATGTCACAGGCTATTACCAATACAACTAATAATAGACTTGAAAAAAAAAATGTAGTATTTAAAGTTTTGCCTACTATAATTTGTAGACCAATCAGAAAAATTCAGTTTATCACATTTTAGGAAAAAACACACACATAATGCATAATTACATAGGCTGAAAAATTACTTGGGTCCAAGTTAACCTTTTCTCCCCGTTGATAGTTACTTTCCTATTTCAATTCTTAAAACATAAACGGACACTATAGCCATAGAAATCTACTAGAGCATAATGAAGCAGTTTTGGTGTATAGATCATGCCCATGCAGTCTCGCTGCTCAATTTCTCTGCGATTTGGGCATTAAATCAATTTGCTTATGCAGCCCAATGCACGCCTCCCTGCATGTCACTTAAACTACCTTCCTAAACACTTCCTGTAAAGAGTCATCTAATGTTTACACATCTTTCATTGCAAATTTCTTTATTTTAGAATTTCTAATCTCCTGCTCTGCTAATAAGTTTGATAGACCCTGCAGTAGTCTCCTGTGCGTGAATAAAGTTTAACTTATGGAGCAGGAGACAAGACCTTTTAAAGGAAGTGACATCTTTTTCCATGCAGGCTGTGAGTCGCAGCCAGGGGAGGAGTGGCTAGGGCTACATAAACAGAAACAAAAGTAATCCAACTCCTAAATGGCAGAGAATTGAGCAGTTAGACTTCAGAGGCATGATGAACACACCAAAACTGCGCATATATATATATATATATATATATTTTATTATAATTTTAACATGTACAACAATGAATTTTTGCTGTGAATTTCGGAAACCTAACATTTATTCTACAGCAGTAATATCCACATATTTTTAAGTCGTCAATACCACACAAATGTCTGAAAATCATCTTTTTAATGAAAATTATAGGGACCCAACAGTTTCAGTTTTGAATATGGAATTCTAATGCTCGGTCTGTCTCATTTTAGAAAGTTGAGCAGGCATCTTAAGGTGGATGTACGGGAGGGGATTGTTGATTCGGTGCATGTTTGGATGCAACCCAGGAAGGGGGGCTTGGGAAAGAAATGTTGCAGGTAAAGACAGGTTCTGCACTCATTTTCGGACCCACTGAGTATTTCAAAGTTACCTCCTTGCTGCTAAATTGAGAGAATATGCTCCCGTTTACTCTTTACAAGTACCATGTATTCCATTGCAGGATGTGATCTTTATAAAATCAAACGCTACAGACTGAATATTTTGCAGCTTTAACGAGAGGCAGAAATACAAAGTGTGTGAAAGCTGTACACTTCCTGAATTTTAAACAAGTGCCATAACACTGACTAGCAATTTACTGACATGCTTTAGGGTGAGAACGGATATTTTTGTATGCACAGACTGAAACTGTTTTTTTTGTTTAAAAAAAAAAAAAAAACTAACAAAATCACATTTTGTTCCTTGTTTAATATTTTTCATTAGATTTTACTGCAAGAAAAAAATAAAATTAAAATGTTATACACCATTAAATAGCAGTCCATGACGGGGGCGTGGCCTGGCGGCGGTACTGAGCGGACGCATGTGCTGAGCGCTCCGCTCCGACGGCACCCACAAAGGAGAAATTTGGCAAATAGCCACTGAAAAACGGGGCCCCATATACCCCAACGATCATGTCACAAGCTAAGGGGAAGGGCAAGGCGGAAAAAGCCGACCGGAGTACCTTCTTTACCTCCCGTACACACCAAGGGAGACAGGCCACGCTGCAGGGGGAAGCCCAAGATAGCGCCGAGGAGGCTGGAGAACAGCAGCATGCTGTAATGGAGGCGGATGCCCCTCTCACACAAGAGATGATGCGGGCAATGCTGGAACAGATGTCTGCAAGGCTGGAAAACAGCTTCAAATCCGCAATTGGGGAACTACACAAGGACTTAAAAGAACTGGAGGTGAGAACTGCTGGGACTGAACTTAAAGTGGCAGAGCTGAATGAGGCACATAGGGGAATGGAGGAGGAGATGGCAGGGCTGCACAATAGAATGCTGCAATATGAGACTAAACTAGCAGACATTGAGGACAGAGCACGCCGCAATAACCTGCGGATTCGTGGGGTGAGTGAGGAAGTGGGACCCACAGACCTTGCGGCCTACTTGACAAGCCTGCTGAAAACGTTGGCGCCAGACGTGCCAATAGACCTGCTGCTCATGGACAGGTACCATCGAACTGCCAAGCCCAGCTTTCTACCCCAAGACACCCCTCGAGATATTCTCATCAGAATGCACTACTACCACGTGAAAGACATAGTACTACAGGCAAGCCGCGCAAAGAAGTCGCTTCCAGACCCGTACAGTGGGCTGTTGGTGTTTGCGGACATATCAACATTCACGCTGAGAAGAAGGAGAGAATTTAAAGAAATCACAGAACAGCTCCGGCTCCACAAGTTGCCATACCGCTGGGGATACCCGGTGAAACTATTGGTGTCCAGAGGAGGAAAAGTGTCAGCTATCACCACGCCAGAAGAAGGAGCCCTACAACTACAAAGATGGGGATTATCCGAACCAAATCGACAACGAAGCCCACAGCGACAGCACAATGCCTCCAAGGACTGGAGAAAGTCCAAGAGACTGACATAAAAAGCAATGCGGCGACTACAACAGATCTGCGAGAGATCATAAGGGTATCTTAAGAGACTGGTCCTGACAATTAGACCATGGAATCTGCCGAGGGTATCGTATAATCGAATAATTGTTAATTGTTAAGTAGCATTGTTAAAGGTTATGCCACAGAGTTACAAGGTAGGCCTCTAAGGGCATTTTAAAACACGCAAAAAAAAAAAAAAAAAAAAATGAACAAAAGAAAAAAAAAAAAAAAAAAAAAAAAATACACATACCCCCCTATATATTTAACACCAACTTCGACTATACATGTATTATGCAATTCCTACTCACACCCTACAAAGGGCACTACTGCCCGGCTATGCGCCAAACCAAACAGAACACTTGACAAACTAAATAGTGGGTAGACGTGGAGACGGCACCCCACAGGGAGGAAGTGAACACTTCTGCCCCCACAGGTACCAGGAGTACCTAAGCCGAAAATGGCACACCAGAGTATCTTGTATTTGTACTTGTATTTGTATTATATGTTTTCCCGGTTATCATTGTGTCCCCCACCCCACCCCGGTCTAACCCAGAGAGGGAGATATGCCCAAATACTGCCCTCAACTAGGGGAAGGTCGCTCGACTTGAAGCTGCTGGGACGAGCGAACCCCCCACACTGGTTCTTAACATCCACTACGACCCTTACCAAATCCACTGGGTATAAACCCCCATGAAAATATTTTCTCTAAATGTAAGAGGGTTAAACCTACCGGTTAAGAGACACCAGCTGTATAGAGAACTCAGGAGCACAGATGCGGACGTTATCTGTCTCCAAGAGACTCATTACAGGACGGACAATTACATCCCACCGACAATTTCTGACTTCCCGCACCAATACCACGCAACGTCCCCCACAAAATCCAAAGGGACGTCTATACTGATCTCTAAGCAGGTAGCATTTACCATGCTCTCCGCAGAGGTGGACACCAATGGGAGGTATATAATACTGAAATGCGTCATTAACAATACGACCTATACAATCACCAATTTATACTCCCCTAACACATTACAAGGCACGTTCCTACGACACATACTACAGAAGCTAGACTCGATACAAGAAGGGGTGTCAATTATCTGTGGAGACTTCAATCACGTTTGGGACCCGAAATTAGACACTAACACCTCACGACACAGTCCAAGGTATAAAATACTCCACAGACAGTGTAAAAAGCTACAGAAACTACTCTCACTGCACCACTACTATGATACCTGGCGACTGTACCACACCTCGGAACGGGCGTATACACACTTCTCCCGAGTACATAACACGTACTCGAGGATAGACGGATATCTCATTCATGGACAGGGAATTAACCAAATCACGGACTGTGACATTGGACAGATTACCTGGTCAGACCACGCACCAGTCACGCTATCAGTAAAGGATCAATTTGACTATAAGCACCGCAGCCCGTGGAGGCTGAATGCCTCCTTACTGACTGACCCGACATTTAGGAAAGAGGTAGAGACAGCGTTGACTAATTATTTTACGGAGAATGCTACCCCAGACATATCCCAGAGCACATTATGGGCGGCACACAAATCCGTAGTCAGGGGAATCTTTATTAGGAGGGCGTCATACTTACGCAGGACATCCTCAGCCCAGATCACACATTGGAAGAGAGAACTGTACCAATTAAACACACAGAATCAAATCTCCCCCTCTGCGGAGCTCAAAGTACAAATCGCCACCATCACAAACCAGCTACACCAAAAGGCAATAGAACAGACAGGCTATATGCTCCAGAGGCTGAAAATGAATCTGTACACGCAAGGGAACAAGGCCGGCAGACTGCTAGCTAGGAGACTGCAAGAACGTAGGGCAAACCAAAAAATTGCTTTTCTTGTCTCCCGTACGGGAGAGAAGAAAATGATACCTACAGACATATGCAATGAATTTGCCGACTACTATGCCGACTTATACAACATACGTAAACATGATACCACATTTCAGCCCACGACGGAACACATAAATGAGTACCTAGACACAGGGCCGGCCTTAGGGGTGTGCGAGCTGTGCGGCCGCACAGGGCGCCATGGACCAGGGGGCGCCCTGTGGCTGACACAGCTCGCACTGTCTCCTAGTGACAGCCTGTGAAGGAGAGCTCAGAGCTCTCCCCTAATACAAGCTGCGCTGTGTAGCGTGGCCGGGCTCCGCCCCCCTGCCTCTTAATGCTGCCCTCACTGATAGTCCCCAGACTCTCCACTGGATCTCAGTGAGAGAAAGGGGGCGGGGTTAAACGCCGATCGGAGGCGGAGCTACATGGGAAGCAGGGCGGAGCTATAGGCAGGCGAACCCTCTGGTAAGTTAGGGGAAGCAGGAAGGAGTTCCTGTTCCCCCATCTACCACCACACTGCCCCCTGCTCCCCCATCCACCCTAACTGTGCCCCCTGCTCCCCCTACCCTAACTGTGCCCCCTTCTCCCCACCTACTCTAACTGTGCCCCCTGCTCCCCCCTACCACCACACTGCCCCCTGCTCCCCCATCCACCCTAACTGTGCCCCCTGCTCCCCCTACCCTAACTGTGCCCCCTGCTCCCCCTACCCTAACTGTGCCCCCTGCTCCCCACCTACTCTAACTGTGCCCCCTGCTCCCCCTACCCTAACTGTGCTCCCTGCTCCCCCCCTACCCTAACTGTGCCCCCTGCTCCCCCTACCCTAACTGTGCTCCCTGCTCCCCCTACCTAACTGTGCCCCCTGCTCCCCACCTACTCTAACTGTGCCCCCTGCTCCCCCTACCCCAACTGTGCTCCCTGCTCCCCCTACCCTAACTGTGCTCCCTGCTCCCCCTACCCTAACTGTGCCCCCTGCTCCCCACCTACTCTAACTGTGCCCCCTGCTCCCCCTACCCTAACTGTGCTCCCTGCTCCCCCCCTACCCTAACTGTGCTCCCTGCTCCCCACCTACTCTAACTGTGCCCCCTGCTCCCCACCTACTCTAACTGTGCCCCCTGCTCCCCACCTACTCTAACTGTGCCCCCTGCTCCCCCTACCCTAACTGTGCTCCCTGCTCCCCCTACCCTAACTGTGCTCCCTGCTCCCCCTACCCTAACTGTGCCCCCTGCTCCCCCCTACCACCACACTGCCCCCTGCTCCCCCATCCACCCTAACTGTGCCCCCTGCTCCCCCTACCCTAACTGTGCCCCCTGCTCCCCCTACCCTAACTGTGCCCCCTGCTCCCCACCTACTCTAACTGTGCCCCCTGCTCCCCCTACCCTAACTGTGCCCCCTGCTCCCCCTACCCTAACTGTGCTCCCTGCTCCCCCCCTACCCTAACTGTGCCCCCTGCTCCCCCTACCCTAACTGTGCTCCCTGCTCCCCCTACCTAACTGTGCCCCCTGCTCCCCACCTACTCTAACTGTGCCCCCTGCTCCCCCTACCCCAACTGTGCTCCCTGCTCCCCCTACCCTAACTGTGCTCCCTGCTCCCCCTACCCTAACTGTGCCCCCTGCTCCCCACCTACTCTAACTGTGCCCCCTGCTCCCCCTACCCTAACTGTGCTCCCTGCTCCCCCCCTACCCTAACTGTGCTCCCTGCTCCCCCCTACCCTAACTGTGCCCCCTGCTCCCCACCTACTCTAACTGTGCCCCCTGCTTCCCCACCTACCCTAACTGTGCCCCCTGCCCACCACCTACCCTAACTGTGCCTCCTGCTCCCCACCTACCCTAACTGTGCCCCCTGCCCACCACCTACCCTAACTGTGCCTCCTGCTCCCCACCTACCCTAACTGTGCCCATTGCTCCCCCACCTATCCACTGTGCCCTAGCTACCATAACTGTGCCCCTTGCTCTCCCACCTACCCACTGTGCCCCTTGCTTCCCCACCTACCCGCTGTGCCCCTTGCTTCCCAGCTACCACCATTGTGCCCTCTCTCCCCCAGCTACCACCACTGTGCCCCCTCTACCCCAGCTACCACCGCTGTGCCCCCTCGCCCCAGCAAGCTTATCTGTGCACTGCGCCCCAGCTACTCACTGTGCCCCTTGCTCCCCCACCTACCCGCTGTGCCCCTTGCTCCTCAGCTACCATCACTGTGCTCCAGCTACCACCACTGTGCCCCCACTCTCCCAGCTGCCACCGCTGTGCCTTCTCACCCCCAGCTAGCTTAACTGTGCCCCTGCTCCCCCAGCTACCCGCTGTGCCCCTGCTTCCCCACCTAGCCTAACTGTGCCCCTGCTCCCCAGCTACCCACAGTGCCCCTGCTCCCCACCTAGCCTAACTGTGCCCCCCACCTAGCCTATCTGTGCCCCTGCTTCCTACCTACCCACTGTGCCCCCTGCTCCGCCAGCTACCCACTGTGCCCCCTGCTTCCCCACCTAGCCTAACTGTGCGCCTGCTCCCCCCGCTGCACACAGTGCCCCTCCTCCCCACCTAGCCTAACTGTGCCCCCTGCCCCCCCACCTAGCCTATCAGTGCCCCTGCTCCCCCATCTACCTACAGTTCCCCTTGCTCCCCCAGCTACCACCACTGTG
This sequence comes from Pelobates fuscus, assembly GCF_036172605.1. Lineage (NCBI taxonomy): Eukaryota > Metazoa > Chordata > Amphibia > Anura > Pelobatidae > Pelobates > Pelobates fuscus. The sequence goes on along the minus strand of NC_086324.1, from coordinate 71,487,806 downwards.
CCCCCTCTCTCCCAGCTACTACCACTGTGCCCTTTCTCCCCCAGCTACTACCACTGTGCCCCCTCTCCCCCAGCTACCCTCTGTGCCCCTGCTCCTCCACCTTCCCACTGTGCCTCTGCTCCTCCACCTTCCCACTGTGCCTCTGCTCCTCCACCTTCCCACTGTGCCTCTGCTCCTCCACCTTCCCACTGTGCCTCTGCTCCCCCAGTTACCCACTGTGACCCTGCTCTCCAACCTACAACTACACTACCACTGCTCCCCCAGTTACCCACTGTGCCCCTGCTCTCCTACCTATCACTACACTACCCCTTCTCCCCCACTGTGCCCCATGTTCCCCCACCCACCACTACTTTACCTCTGCTCCCCCACCTACCAATACACTACCCTTGCTCCCACAGCTACCACCACTGTGCCACCTGGTCCCCCACCTACCACCATTGTGCCCCCTGATCCCCCACCTACCACCACTGTGCCCCCTGATCCTCTACCTACCACTACACTGCCCCTGCTCCCCCAGCTACCACTACACTACACACCTATTGACACACACAGTACATGGATAAAGGGGTATGATGGGGGGGGGGGGCGCTGTGAAGATTTTTTGCACAGGGCGCCTTAGGGCCTAAGGCCGGCCCTGCCTAGACACAATGGACCTCCCAAAACTCACGACCCAACAGGCGACTGATCTCATTAGACCCATCACCGAGGAAGAAATCCACACCATAATAAGAAAACTGCCGAAAGGCAAAGCCCCAGGCCCGGACGGGCTAGATAACACCTACTACAAACAATTCCACCATATACTGACGCCACACCTGGTGCACACATTCACGGAGGCGACAGCCGCGCAAAAGCTACCACAGGATACGCTACTGGCCCACATCATAACGTTACAGAAGCCAGGGAAGCCACCCACCATCCCGCAAAATTTTAGACCTATATCCCTGCTCAACACAGACGCGAAAATTTTCGCCAAGCTATTCGCGCTGAGACTAGGCACTCTTCTCCCACACTTGATCCACTCGGATCAAGTGGGGTTTGTGGCAGGGAGACAGGGAGCGGATAACACGCGCAAAGTGCTGAATATACTGCACAGCTTACCCAGAATACATAAAGAGGGTGGGGTGGTCATCTCCCTAGACGCCGAAAAGGCATTCGACCGCTTGCACTGGAAATTCCTAGAGGCAGTCATGACAAAATTTGGAATACCGGGAGAATTTAGAGCAGCGGTCAAAGCGCTGTACAGTGCCCCGACAGCCCAGGTACTTAACGCGGGATTCCTATCGAACCCATTTAGTATCTCCAATGGCACGAGACAGGGATGTCCCCTGTCCCCGTTGCTGTACGTTCTGGCCCTAGAGCCGCTGGCATCAAGGATTAGGCAACATGACTCCATACACGGGGTACGCATTGGGGACAGGGAATACAAAGCAAATCTCTTTGCGGACGACGTGCTCCTGACCCTGACGCAACCACTGATCTCAATGCCGCACCTACTGATGGCAATAAAGGAATACGGGGACAGCTCATATTACAAATTGAACGTGACTAAAACCCAGGCCATGGGAATTGGGATACCTCACGACGTATTACAGGTGTTGCGGGAGAAGTTTGTGATGGACTGGAGGGTGGACTGCGTCTCCTTCCTGGGAATTAAGTTAACAAAGACAATAGGTGGACTATTCAAGGCCAATTATGAAGCCCTACAAAAAGAGGTGGAGGCCAGTCTGTCCTTATGGGGAGGTAAATATCTCTCCTGGCTGGGCCGGATGGCAGCATTTAAAATGTCCATCCTCCCTAAACTACAATACTTATTTCGAACACTGCAAATAGACCTACCAACCTCATTCCTAAACAAAACACAGTCGATGCTCACCAAATTCGTGTGGGCGCACAAAAGAGTGAGAATAGCTGCTAAATACCTGTATCGACCCATTCACCAAGGGGGTCTAGCTCTACCGAACATCAAACTCTATTACCAGGCGACATTACTGGCCCCAGTGTTAGGGATACAATCCACATCACACACTCCACAATGGCTGGAGATAGAAGACCACTGGCTCCAGGGGACAGACCTCCGCAGACTGTTGTGGGTACCCAAACCGCTGCGACCCAACCAACCTAACATCTTACCAACCACGAAAACACTGGTGACGACATGGGACAAAACACACAAATCACTGCTATCTATGTCACCGTGGTCACCGGCAACGCCCTTATCATGCCTACAAGTAGCTAATAACACATTTGACCACAGAGAGTGGACTAACAGAGGCTGCACGCATGTAAGAGATATATTAGAAGTACAAAAGATACTACCATTCCCTACCATCCAGGGAAAATTCAATTTGGTCCCTAAATTGATATTCCCATACCTCCAGATAAAATCCATGCTAGGGACCCAAACGTCCACAAGAGAGGGGGAGACTACACTCGCAGAGTTTGAGAGGACCTGTTTGAAATCAAAGCAGAGAAAGGGCTTGATCTCCCTATGCTATACACTCCTTAATGTAGGGGACCCTGTACACCTTGACAGATTCAGTGATGCCTGGCAGGCGGACATTGGGAAGCATTTTGATGCAACCCAGTGGGAACGCGCGACCATGGCCCATAAGGGAAAGACTACATGCACGTCACACCTAGAGCTAATGCGTAAGATATATTACAGGTGGTACATGGTACCAGTGAGACTGGCGAGAATATATCCGGGAACATCAACCAAGTGCTGGAGGTGCGGTGAGGCAGACGGTACTATGTACCATATATGGTGGTCTTGTGGGGTACTCCGACCTTATTGGGAGATGGTAGAAGACATACTAAGCTTAATAATAGAGGGCAACTTCAGGATCACACCAGAAATGTGTTTACTATTCATGAACATAGACAAAGTCAGGGGAGACGATGCAATTCTGGTCTTCCACACGCTAATAGCGACACTGACGCTCATAGCCAGAGAATGGAAGACAGAAACGGCCCCGTCAAAACTGGCCCTAACCAGACAAATTTCCACCAACCTCCAATATGAACTCACGGCCAGGAGAAATCAGGGTAACGCAGGAAAGTTTGAGGATGCTAACACCAGGTGGGAAGGTATAAAAGCGTCATGGGAGATTAGGGACAGAGACTAACAAATATATAGAACCAGCCTGACTCGAGGAATTTATCAGGCCAGGAGTATGAGACCCCACGAGACTAAGGGGAATCCAGGGAACTGGACCCAGTGGGGAAGAATGAGATCAGGCAAGTGTCAGACTAGACGAATCAAGGTGGCGAAGAGAGGTTACATAAATAAGGAAAGAACAGTAAGCAACCGGTAGGGAGAGCGGGCATATTACTACCTTCCCCCCCCCCCCCCCCCCTCCCCTGGAAACGTCAATCTAGAACAAGAGTGAATCTTCAGCTAGTACAAGGAGGATACATGAGGGAGTCCATAGACAGGGCTGGTTAACAGATAGGCGTATGCGCAGGGCTCAATAAGGGAGCAAGGGAGCGAGGCAAATACAAAAAAAAAAAAAAAAAAAAATGAAAAGCTAGGCCTTGTGAAGTTATAAAAAAGTGTAACTATGTACCCTTGCATGTTGTAACGTATTATGTAAAACTGGAAGACATGTAAACCAAGATCTGAGATGTTTCCTCCCCCCCCCCCTTTCTTCCTTCTGTATCCCAAGTTTGCTTTGAAAGTGAAAAATAAAAATTGTCAAATTGAAAAAAAAAAATAGCAGTCCATGACAATAAGAATTCCTGACAAGTCACCTACACCTTTTGAATGCATTAGGTACTTGTTCACATTAAATACTGACTCGGCCATTCATATTGAACTCTAACCATTACAGACACCTCACTAGGTTTGGGCAAGTGTGTCTCCTTGGAGAATGTCTTGACAGAGGTATCTCTACCTTGTACCAAATACTCTAAGGTGCAGTGAATATTTACAGCTAACTGGTGACGTGAAATCCCTTACAGAAGTACTACACTTAGGGTTTTTCCCCAGTGGCCCACCATCAGTTGGGGGCTATGACATTGACCTACTGAGACCTTTGGTCTCCAATCAGTCTTCCTCCTTAAATCAGTTATTCCTCAAACCAATTACTCAGACTGCTACACTGACTTTTTCCTCCTCTATCTGCCATAGTGATATTTCTGTAAAATCTTATTAATTAGCAAGGTGAAAGGTTACTTTAGGACCCACCTGAGAGGTTTGCCTTGACCTGGCAGGTGGGCTAAACACCCTCATGACCATTAGAGAAACTAAACCTCCATTTGGTTAAATATGCATAGGGATTTGGGAAGAGCGCAGGTAACTTTTTACTGTATGTAATAGGGCTGATGTGTACTATGGTCGTTCCTGCCGCCCAGGAGTGATGGGAGTTTGAGCGCAGGACTTGTTTTTTTTGTAAATCTTATTAATGATACATAAACAAAATGCTTGATCTTAGAGGTTACTTCTTTCTAGCACTTTTTTAACCAATGAATTACACTGCATGTTGGTCACTAAAATGTAAATTAATTAGTTTGAGCAGGGCCCTCCCTACTCTGTTCCTTTAAGGGCTGCCATCAGGGTGTAACAACAATGACTTATCGAGGGGGGGAGGGGGACTGCCGCACGCTGATGGAAAGTACAGTGGGGGCCCAGCAGCAAGTACTTGCCTTGCCTTCCCAGCAGCTCCTTCAGCTCACCTGTGTAAATCTTACGGTCTGTGTGCCGCGCGGAGCGTTGCCATGGTAACCCGTGGCAACGCTCTGACGGCCACGGGACTCACGAGATTTACACAGGGGGGCTGCTGGGAAGGTAAGTAAGCGCTTGCGGCGGGACCCCCCCCAGGACCGCCGGGCTTGTAATAGGTATGTATTATAAGCAATATCGGTATCTTTATTGGCCGATATCGATATTGCCGAAAATACAGAATATTGGCCAGACCGATAGTCAGTCAAAATAGAATCTAAATATATATCCTTTTGTATCAGTGTGTGTGTAAGCGTATACACTACACAAAATACATACATACAAAACCCAAAACACATACATACAAAACCCAAAATACATACATTCAAAACACAAAATACATACATAACACATGAAATAACACACTGCAGCCAATACAGAAACACACACACACACACACCGCATCAACAAAAAACACCATGTATCCACTCTACAAAACACTACTTACTTGTGGGTGGATTTGGAGGTGTGCCCTAATGGCGGCCCTAGTTCCTGTGTGTCCATGCTAGTCTTGTTGCAATTACATGTCTGTTAGTTCACCCATTGTACAGCACGACGGAATTTGTTGTTGCAATAATAATAATAAATAATAATAATAATAATATTATGGGGTTAAAGAGTAGGACTCTCCAGTTTTGCAAACCAGGATTGTTACTATGCACCTGACAATGATTGGTCCACAAGAACGGACATAAAACTGTACCTTTATTTGCTGCTATTAAACATTTTCCATGCAGCAACTCAGTGTCTAAATCTATTTTGAAATTCAACGTGTCAGCTCAAATGTAAATAATGAATGTATGATATTAAACAATTTACAAGTTTCCTACTATAAACACTAGTTTGAAGAGTAGAGTCACAGGTTATGGGTGGAGTTCATATAATTTATATAGATAATTGCAGAGATTAAAACAGCTCATCATTTTTGTCAATTAACCTCTGTCATTTAATACTTTAAACAAGTGATGTTTAATTATTTTTCAGGCTGTGTGCCTTAAGCAAACAGCCCGGGATAGGCCAGCATACACCTGCTTAGTAAAAGCAATTGTATACGCAAATTACAGGTCTCCTGCAGCAAGAAAGGGTTTTTTAAAGACACTGTTAAAAGTGCACGTTAATAAATTCTATATAAACACTTTTTATTTAGTCATCCTGTACATTTAAAAACAAATGCAAATCCCACGCAATTTATGACAATGGATAATGCAAAACACAGCAGGATACATATACATATATACATACACACATGTATTTACAGATGTGATGTGTACTTGTATATTTATACATATAAAATTTTACTTTGTCTTGCCCTGCATGCTAAAGTTAGTTGTCCCCAGCCCCATTCAACATTGTTGGCTTGTTAACTTAAATGTTATTCACCTATCTGTTTATCTCTAAAACTTTCTCTGTTATTTCTGCACGCCCACACCCCCTAATTTCATGGATACCCACCTAAATGTCTTGCTTGACCAATCCTCCCCTCCTCTGTGCATCTCCATTCCATAGCTTTATTGCAGGCCCTTTTGACCATCATCTCTGTCTTCCACGGAGTACAATTCTCTCACACTCCCAGACTCAACTGTAAATGCGGTGTAGGCATTCTTCTCTCCCCTCCCTTCACTGAGAAGGAGTCTACAATTAGAGAAGAGATCTCTAATCTCTCTCCCTCCCTTTTCAATACATCATCCAACCCCACTCGCTCCGCTGTTCTATACTCATTCACTTCTACTACAACGGAAGAGGTTTCTGCTCTGCTCCGGTCCTCCCGCCCCACCACCTGTTCCCTCAATCCTATTCCCTCATATCTCATCCGCACCCGGTCTCCCGCTCACTAAACATTTTTTTTTTTAAATCTCTCCCTTTCCTCTGGCACATTTTCCTCACCCTTTAAGCATTCAACTATAACGTGGATTCTGAAAAGCCCAACCTTGACCCCAACTCCCCAGCCAACTACCGCCCTATATCGCTACTGCCGTTTGCCTCCAAGATCCTCGAGAGAGTGGTGTATGCGAGAGTTACAGACTTCCTCGAATCCAACTCTCTGCTTGACCCGCTTTAGTCTGGATTCCGCGCTCGTCACTCTTTTAAAACAGCTGTGACCAAAGTATCCAACGATTTAATCGCTGCTAAATCTCGCGGCCATTACTCTATCCTAATTCTCCTTGATCTTTCTGCGGCCTTTGACACTGTTGATCAGCTTCTTCTCATTCTCCGTAATCTCGGTCTACGGGATACTGCTCTCTCCTGGTGCTCCTCCTACCACTCCCAACGCTTGTTCAGTGTTTCTTTCTCTGGCTCTGCCTCTTCTCCCCAACCCCTCTGTTGGCATTCCCCAAGGTTCTGTCCTTGGTCCCCTACTGTTATCCATCTATACTGCCTCCCTTGGTAAACTCATCAGCTCCTTTTCAAGAATAAATATTCTTGGAAAAAAAAAAAAAAAAAATAGAAAGGATTCTACTAAAGGCCAGGCATCTCATGGTTGCTATGCACATATACATCATTCCTCCACTTTGTCTCTCTGCCATTCACTGTAACTCCCTTTTGTATCCATGCAGAAGCAGTAATTTTCCGGTTTATTCTAACACAATAGCTCTGAGCTATAAATACTCATTAATATGGGCAGACAGGGTGGGTGTACACGGTCTAAACTCTCCTTCCAGCCATGGGGGTCAAGAGCTCCATACGCAAGTAGAACACAGACATCTGATATCATCTCTAGACTACTGGACATATTATATTACAATTTAAAGACCTACGGCAACATTGGGGGGGGGGGGGGGGGGGGGAGATCAGTCTGTAGTACAATATATGAGTCAGCACATGGTAATCAAAAGCAAAAAGAAAATAAATAGATCAGGCCTAGTTTGAGTAAATGCAACCCAACTGCACACATATATTCACATATTAGAACCATTTTTGCATGTCTCAATTCACACTTAAAAAAAATGTGTGCTCTTGTAAAGCACTATTTCTTGTGATCATTTCTGTGCACATTTGCATTAAATATATTGATCTGTGGTGAACAAGGCTATAATAAAATGTTTGAATTACAATTGAGAGATCAGAAGGCCAAGACTAGTCATTCATTATGGACAAGACAATTCAAGGCAAAATGTGGCATACCTTGCCATTTCCCATCACACATTGCTTGTAGCGGCCAATGGGTATTTTCGCCACACTGATTTGCCCATAGTGCACAGCATGTAGCAGCACTGCCCAGTATAATGCCAACGATTATGGGCCTGGAAGATGCCCCAGTCTGGAATAACAGCTCCAGGGTTTAGCAATCCTGATGCCTTTCTGCCCGAGAGACCACATTCCTTTCCTATTGCTCATCATTCTCTCCTTGTGCTTAATGTCTTGGAGACAGGTTCCCACTGCCAGAGTTCACTGGGAATTCATTCATGATTGCCCGGGTGTGTGGATCTCTGCTACATGGTTAGAGCAGTGAAGCAGGCCATAGAGCCTTCACAATGGGAACAGGCATCTTCACAAACAATGTGCATAAGTTACAGAGTGTATTGTTGCACATGCGCAAGATCATCAGACGATCAGGAAGATTCTGTGATCTGCCATACATCAATTTTATTTGATGTGAAAGAATATTATAGAGACATGGTTCTTGGCAGTTGAAAACAGACTGGGTATAAGACAAACATGAGAAGAGATGAGAAACAGGGCATTCTAAATAAACTTTACACTACCACCAGGGGTCCACCACGTAAGTAGACTTGTCACATTAAAAAGGAACACCCATATACAGAAGGCTCATGCAGGAGATACGAAATGTCAAATTAAACAGAATTTGCAATAAAGGAAGTATAAAAATTAGATGACTCTTTACAGGAAGTGTTTAGGAAGACGGTGTAAGTAGGACTGTATAAACAAAGTGATTTAACGGCTAAATGGCAGGGAATTGAGCAGTGAGACTGCAGGGGCATTATCTATACAACACAACTGATTTATTAAGCCTACACAAGTTGTTTTGGTGACTAGTGTCCCTTTAAAGTTACCTCTTAAATATTATAGTTAAAAGACAATATTAAAATAAACAATAAGAACTCCTTATTGAGATATATCTTTGGGTTGTTTTTTTTTTTTGTTAGTTTGATAGAAATTATTATTATTATTTTTTTTATGAAAACCAGAGGAGATCTTACATAATAAATTGATAGCATTTTTACCAAATATTATTTTTAAATAGTACATGTTTTTTGTTTTTTTTTGCCAGTAACTGGATTTAAGCAGTATCCACACAAGCACCTATTGCTTCAAGACTAAATTTCTCATCAGCTTCTCACAGAGCAGTGCTGCAAAATATAAAAGAACCACTCCCGCACTGCATGCAAGTCATCAATGTGAACAAATATTAAAATTATTGCCAAGCAAACAACGTGGCTGACAATTCACAAATGAGGAACAATGGCCATTCCACTTGTTGCTGATTTTCTAGCAGTCAGCAATCTCAGCCAACCTTGTCTTAGTTACTAGTGATGGGAGTTAAAGGACCACTCTAGGCACCCAGACCACTGCAGCTTAACCCCTTAAGGACCAAACTTCTGGAATAAAAGGGAATCATGACATGTCACACATGTCATGTGTCCTTAAGGGGTTAATGAAGTGGTCTGGGTGCCTGGTTTAGAAACTGCTATTTTATACTGAGGGTTAATCCAGTCTCCATAGCCTCTAGTGGCTGTCTCATTGACAGCCGCTAGAGGCGCTTGCGTGCTTCTCACTGTGAAAATCACAGTGAGAAGACGCCAGCGTCCATAGGAAAGCATTGTGAATGCTTTCCTATGAGACAGGCTGAATGCGCGCGCGGCTCCTGACGCGCATTCAGCCGATGACGTCACGAGGAAGGGGGAGCGGAGGAGGAAAGCTCCCCGCCTGGCGCTGGAGAAAGGCAAGTGTTTAACCCCTTCCTCTCTCCAGAGCCCGGCGGGGAGGCGGTCCCTGAGGGTGGGGGCACCCTCAGGGCACTATAGTGCCAGGAAAACGAGTATGTTTTCCTGGCACTATAGTGGTCCTTTAAAGATGGATGGAGGGTTATGCTGCATTTGCAGGGCTGTGGCTTAGACTCGGCTGGCTCGAGTAATCCCTTATCAGATAATTACAATCATTTAGATTTGTTAAACATTATAATTAACATCTACAAAAGGGAATATAGTTGAAAAAAATTATTTCACAATAAAAAGATGATTTTGTCAAAATGATTTTGTCAAAACCCGCCATTGGAAGTAACTACAATAGCTATGTTAATTAAGCTAACTGAACATTATCACAGAAAAGTGCAACTATAAAAGGCTCCCCTTTGCTGCTTCTGTTGACATAAAACTCATTATTACTTAAAGGAACACTATAGCATTGGGAGTACAGGTTTTATTCCCAATGCTATTGTGTTCTATTTATTTAGATTCTGGCCCCCTCATGAAAACTAAATAAAAACTGAAAGAAAGTAGGAACTGCAGCCTCTTGATACGCTCCCCGTGATGTCCGGACAATGCTTTATCATTTCATTTAATGCCCCTCACAGCGGAGCATTGAGAGCGAAGAAGCATGCGCAGCACCACTTTACTGAAATGGAGGTTAGCTGTGAGAATCCGGTTTGAATCAGTTCTCACAGCAGAAGAGCCTCTAGTGGCTGTCATGTAGTTTGCCGCAAGAAGCCTATTTAACTCTGCAATGTAAGCTTTGCGATATATACTAAACAGCAATGCCTTACATTGCAAGGTTAAAACCAATAGAACAACTGTATGAGATGAAGTGCCTCTAGTGGTACCTAAAGGGATACTATAGCTGTATTCCTGGCACTATAGCTCCCTCTGTCTCCACCCTCCCTCAAGCCCCACCTGTGGCAGTGAATAAAGAGTTAAAAATCCTTTATTTACTTACCTTATCCCAGCGCAGAGTGTCTCGGCCCAGTCTCCTCCGACATCCCTTGACAAGGGGGCGCTAGTGCTGTGCACGAATTAGGCCATCATCGTAGGAAAGCATTGAATCAATGCTTTCCTATGGGGTAATAGCCGACACTGGATGTCCTCATGCAGGGTGTGAGCACATCCAGCGTCAGTTACCGAACCAAAAGTCTGTTGGCAATCCGGAAGCGCCTCTAGTGGGTGACTGGTAGAAAGCCACGGGAGGCAGACTTTGTGATGCAATGTAAATATTGCAGTTTCTCTGGAACTGCAATGTTTTACATTGCAGCACCAAGTTCAATAGAGACACTGCACCCAGACCACTTTGATAAGCAGAAGTAGTCTGGTGCCTATAGTGTCCCTTTAAACAGTGTACCTAGAAGTGGCCCAGTGAAGGCTGATCCCAGTATGTAACAAGACAGGAATTATGTGCATCTGTACAATAAACATCCCATAGATGCCACTAGGAAATCAGGCATGCTAACATTTAATGTTGCAGAGATTGATATAGGGTAAATGTATGAAAAAGAGTTCAATGGAGAGGCATCAGACTGAATATCACAATAAAATCACCTGGGTCCAAGCATAAAATGGAGGCCCCACGCACACACTCCTTTCCATTTACATATCAAACTAGCCATAACGGTAACTATCTACCAATCCACCTATTTGGCAATATATGCAAACATTTTTAAAAACATCTAGGTACACAAAGACGTCTAGAAAACACTAACTAGCAACAACCTACACATACAAAGATAGCCAAAAAACACACCATAACAGCAACACACACAGTGTATAATAAATGGGTACATTAGGCACTATAACCACTTTATCTCATTGAAGTGGCTATAGTTCCTCAACTCACTGGCAGACCGCATTAAAAGACCACCCCCGGGTTAGCCCCCCCATATTGAGAATTTGATCAAAACTTTATTCCATTTGTTAGATCTTTGTTAGATCAGGTTTGATCAACAATTTTTTTCGTTAGATCTACTCTAAAATATGCAATATTAACAATCATTGTCAGGGGGGGCCAACCCGTAGCCAGCCCCCCCTCAACAAAAATTTGTACAAAATGTTGTTGATTATGATAGCTCTACGTTAGATCAGGTTTGATCAGGCAAATTTTTTGTTAGATCTAGTCTAATTACTGAGATATTGCATATATAATTAGGGGGGGCTGGCCCCCCCTCAACTGAAATTGTAATTTTTTTTTATTGATTTTGGTAGATATTCGTTAGATCAGGTAAGATCAACAGTTTTTTTCGTTAGATCTATCACGCAAGAGGCAGTATTCACTACTTAACTTTGTGGGCGTGACTACGGGTTAGCCCCCCCTCAAGTGAAATTGTAATTTTTTTAAATTGATTTTGGTAGATATTTCGTTAGATCAGGTAAGATCAACAGTTTTTTTTCATTAGATCTATCTCCCAAGAGGTGGTATTCACTACTTAACTTTGTGGGCGTGACTACGGGTTAGCCCCCCTCAAGTGAAATTTTTTTTTTTTTTTTTAATTGATTTTGGTAGATATTCGTTAGATCAGGTAAGATCAACAGTTTTTTTTCGTTAGATCTATCTTGCAAGAGGTGGTATTCACTACTTAACTTTGTGGGTGGTGTGACTACAGGTTTGCCCCCCCTCAAGTGAAATTTTAATTTTTTTTTTTATTGATTTTGGTAGATATTCGTTAGATCAGGTAAGATCAACAGGTTTTTTCATTAGATCTATCTCCCAAGAGGCGGTATTCACTACTTAACTTTGTGGGCGTGACTAGGGGTTAGCCCCCCCTTAAGTGAAATTGATTTTGATAGATATTCGTAACAATAGAATGTACAAGCGCAATTGCAAAATCGTGATGTCTATAGCTTACAAACTGGTAACGCTTTACATGGCTTCATTACATTGTTGTGAACAGTTACATTTTATGAATGCAAGGGTAGAAAGTGGATAAGGGTGTAGAGTGTGAGGAGGATGGGGTGGATTAAACCAGGTATGATCAACTGTTTTTGTCATTAGATCTATCACTCAAGTGGTGGTATTCACAATCTTATTTTGATTTTGCACATAAATACCAGTTGATTTTTCATGTCAAGCCACGTTTCATCATAAACAGGAGATACCACAGACAAATATTCTCCTAATTTAGGAATTTGCTTGGAGTTTAGTTAACACAATGTGTAGGTCATTTTCAATATTGGTTTTATTCTATAAATGCACATTATTTAGGTGATAAAGTCCAGCATATGCCCAGCCTGTAGTTAATAGTGATATTGGAATATGCAAGGATAACCCTGAGTAATGCTGTGTATGACCTATTCTTTGATTGGATAATAATTTTCGCTCCAATGATAACAGTTGTCAAAGAAACACATACTGGTAGAATATCTGTGTGTTACGGTGGGTATTGGTTTAAGGTGTATGGGATATTTATATGCAAGTAAGAAATGAACTACTTTCAGTGTATAATTTCCATGTGTATATTTGTTTATCAGCATGGATATGCTTACAGACATGTGCATGTATGCATGACAATATTACATTTTCAGCGACAGAACAGCAGAAGTCGTGACTGTCCCAACAATCCGGCACTTTTGGCAGCTAACCTATGTGCAGGCCATTATATATGGGGCGCAAGAAGGCAGAGATGTACTGTGTTGCAGTACTGTGGTTAATTATTCTGTATGTGAAAAACTGCATGTTTGCAGAAACTTAGGCCTCTCATGTGTTCTAGAGAAAAGGGTTTACAAAGAGGGAAATAATGAGAAAATTAGAATTTTCCTAAAAACAATTGACACATATTGTAGAAGTTAAAGGATAATTGTCTGCAAATAAATAAGTTGTGTTTGAGAGATTGAACCAGGTGTTGGCATTTTATATAGAAATGCTTTAATTAAAAAATACAAATTAAGTATATTACTAAGCTCTCTAAGCCTATATAGCTCTATCAGTGGACAGACACTTTGTTCAGGCTCTTGTCTGTGTGAGGTTCAGTGTGTGTGAGGGGTGCTATCTGTGGGGGGCAGTGTGTTCATGGGAGTAGTGTCACTGGCGGATCCCCTCCCCCCCGAGAATCCGAGGTTCTCCCTCTCCCCTGCCGGCTAATGCAGGGCTGGCACTGTCTAAGCGCCAGCCCTGCAATGTGCCTTCAAGGACCAAAGGGGAGATCAGAGATCTCCCTCTCCGGTCCGCAGGCACTGTTTGCTGGCCGCCGGCAGAGGAGGGAGAGAGAGAGGACCCAGGGGAGCTCAGTCTGCAGCTCCTCCAGGTCCTTCTCTCGCGAGCACGGAGCGTTGCCACGGCAACGCTCCGGATCTCGCGAGAGTGAACTCTAGCCCTGGAGACCGGGCCTAGAGTTCACTCTCACTACATGGACCACCAGAGATTCCCCACCGGACCACCAGGGATCGAGAAATTACCTCCCTAAACAGAGGTAAGAAGGGAGGGGAGCATTATGTATATTTTAAATAAAAAAAAATAAAAAATCATATTATCAAATATAAAAAAACATTAAAAAAGCCCCCATCCTTATCACACACATACCCTACACACATACACTGCCCCCACATACATAGACTGCCCCCGCACACACTGCCCCCATACACATACACTGCCCCATACAGACACACTGCTCCCACACACATACACTGCCCCCATACACACGCTGCATTCATACACACACACTGCATTCATTATACACACACTGTAAATAAATATTCAATTAATATATTTTTTTAGGATCTAATTTTATTTAGAAATTTACCAGTAGCTGCTGCATTTCCCACCCTAGTCTTATACTCGAGTCAATACGTTTTCCCAGTTTTTTTGGGTAAAATTAGGGGCCTCGGCTTATATTCGGGTCGGCTTATACTAGAGTATATACGGTATTACCACAAACATACAACACCACGGACACACACTGCATGCCCTTTATTAACACAGTCATACACAGCATTACTCAGGTTATACATGCATATTCAAATATCACTAATAACTTCAGGCTGGGCATATGCTGGACTTTCTCACCTCAATACTGTGCATGTAGAGAATAACAAAAAGAAATATTGAAAATGATCTACACATTGTGTTAACAAATCCCTAAATTATGATGTCACCTGTGGCTTGATATGAAAATGTACTGATATTTATGTGCAAAATTAAAATAAGATTGTGAATACCGCCTTTTGCGTGATAGATCTTATGGAAAAAAACTGTTGATCTTACCTGATCTAACGACTATCTACGAAAATCAATAAAAAAAAAAAAAAAAAATTCAGTTGAGGGGGGGCAAACCTGTAGTCACGCCCACAAAGTTAAGTAGTGAATAACGCCTCTTGCGTGATAGATCTAACGAAAAAAACTGTTGATCTTACCTGATCTAACGAATATCTACCAAAATCAATTAAAAAAAATTACAATTTCACTTGAGGGGGGCCAGCCCCCCCTAATTATATATGCAATATCTCAGTAATTAGACTAGATCTAACAAAAAATTTGCCTGATCAAACCTGATCTAACGTAGAGCTATCATAATCAACAACATTTTGTACAAATTTTTGTTGAGGGGGGGCTGGCTACGGGTTAGCCCCCCCTGACAATGATTGTTAATATCGCATAATTTAAAGTAGATCTAACGAAAAAAATTGTTGATCAAACCTGATCTAACAAAGATCTAACAAATGGAATAATCTTTTGTTAAAATTCTCAATATGGGGGGGCTAACCCGGGGGTGGTCATTAAAAGTATTTGGGTGCCAAGCATTATTGCTTTGGCCAGCATGCAGATGCATACATAGGTCATTCACTCTGGCTGGCAATACTGAGCCTTTTTTCCTTCCAGTTTTCCTTTCTGTATGTCACTTGTACCTTAAATTTTTCTTTGCTATTTGCCTTTATTTATATTTGAGATCTCATGCAATGGATCTCAATATCTGGGCACCCTCCATTTTGTTCTCCCCTGTCATTGAAGTCTACAGTTTGCCCATCTGGAGAATTCTTTTGACTGATGGATTGTGGGTAAATTAGCTTAGCAAACCGAAAACTAAATTTTCTTAGACTCCACCCATTTTCAAAGATCACGCTCCTCTATCAAATTGAAGCAGTTATGGTCGCGGTGTGTTCTACTGTAACTGCAGATAAGGAACACAGCAGATACCTTAAACGGTTTAATCAGTTATCATGGTCAGATTTGGTCTGAAAAAGGAACAGTATAGCATTAGGAATACAAACCTGTATTCCCAACGCTATTGTGTTAACCTAATTAAGAATAGGAGGAGATTTACGCACTCTTCTTCCCTCATGTTTTCAGTCTTTCCAGGTAACATTGTAAGGCTAGTGCACATGCATGGCCAATCAGTATCTCCTCGTAGGGATGCATTGACTCAGTGGTGTATATTGGATAGGTGCTGCCCTGGGCATGTTAAAACTCAGCCCCCCCCCCCCCCCCCCCCACACAAATCTAAAATTTGCCCTGCCCCTACCTGTTTAAGATGAACACGCAGTTTGACTGACAGACACACTTTCAGATTCACATACATTCACTGACCGACACACACTAGCAGACACAAACGTTCACTGACAGACAGACAGACACACACACACACACACACAAAGTATAAGATATTTTTAAAATATTAATTTTAATCCACCCAGCCTCCCTACCTTTGGGAAAGCTAGAGGTGAATCTTCCCTGGGGTCCAGTGGAGATGGCTGGGTGTCTGGCTAGGCTGGCTGCTTGGCGTGCTTGCAGGCATATAATTGTGGCAGCGAAGGAGCTGTAATCCTCCTGCTCAGCTCCCTCGCTGCTCACTGATGCCGGGAGCCGGGTGACATCATGGCCCGAGGGAGCTGAGCAGGAAGAGCTCAGAGGGCTTCCTCGCGCCCCCCCTCCTTCAACCCCCGGGAGCATTTCAAAGCCTTGAGGGGCCCTGAGGTGGCCGGCCGGCAAGCTCTTGGGCCCCCCCCCCCATGAAAGGGGCTAACAGGGCACGACTTTTTTTGCCGCTCCACTAAAGGTGCCGCCCAAGGCAAATGCCTTTTTCAGCTTTGTGGGAAATACACCACTGGACTCACTGCATCTCTGTGGGGAGCATTCAGCATCTCCATGCAGATTGTGGAAACACTGAACGTCAGTCCTGCAATCTTTGGGGAGATTTGCCCCATAGCTACTACATTACACCTGTAGTGGTCCTAGAGCCTATTGTGTGCTTTTAGTGTAGCTCACAAGAGCGGTATAGTATAACCCTTTGAAATGTCTGCAGACACGCACTTCAGGTACAGTTTCACTGCTTTTCGATTTACTAACTCTGCATGGCAGGTTAACTATAATTAGTAAAAGTAATCTTACTGTCCCATAAAATACAGAAACGTGGACTTTTTTTTTCTTGCAAATTACCTTCATTTTCTTTTCCTGATCAATTAACATGGCAGGAATTAATGAGTTCGCTCCTCCCACTCTCAGTCCATTTACCTGCAAGTCACTAAATCCTAAGCAGGTGACAGGCATCTCTCTGATCCTATAATCAGGAGCAGCAGATGTCTGAAAATGGGTTTAAGGGTAGCAGAGAGTACATGGGCTGACCCTCGTTTATTTCTCCCCAAAAATCAGAATCTAGTTCAGGGGTAGGCAACCTTTTAGCAGCACTGTGCCAAAATATGATTGTGATGTCCTGTAGCGTGCCGGTCCTATTTCTTTAAATTGAGGTGTGTATGTTGCCATATTCTGCTTGTGTTATTTATACTGCATTTGCTTTGTATCATTGTATTTGTGCGTATATGAGCTATTATATTGTATATGTTCATTAATAGTTTGTGGTATCATGTATAATACCTATGAATTTGGGCTGTGTATGGGGGCTGTTTGTGGAATTGTGTGTGGATGGATATGTCACATTGTGTATTTGGTAGTGTGTGTATGTGTGGGGCTGTTTGGGGTATTGCATGTGAGAGGCTGCATGTGGGGTTGTGTGCATGTATGTGGATTGTTGGTGGTGTTGTGTTTGTGCGGACTGTGTGTGTGTTTGTATTATTTGTATGAGGGGAGGGTTATTCTGCAGCTCTGAGGCTTCCCTGGGTTTTAGTGGGGACCAGGCTGGCCAGGTACAGCTCAAGGACAGAAGCTGCAACAGGAGACTGTGGGCTGCTCTACTTCAGTGTGGATTCCTATTCACAAGTGCTGGGAGGAAGTGATCTGAGATCACTTCCTCTACGTGCTGCAATGCATAAATGGAGGATTGTCCTTCACCACCTTTTCATATTAACAGATATCTTAAGTTTCACTGGGACTCCTGACAGGCCAGAGCCTGTTTGGCTATTGTACCCTTGAGTGCCGTGCAAAGGCACCTCGAGTGCCGTGCATGGCACTAGTGCCGTAGGTTGCCTACCCCTGATCTAGTTGTTCCTTGTATCAAAAAGGTCAAATGTAACAAGATTAAAAATCCCAGTGAAAAAGCGAGCAAATTGTCACAATGTGCTCAAAAACATAGAACACAGTCCACACAAGAAGACAACAGATACAAAAAGAATTTGCTTATTTGCAAAGTGACTAGCCAAATTCTACAAACTGCTTGTATTGTTTATTACTACTACAAATGTTAAAGTGGAAAGGAAAAAAAATAAACAAAACAAAACCCTAGACACATGCCCTAACATGTGCTAGTAAACGGTCACTTTCGGATTTGAATATTTTAAGAGCATCTATTAATAAATGGTTGTAGTCTCTTGACATGTCTCATACCCTGATATGACCCCGGAAATCTGATTACAGTGGGCTCACCAAGACACTAACATGCCCAGGCATATCTCTGAACTAGCCGTGTACTTAACTCTTTTGGCACTCAACAGGGTTAAACAGTGTGGTATATACACATTGAAATGTAGTTTTCGCAGTCTAAATGTATACGTCTGCCTCTCGCTTACAAACCTAAAGTACAGGTAATAGCTGCGGACATAATCTGCTTAGTTCAATCTAGTATTTGTAGTTTGTTTAATGATTGGGTGGGAGGGGACGTCCTTCCAGGAAATACCGTAAAGATAAACATCTTTGATGACCCTTCTTGAAATTGTAACAAGAAGGATTTGAAGATAATCTTTCACAGAAAAAGGACATACATGGGATTTCATGTGTCAATCAAGTGGATACGTTTTTTAATGGTGGGCTGGAGTTTTGAGCAAGGCATTAGGTGAGTTCTATCAAGGTTATTCACCAAAGTGAGAATTCAAGGTGAATTTCAAATTGAAGGTAAAAAAATTTACAAGCTGGGAAAATTCACTACCAGTTTGGCTACTCTGGCCTTACATTTAAAATGCACTTTGAATTCTCATCTTAGTGAATAACCCAGGCAGAGTAACAGTTAATGTTTTTCGGAAGCAGTAAGCGGATGGAAGATCTGGGAGAAAGAGAATTTGGCCTTAATCCGCTCATCAAAAGAGAAAGCGAAAAACCACCCATTTCTCTCTACATCGGAGGACACTGCCAGGATGTATGACATTAACCCCTTCAATGGTCCACCATCGTACTGAAGATACATCAATAGGTTTAACATTGATACAGGAAAAATAGTTTTTTCCATGTAGTCTATAAACAAACTTCCTAACAAGTACAGAGAGATGAAGAAAACTACTTTTATTCAGGAATGCAGCAGAGAGGAGTAGAATAAATGTTAATATTGGTGGAGGATTCTGTACCTATGAATGATTAGATCTGTTTTAACCATTACTTGGAAAAAAAAAATTATATATATATATATATATATATATATATATATTTTTTTTTTTTTATTTTTTTTTTTATCCAGAAAAAAAAAAAAACATTATCAGGATATGGAATATTTACTTCTCATCCGCTTTTAGTTTTGAGACTAGCAAAACAGGGAACCCCTAAATATAAACAACCATAAATGTATACAGCAAGTTTCCTTTATTTATTTCTATCTCAAGAATGCTTCGTACAATCCATCTTGTCTCTTATGTAAATAAAATCATAGTGATTGGAAGGAAAACCTGGCCCAGAGCGGTCATGAAAGAGGAAATGCCAAAGTAATGAGGGAATTTTAGAACCTTGGAGACAACAGATATGACAAATACATTCCAGCAATCAGGTGTGCGTAACAGGTAGGCAGGAAGGAGAAAGAGGGTGAGCCTGTATAACAGTTGCTGAGAAAAATCCCAACAGCAAAACACCCAGTACCATAACTTATGCTTATTATAAAGGCTATGGTGCAACAAATATGCCATATCTTTTTGCACAATCTTATAATAATTTTTAATTTTGCACTATTAATTCAGAGGCACTTCCCAAACAATGTCAAGCTCATGCTCACTACATTTATAATCAAGATCAATAATAAGGTAAGGTACTCTTGGTACACTTCAATCTGTGTATTTGTTTTTTTTATCCTTTTAGATTGCAAGCTCATCTGATCTGGGCCTTTCCTCACCCACTATTCCTGTATATCAAATGTGTTAGAATGGTTTGTCTTCTCCTCCTCCCCCCCCCCCCTCCCCCCGTATTGTACAGCGCTGAATATGTTGGCACTATATACATACGGTAATTGTACTGATTTACTTTTGGACTGAGATTTACAAAATGTGTTAAGTTCCATCTCATTGTCACATTAATTTAAAGGTTTAAAAAGGACACTATAGGCACCCAGACCCCTTCAGCTCTTTGAAGTGGTCTGGGTGCAGTGCCCCAGTCAGTTTAACCCTGCAATTGTAATTATACAGTAATTATTACAGTTATTGAGAAACATTTCTGGGTCATTAAGCGACTTTTGGCCGCATGATTGATGCAGGACGCCCTATGGGGTAATCCTAATGCGATCGTGGCGCATAAGCATTACGTCCCCGACATCAGCTGATGTCATGTGAGGGGAGAAGCGGAGGCAGAGCCTGATCCAGCTCCGAGGGACATCTGCACTGGACTGGAATCAGGTAAGTGATAAAAGGTTAGTATTCCTAGTACTATAGTTTCCATTTAATTCAAGCAATATAAACTTTGTGATGCTAGGAGCACCCCAGCACCACGCTTTAGTAAGGGAGTAAACCATTATACAACAAGCTGCCAAATACCAGAGCCTGTCCAGGCACTGAGCCTCAAAATGATTGGGGCTGAGCCACATACGCCAAAAACCTGATTCTGATCTTGCTGGGCACTCATGATGGGCGAGAGTCATGAACTGCAGGCCTTATGCATAGAATTGTCATTAGCCAGTCTAGAAGTCTTAACACTAATAAAAAGCTGTTATATCTCAGCATGTGCAGAGTTTTATAACTCTGACCATGACCACTCCAGTATCAATTAAACACTGTACCGGTCCACAAAATTACATTGAGTAAAACTGTGCAAAACACAAATATAGTTGAAACTTGAAATAGTATCCAAGCACTACAATATCTGAGCTTTACAAAGAGAACATTTATTCTTTTAAAAGTTCACAATACAATATGGTTAGTGCTGCAGGCTTATGTCTTAAAAGGACATCTCTTCCCAATACTCTCTGAAAGAGTTGAATCTATTTAAAACAGACAGACAGACACTCTAAGCACCAATACAATGTCACCTTAATAAAAGTATTTTGGTACAATCCATGAAATTGGATTGCAGAGGAAGAGTACTGGTGCTTATGATCACTATGTCTCTACGGTTACTCTAACATTGTTATTAACTAAAGTCCGATCTCTTGGGAATTCAAAGAGAGTTTTAAAAATTAAGCCTGAAATAGATTCAGAGAAGCATTTGATTGGCGCAGCGATTTTCAACACGTGCACTAGCCCCCCAGTGCTTCCCTACAGAGAAGCATTGGTTTAGCTCAGACCAACAATCTTGCTGACCTAAGCCAGAAAGACGAGGCAGACACCAAAATAGGGACAAAAAAAAAAAAAAAAAAAAAAAATAGATTACACATACAAATTTAGGCTGGAGTGTTTATTTTATAAAATGACCTGACAGGAAGGAGGAAAGGATAAGTTGAATTGTTCTGAATGAACAGGATTCACAGAGCAAAGAATTACTGCTTGGAGACCGACAAAAGCAAACATAAAGTGTATCCAGTTAAAGGAAGAATACCGTACTCCTAAACCCACATGTGCAATCTGCAGGTAAACACCCCACCCTCCCCTTCTCAGCTATTTCTACTCACTTGTCACCCGCTAAGACGTGGCAAAAAAATCAGCAACAGGTAAGTTTAAGGACGTAGGGGTTTTGATTGTTGTATACATCACTTCTGTGTTAGATATACGTGGACAACTCTGATCACAAAGAGATTTGACATACGGCATTATTAAAAGGTAACACCTCAGTTTAGTGTACAAAAGACATTTAAAGTGGAACTACTTCTTCTGGGATTTACAGACAATTTAATAGAGGGAAGGGAGGATAAAAATTAGAAAGAAAAGGGAGCGATTGTTTGTGCTTTTAAAGTGTGGTCTGGGTGCACTGTCCCTTAACCCTGCAACGCTGGTTTTAAGAAACTGCAATAATTAGCTTGGTGGGTTAACTCAGGGCTCGACAAATTTGCTTGAAATCTAGGAGACTGCAACAAAAAAAAAAAAAAAAAAGTTTTTTTTCCCCCCCAACATCAAAAATACAATTCTTAAAGGACACTATAGTCACCAGAACCACTACAGTCTAATGTAGTTGTTCTGAAGTCTATATACTGTCCCTGTACGATTTTCAATGAAAACACTGACTTTTCAGACTAAAGGCAGGGTTTACATTGCTGTCTGGTAACTCCTCTAGTGACAGTCACTCAGACAGCCTCTATAAGTGCTTCCTGGGTCAGTGTTGCACAGTGTGCAGCACCTACGTTAATGCTTCCCATAGGGATGCATTGATTTACTGCATTTCTATGAGGAGAAGTTGATTGCATGGTGTTTTGCAGCGCATGCGCAATAGTTTCCCAATGTTTTTCTATGCGGATGCGTTGAGAAAGGCAAAATTAATTATCTCAGCCTTGGAGGTGGGGCCAGCCGCGGCGTCAGCAGCAAGGCGTGGGAAAAGGTGAGTAAAAACATTTTTCCCTGTGATTGGAGGGGAGAAGGTCACACATATATATATATATATATACACACACACCCTCTCCCCACTCTCCCCCCCCCCCCTTCAGCTCAATGAAGTGGTCTGGGTGCCAAGCCCATCTAGGGTTAACCCTACAGCTCTAAACATAGCAGTTTCAGAGAAACTATGTTTACATTAGGGTTAATCCAGCCTCTAGTGGCTGTCTCATTGACAGTCACTAGAGGCGCTTCCGCGCTTCTCACTGTGAAAAATCGCTGAGAAGACGCTGCCGTCCATAGTAAAGCATTGAGAAATGCTTTCCTATGGACGGATTGAATGCGCGCTTTATGCGAGTGGCATTTCTATTACCCCTGAAGCGCTTATTATGCTATGAGAGTTCTCGGTCCTTTGTGTTTATATGTGAATATAACTACCCACTAAAGTAAAAAAGAAAGATTTATAGAAATACAAGAATCCATTGGAATTGTAACTACAATATTGTTCTGTGTGGTTGTGAATGTGCCATCATCTATATGTATTTATATATTTTCAGAACAGTAAAGTGTCAGTCTTGATTTTACTGCTTTATTGATCTTATTAGGTTTGTCAACTAATCTGTTTGCTCGCACAATTCAGGAGGAAAACAAAATGTGGCGTGCAATAGTTTATGTAAGAGATTATATATTTTACAAAGTTGGGAAAGAGTCTACGATGCACTCAATTTATAAAATCTGTACCCACTCAGATGAAAGCAAAAAAGCATAACTGGCAAATTATTTGACCAGGATGTTAGATATTTGTTCGCAGATGGAAAGAAACCCAGTCTGCTTAATTATGGGATCTGAGACAGATTCAGTTCATGCAAGGGATGTTATCTTGAAGACTCAGATTACATGCAATAGTAAAGAGTCAGAGCCTAGTGTGACTTGCTTTTTTTTTTTAAATTGTAACATATTACTGCAATCTCTCAATACCAAAAAAAGATTATCTAACAGCAATTTAAAGTAAGGAGGTACAGATTTCAGACTGAGCTTGGGGTGTGTGAAATTATTCCCAGAGCCATTCACTCCATCACAAGAGCCTGGCCTTACACACATTACCAGGGATACAGCGGTTGCTATCCTAACAGCCGCCTGTTGTCTCTAGTTTTCTTTACTCAGAGGCCTGCCAAAATATTTGTTACTGGAGGCAGAGGTCTGAGACTAGGGTCAAAAAGATCCTGCAACAAAAAAGGTGTCCAAAAAGGCATATGCCCAATCGGTTTCTGAACTACAACTCCCATGATGCTTTGCTCGAGGCGACAACGTTTGGTTATTTTTGTATCCCATTGTTTATGATAGTCTCCCCTTGCTTCATGTGCCATTTTAGAAGACAGCTGCTGAACATGAATAGTGAATTAAGAAAGCCTCGTGTAATGAGCAGGTTTCATAGTAGGTTCCATATCCTCAGGAGATTACATTTACCACAAGCTTTGAAAATGAATGCAGTAAAATTAACCAATTAACTTCTAGCAGCTTCTCAAATGCAGTGTCTTCTTGTCTTGATTC
This sequence comes from Pelobates fuscus, assembly GCF_036172605.1. NCBI lineage: Eukaryota > Metazoa > Chordata > Amphibia > Anura > Pelobatidae > Pelobates > Pelobates fuscus. Next base: position 71,463,623 of record NC_086324.1, on the reverse strand, counting down.
TTTAAATGGCATGTACAAGCAAACTGCTGGTCTAATTACCAGCTTGTAAAAAAAAAAAATTCAACAAAGTGGAAATTTGGGCAATGACAAATGCAGCAACAGCTAACTGAGGAAACCATAGGAAGCAGCTATTAAATTAGTTTATCCTTAGGGCCCAGAAACTCTGCAAATAAAGGGAGGGACAACCAGAAAGATACCAAAACCTAGACTGAAACCATGTCTCCCCCAGGACAAAACTCCTTCCCTACCCCCACCTTACTGTAAAACATCAATGGGAACCTGGTCTGTCCTTTCAGAATATAGAGATAACACACACTCTCTGTTGCTGAGAGGGAGACAAGGGGTAGTCTAGCAAATAATATCAGTAAAGCATTTAAATGTGTTATTAACATACACCAATGAGTCATTGATTTAATACCTCAACTGTGAAGAGCATCTGTTATGGGGGTGAAACTGGAGAGGGGAGGGGGGTTAATTTGGATACAATGAAACTTTTGATCAGAAAGGGATACTCTGTAATTGGTCCTAATGATTAAAAAAAGGTCAAACACAAAAACAGCAAACTGTATAGGAGAGCATCTTAGATCAATTATATTTTATAGCAACGGCAGGGTTAATGGATACAGTAGGGTATATTTACTAAACTGTGAACTGAAAAATTAAGCTGCAAAAACTGCTGATATAGGCAAGCTTCGCTTTTAAAAGCAGTTTAGAATTTTTCAAAATCAATTACTTTTGCAATCCAGTTTTCTGCCACTTTAATTCACGGTAGAGGAAATAAACCCCAGTGTTACATTCCCTTTTAAGAACAGCTCTTTGCCCCAAGGTGTCCACAGAAAAGAAAATTCAGAAGTACATTCCGATGACATGAGCTTTCCGGAGCCCTCCCTGAGGACACAGGAGGGGTGGGGGGAGAGTTCAAACCTCTAGTTTAGGGAGCAAGGCGCCCACTAATATGCATAAATATGGACACACACACACACACACGAAAGGCATGTAAAAGAAACAAGCATTAATATGGACACACACACGGCATGTAAAAGCAACAAGACAGAGTAACAGACTAAGAAAGAAGAAAAAAATCCACACAGAACAGGCAAGAACCCAAATATGTAGGATCTATCCCCCACCTCCAAAAAAAAAAAAAAGCACAACACGAAATAAACTACCAATAATTCAGCCAGTCCATAGAAGCCTGAATCAACATGTCCCTGACACATGACCTGGTGTTAGCAGAGATTAAATAAAAAAAATAAACACACACACACACACACACACACACACACACACACACACACACACACACACACACACACAGCACCATCATTGAGTGCACTTCCAAAAATAAAGAGTTAGCCTGCAGAGCAGCAACATATGGTTATATTGCTACAAAGTAACAACATTCCATGTTCTGTAACCGCTTGTCTGCCGGCTGACTTGCTGGACTGCAGCTATTCTACAGGATGAGTGAGGCCATGCTAATTCCGCTGTCTGAGTCTATATAGCACTCCAGATACCGCTTCATACGATATATCCTCCATCCAGGAAAGAAATGAGTTAAAATATGGATTTACCCCATCAAACTAATTCACAAGGGATCACTTACCGCCTGATAACAGCATGCTCCGGGCTGCCTACTGCCGGTCACCGCTGCCACTTCTCGACTACTACCCTCCACTTCTTCCACTGATCCTCAGGACCCAGCTCTGCTGCTTTCAGAGGAGGCGTGCAGGCTGGATCCGTCCCAGGGGGTGGGCTCTGCGGAGGGGAAGGCTCACAGCCATGGAAGCCAGGCCATTTAACTGTTGCAGTGCTTTTCAAAGATCTATTTCTACGTCTATGTTATTATCATTATCATTATTATAATTCATAGAAATAATAATAATAATAATAATAATAATCTACATGGGGTTTATTTACAAAACACCGATCTACAGGGAGTTACATACAAATATTAAAGGGAAGGAGAGAGAGTGTGTATATATGTATGTATGTAAGCATGTAAGTATATAATGGTGTGTGTGTGTATATATAGATAGATAGATAGATAGATAGATAGATATAATCCATAGGTTTATTTATTTTTGCATATTACATGGTGATGTTATCAGTGTAACTCTCTGACTATGTTCCTGCTTTTCAGCTTTTTTGGTAAATTCTTTCTTCGGAGTTGCAAAAAGGAATAATAGTAAAAAAAAATAATAATACCAATTATCCACAGACCTGTCAAGTCACAGCGCTGTCACATGACACTCAATTGTCTAATAGAAACCTTGGACTCAAATGGATGTTCAGGGAAAGAGTTGACTGGCACTGGACTGAAGACTTTGGGATTTATTAGTTAACAGTTTAACGTATGAAGGTAAGTTGGCGCCAGGGATCATTCTGATTAAGTTGTTATGGTGCCCAGAGTGTTCCTTTAATAAACCTACGAATTGCATTAATGTTGTATTGGTGATTCAGGAGTCCCTTTAATTTGTTTGGTTTTGATTGCCCAAAAAAACGGGCTGACACTAAAGCTGAGGTAAAACAAGTAGATTCTTATCAAGTGTGTATTGAAAAGTTTTTGCTTTACATAACATGAGTATAACAAGGGCGAAAGGGAAAGGACATTAAGGGACATACAAAACAGAAAAAGAAAAAAACAATGAAAAAAATTACAAAAATAATTAGATATTCCCACTCCATATCAATATACATAGTGCGGTCTAGATATCACTGGTAGGAGTATATAACATACAATAAATTATCAATGCTTAATACTGTTGCAAACGACAATATCTAAAAAGAAAAATAATGCTTTAGTGGAGGAGGGCCATCAAAAGAAAAAAAATTCAAAAATAAAAAAAAGGGAACAAGTGGATTCTCAGTGCACTTTAGTAGTTATGGTTCCAGGATTGCACTGGCACCCATCCCATTGTAAGTAATTAAAGCATTTTAGAATGGTTTGACTTACTACCTGGAGTCCGCTGATCTTGTCAACACCAAAGCCTTCAGATCAGGGCCGGTGCTTGGATTTTTAGGTACATAGGCGAAGATGCATTTTTCCGCCCCCCCCACCCCCCCAAAAAAAACATCTTCACCTATGTGCCTCTTAACCAGCCCCTCTCCCCTCCCCGACCATTAGTGGTCCCTTCCCTTCCGTGTCCCTTAGTGTTTTTCTCCCCTCCTCCCTCTTTTCCCTGTCTCTTGGTGTTTCTCTCCCATTCCCTCCCTGTCCCTTGGTACACCCCACACCCCTATAGTGGTCACACTCCCCTTCCTGGTGTGCCTCCTACCTCTATTGTTGCATTGCCGAACGGAGCAGATCCCCTAAAGGAGCTTCAGTTTTCTGTACACGGCCGGACTGACAGGGAGTGCTCCCTGGCCAGGTACAGGAAACAGAAGCTCCTGTACCGCGCTCCGCTTTGCTACACTCTGTACACACTGACAGTCACACACTCAATGACAAACACACAGACGTCACTGACAGACACAGACTCATTGATCTGACACACACTCATTCATTGACACTAACAGACCCACACTGATTGACACTCATTAACAGACACGCTGATAGTCACACACAGACTCAATGACAAACATACTCTCACTGATTTGACAGACACACACTCATACACTGACCAACACACTCATCGTACACTGACAGACACACTCATACACTCACATGCACACACACTCATACAATCACTCACAGACACACACACAGACGCACTCACTCACACACACACTCTGTCACTCACAGACACACACGCTGTCACTCAAAGACACACATGCTGTCACTCACAGACACACACTCTGTCACTCACAGACACACACACACACTGTCACTCACAGACACACATCACATACATTCACTGATTATTTTAGAAATACACATTTTCCACCCAGCCTCCCTACCTGGAGAGCTGGTGTGGATGATGGATCGGTCCCTGGGGCTGCTGGGCGGCGTGCGGAAGTGCTGTGATCAGACGCGGCGAGGGAGCTCTAATCTCGCCGCTCTGCTTCCTTTGCGGGCTGTCTGCTGATGCCGCGGGAGCCGGAATATGACGTCATATTCCGGCTCCCGCGGCATAAGCAGACAGCGCGCGAGGGAGCAGAGCGGTGAGATTAGAGCTCCCTCGCCGCATCTGATCACAGCACTGACGTACGCCGCGCCGGGGGTCGAGATGGTGGCCTGGCAGGAGCCGGTCACTGAAAGATTGCGCCCCCAGAGCCCGTGTGCCACCTTATGGACGCGCCGGCCCTGCTTCAGATAGCCAGATAGCCTGCTTAGGATCTTCTGTTAGCTTTCCTTTGCTGAGCTACCACATCAGCTACTCTCAGCCAATGAGCCAAACCCTGCACTGCCAGACTTAGCTTAGACAGAGAGCTTCCGACGCAGGCTTCCCCAAACTCCGGCCCTCCAGATGTTGCTGAACTACAATTCTCATGATTCTCAGCCTATCTATTTCATTCATAGAATCATGGGAGTTGTAGTTCAGCAACATCTGGAGGGCCGGAGTTTGGGGGGAAGCCTGAGGGTTGTAGTCACAGAGGGTTGTAGTCAATGGAGTATATTCGCAATATGGTCTTGTCATCAGTGGGGTACATCAGGGATCTGTACTTGGACCCATTCGCTTTAATAATTTTATTAGTGATATTGCAGAAGGTCTTGATGGTAAGGTATATATTTTTGCTGATGATACTAAGATATGTAACAGGGTTGATGTTCCAGGAGGGATAAGCCAAATGGCTAGAGATTTAGAAAAATGGTCAGAGCGATGGCAACTGACATTTAATGTGGGTAAGTGCAATATAATACATCTTGGGCGTAAAAACCCAAGGGCAGAGTACAAGATATTTGTCCTAACCTCAGCATCTGAGGAAAGAGATTTAGGAGAAATGATTTAAGATGACTTAAAGGTAGGCAGACAATGTAATAGAGTGACAGGAAATGCTAGCAGAAAGCTTGGTTGTATAGGGAGAGGTATTCACAGTAGAAAGAGGGAATGGCTCATGCCATCAGGGCTGCCATCAGAAATTTTGGGGCCCCTGACACAGCTCAAGGTCTGGGCCCCCCGGCGCCTGCACCCGAGTCCCCCCCCCTCCCCCCCCCCTGAGTCCGCCCACAGGGATGCAGTGTCTGCAGGGCCGGTGCAAGGATTTTTGCCGCCCTAGGCAAAAGTAAAGTTTGCCGCCCCCCCATATGATCTGCCATGTTAACTAACACAGTGCTGCAGTGCCGCCGTGTTTACAATAAAAGGCCTGCAGGGACAGGCTATAGACACCAGAACCACTACATTAAGCTGCAGTGGTTCTGGGGACTATAGTGTCCCTTTAATGCATTGGCGGATCCAGGGGGGGGGCAACGGGGCAATTGCCCCCCCCCGAGAAAATATTGCTGCCCGAGGCTCTCCCCTGCCGGCCCATGCAAGGCTGGTGCTATCCAAGCATCAGCCCTGCTGATTGCCATCACGGACCGGAGGGGAGATCAGTGATCTTCCTCCCCGGCCCACAGGCACATTGCTGGGCGGCCGGCAGGGGAGGGCAAGGGAGATAGAACCCGGGGGAGCTCTTCTCTGCAGCTCCGCCGGGTTCTCCTCTCGCGAGCACGGAGCGTTACCATGGCAACGCTCCGTTCTCGCGAGAGTGAACTCTAACCTGAGCTGCAGGTTAGAGTTCACTCTCTCCACTAGAACCACCAGGGACTGGAAGAGAGCAATGTCTCCCCCTCCCTCAGCAAAGGTAAGTACGGAGGGGGACATTAGCTATAATTTGTTAGTTATTATTTAATAATAAAAAAATAATATCTTTAATCTGCCCCCCTATCACCTCACACACTGCACCACACATAGCCCCCCTTACATACACAGCCCCCCCCTCACATACACAGCCCCCCTCACATACACAGCCCCCCTTACATACACAGCCACCCTCTTACAGACACAGCCCCCCTTACATACACAGCCACCCCCTTACATACACAGCCCCCCCTCACATACACAGCCCCCCCTCACATACACAGCCCCCTCTTACATACACAGCCCCCCCCACATACACAGCCACCCCCTTACATACACAGCCCCCCCCCCACATACACAGCCACCCCTTACATACACAGCCCCCCTCACATACACAGCCCCCCCTACATACACAGTCCCCCCTTACATACAGAGGTCCCCCCTTACATACACAGTCCCCCCTTACACACACAGCCCCCCTTACACACACAGCCCCCCTACACACACAGCCCCCCATTACACACAGCCCCCCTTACATACACAGTCCCCCCTTACATACACAGTCCCCCCTTACATACACAGCCCCCTTACATACACAGCCCCCCCTTACACACACAGCCCCCCCTTACACACACAGCCCCCCTTACATACACAGCCCCCTCACATACACAGTCCCCCCTCACATACACAGTCCCCCCTTACATACACAGCCCCCCCTCACATACACAGCCCCCCCTTACATACACAGCCCCCCCTTACATACACAGTCCCCCCTTACATACACAGCCCCCTCTTACATACACAGCCCCCCCTTACATACACAGCCCCCTCTTACATACCCAGCCCCCCTTACACACACAGCCCTCCTTACACACACAGCCCCCCTTACACACACAGCCCCCCTTACACACACAGCCCCCCTTACACACACAGCCCTCCCCTTACACACACAGCCCTCCCCTTACACACACTGCCTCCCCTTACACACACAGCCCTCCCCTTACACACACTGCCTCCCCTTACACACACTGCCCCAATACACAGGGGCAGTGTTTTCTAGGTAAACTAGAAAACACTGCCCCCTTATACACACTGCCCCAATACAAACACAGCCCCCCATACATACACACACACACAGCACCACCCACACACACACACTGCTCCCAATATACAAATTGCTACCCCATACATACACTGCACCCCTCTCACACACGCACTACCCCTCCATACACATACTGCGACCCTCACATACACTGCACCACTCACACACACACACACACACACACTACAGCCACTATCCCAGCAGACCCTGGGTAAGTTATCAAACGGTTTTTTTTAAACGGTTTGACTACTTACTCTGGGAGGGCACCACAGCAAATCCTGGCACCAAAACCACTACAGAGAGCTGTAGTGGTTATTGTGCCTGGATTGTTTCTTAAAATGATCTGCCAGTGCCCCTCCCGAGATTAGCTTCTGGATCCGCCACTGCTTTAATGTGAGGTAAATTAAAGATTAGTGCCACGAATAATATACTAGATTGCCTACTTACAACCAGATGAGGATGATGATGGGCTTCAGCTGCCGTCTGGCTCCACTGGTCTGGTGTAGAACAGGCTCTCTGGAGGCGGTTTGTAACTGTGGTCACAAAAATCAATGTTCTGGGAGAACGAGAAGCAGCTCCATTTTTTGAGGGCCCTTTACACAGCTCAAGGTCTGGGTCCCAGGGTCCACCTTCATGTTCGACCAATGAGTTTGTTCACAGGGGTGTGTGTGTGTGGGGGGGGGGGGGGATGTCCTGATGTGTGTAAGGAATGCATTGTGTGAATCTGTGTTTGTATGTGTAAGGGCTGCAAGGTGAGTTTGTGTATGTATGGGATGCAGTGTGTGTGTCTGTAAGGGATGCACTGAGTGTGTGGAAGGGGTGCATTGTGTGTTGCTGTGTGTAAGGGATGCATTGCTTGTGTATGTGTGTCTGTGTGTAATGCATTGTGTGTTTTTCTGTGTGCAAGGGGTGCATTGTGTGTGTGTGTGTGATGGATGTCAATCTCTCCCCCTACCCCCGTCAATTTCCTTCTTCTCCCCCTCCCTCTCATTTCCTTCTTCTCCCCCTCCCTCTCATTTCCTTCTTCTCCCCCCCCTCTCATTTCCTTCTTCTCCCCCTCCCTCTCATTTCCTTCTTCTCCCCCTCCCTCTCATTTCCTTCTTCTCCCCCTCCCTCTCATTTCCTTCTTCTCCCCCTCCCTCTCATTTCCTTCTTCTCCCCCTCCCTCTCATTTCCTTCTCCCCCTCCCTCTCATTTCCTTCTCCCTCTCATTGCCTTCTCCCCCCCTCCAATTTCCTTCCTTCTCCCCCCACCAATTTCCTTCCTTCTCCCCCTCCAATTTCCTTCCTTCTCCCCCCTCCAATTTCCTTCCTTCTCCGCCCCTCCAATTTCCTTCCTTCTCCCCCCTCCAATTTCCTTCCTTCTCCCCCCTCTAATTTCCTTCCTCCCTCCCCCCTCCAATTTCCTTCCTCCCTCCCCCTCCAATTTCCTTCCTCCCTCCCCCCTCAAATTTCCTTCCTCCCTCCCCCCTCAAATTTCCTTCCTCTCCCCCTCCCTCAAATTTCCTTCCTCTCCCCCCCTCCCTCAAATTTCCTTCCTCTCCCCCTCCCTCAAATTTCCTTCCTCCCCCCCTCAAATGTCCTCCCTTCCTCCCCCTCCCTCAAATTTCCTCCCTTCCTCTCCCCCCTCAAATTCCTACCTCTCCCTCCCCTCCCTCAAATTTCCTTCCTCTCCCCCCCAAATTTCCTTCCTCTCCCCCCAAATTTCCTCCCTCCCTCTCCCCCCCACTCCTCAAATTTCCTCCCTTCCCTCTCTCTCCCCCCACTCATTCAAATTTCCTCCCTCTCCCCCCCCACTCCCTCAAATTTCCTCCCTTCCCTCCCTCTCCCCCCCACGCATTCATATTTCCTCCCTCCCCTCCTCCCTCTCCCCCCCACTCATTCATATTTCCTCCCTCCCCCCTCCCTCAAATTTCCTGCCTTCCCTCTCCCCCCCACTCATTCAAATTCCCCACCCCCACCCCCACCCACTCAAATTTCCTCCCTTCCCTCCCTCTCCCCCCTCCCTCAAATTTCCTGCCTTCCCTCTCCCCCCCACTCATTCAAATTCCCCACCCCCACCCACTCAAATTTCCTGACACCCGGTGACCCGGCGGGCACGCGAGGGAGCACTCTCCTCTGAGTGCTTCCTCTTCAGCTCCCTCGCGCGCCGCGTACTGATGCCGGAGCCAGAAGATGACGTCATCTTCCGGCTCCGGCATCAGTACGATGTGCGAGGGAGCTGAAGAGGAAGCACTCAGAGGAGAGTGCTCCCTCGCTCGCCCGCCGGGTGTCAGCAGGGCCAGCCTCTGGGGGGCCCTGAGGTGACCAGCTGTTGGGCCCCCCAGGAGAAGAGGCTGGCCCAGTGGGAACATACCGGGGTCGCAGGGGGCCCGGACGACCTGAGCAGTCCGGGCCCCCCAGGACCGCCGGGCCCATGACAGCCGTTGCGGTTGTCATGCCCTGATGGCGGCCCTGCATGCCATTGTACAGAACACTGGTGAGACCTCACTTGGAGTATTGTACGCAGTACTGGAGACCGTATCTTCAGAAGAATATTGATACTTTGGAAAGAGTTCAGAGAAGGGCTACTAAACTGGTTCATGGATTGCATGATAAAACTTACCAGGAAAGGTTAGAGGATCTTAACATGTCTAGCTTGGAGGAAAGCCGTGACAGGGGGGATATGATAGAAACATTTAAATACATAAAGGGAATCAACACAGTAAAGGAGGAGATTATATTTAAAAGAAGAAAAACTACCACAACAAGAGGACATATTCTTAAATTAGAGGGGCAAAGGTTTAAAAATAATTTCAGGAAGTATTACTTTACTGAGAGGGTAGTGGACGCATGGAATAGCCTTCCAGCTGAAGTGGTAGAGGTTAACACAGTAAAGGAGTTTAAGCATTCATGGGATAGGCATTAGGCTATACTAGTTATAGGATAAGGCCAGGGACTAATGAAAGTATTTAGAAAATTAGGCAGACTAGATGGGCTGAATGGTTCTTATCTGCCGTCACATGCTATGTTTCTATGACAGGAGGCAGAGAGCAGCGCAGAGTTTAAAAGCCCAAAATAATGCTTCTAGATGTACTATCTAATGTATGATGCAAATTCAGGTGAATGTGTAAAAGTAAAACATATCACGTTTATAAATAGAACACATTTTTAGCATTGAGTTCACACACATATTATCATGTGAGAATGTCAGGATTATTCACTAAAGTGAGAATTCAAAGGAAATTCAGGCATAATTTAAGGCCAGAGTAGCCAAACTGAAAGCGTAACTGACTTAGAGAATTTTTCCAGTTCAGCTATATTGACCTTAAATTTGAAATACACTTGAATGTAATTGCTCTGTGTGTTGTACTTTTTGTTTCTGTACTGTATCATTCACTTGTTGGGGACCCCAATGGTCTCTTGATCCCCTTACTTTAGATAGTAGCTCATATTGCTTAGTGACACTTACAGAGACTTGTTATTTTACCATTTTCGTTGTAGTTATCTACAGGACATTCTAATTACTGGTGAATCTCCTAGTATGTCCCATTGCTCAGTCTGTTATATTAGGGGTGACTCTTCTACAGACAGACATACACACACAACAACAAATACAGGGTGCGCTAAATAGGACAAAGGGAGATGAAAAGTCTCTTTAGGTACAATTGTTTTCATCTCCCTTTGTTCTATTTAGCGCTCCCTGGATTTGTTGTCTTTTGTTCTCTCCATTTTCTGAAGGGTCTGAGGGTTACCCTTCCCTTCAGGCGTGCAGCTTTATCTCCCCTTGTGATCAGTACTGTAGCGCTGTTCCTTCCCCTTATTTTCTTACTAGACGTACACACACACACACACATACATACAGACACAAAGACAGGCAGACATACACACACACATGCATTCAAACACATACATACATACACACACAGAGACACATACATACATGCACACAGACAGAGACATACATACAAACACACATACGCATACATACAAACACACACATACACAAACACACACATATACAGACACATACAAACAGACACACATACTAAATGTTTTTTAGTCACCCTCCTGTTTCCTACCTTTTAGGTGCAAGAGGGTGACTTCCCCTGGTTTCCAGTGACTCGGTCTGATGGGAGTCAGAGTTCCCACTCTGGCTCCTTTCTCCCGCACATCTCTCTGATTGCTGGGAGGACGTGACCGGGGCTGTCACTTCCTCCCTGCGCGGATGTCATGTCAGGGGGCCTGGTCGCGCTGTTAAAGCACCGCACCGCTGACTGGGCCCCCTGGAAATAAATTGCCATCGGGTGGTCCTAACAGCATGGGCCACCCGATGGTTCCCTTCTATGCGGCTCCGGCAGTAATACTGCGCGGCCAGGGCCGTGTTACTTAGCCGGCAAGCACCGCGGTCTCAGGGTGGCCGGGCCCCCAGGAGTGACAAGCCCGGTCTCAGCTGCAACCCCTGAGTGTTATGATAGTTGAGAATCTACCTTATGGCCATCCCTGCACTACAGGGGGCTCCTAAAAATGTAGATTATGGCCTTCTTTGTATTAGTTCTGCCACTGACTCGAACCAAAAAACAACAACAATGTTTTCATAAAACACTGTTTTATGGCTCCTCTTCAAGGGGGGATGTCATAGAGGCAGGGAAGACTTAGGGTAGCATAGCAAGGGGGCAAGCCAACATTGTCTTGCTATGCATGCTGAGGATGATTCCCTTTCATGCACAGAAATCACATTAGCAGCCTGAACTTTTGTTCTGAGCAACTAATGATGCTGCCGCAGATGAGCTTATACCTCAGGCACTAAAATTCTTTATCTCTGTATGTGCAGTGTTTTTTTTATTGAATGCTGCATATACACACCCCAAGCACCATGACTGCTTAAAATCACTCATTGGAGAGCTTGGATTAACCCTTTAAATAGAGCTTGGCGCAGATCAAAGAAGCAAAGTTTTGATCCAGTTTTGTTTGTGATACTATAAGAATCGCAAGTCTAACTATTTGCAGTGCTAGAACTCTGGATCCCATATCCTTACAGCGGCATTCATTATTAATCATTCATTTTAACTAGTCCAATTTTTACTAACTATAAAATTTTTTAATAAACATTCCATATTTTCATTCAAACTTCCCATTCCATTTTCCTATGAATTGGTTATGAATAAAAAGATTCCTACCTGACACCCTGGATGTCCCCCACCTCGACCTATCCGTAAAGGGTGTCCCCTTTCAGAATGCTGAGATGGGGCACGGATTGAGTCTGAAACCAGCACCTTAATAAAGCAGCAAGTTAAAGCCAATAGGCATCAATCTTGCCTGCATTAGAAGAACACTCCAGGTACCATGACTACTATAACATAAGCACCATCACTTCTACAGCTTGCTGTAGTGGTTATAGTGTAATGAGGGCTATTGTAAGAGGGTTTAACTTCTTACCTGGGGGTCAAGAAGGTCAAGAAGCCTCTACAAGCAGGGACACTCATTGCACCATAATCACTACATTGAGCTGCCGTGGTTATGGTGCTTGGAGTGTTCCTTTTAATAGTGAGTTTTTGGGTTATGTTCTTCTACAAGCATCAGACTGACGATCCTCCTGCTGCAATATGAGGCTAAATCATCTCCCAACATACCATATGGATCTGGAGTACAATACTGAATACATTGTTTTGCACAACAGGGTGACGTCTGGGATCCAAATAAGGGGGTGATTATTGTTTTGTATAAGAACTATTTATCCTCTGTTTGACCACAAAGCTACCATGTATTTTAAAACAAACTGTGGACATTTTAGCAATTCAGAGGTGAGGCAATAATTCTGGTAAAAATTATTAAATCTTCGATCTTTCTAACTGGACAAAGCAATGCACAAATTGCATTGAATTAAACTTTAATTTTGAGGCCATCTGAAACAGTTCCAAATGGCTTTGCACAGGGCACAGTGACTTCAAAGAACTCATGTCAATCATAGCTGCCAGACCTCATGGGTACTGTGAACCAAAGCGAAGTGCATTATTTTTCTTTTAAGATTCTTTATTCACCCATTGGCTTTGAACAGTAACATTTTCAATACATTTTGATGGAGGAATTTACTTATTTACCCTTGAATTTGCAATTTGAAAATGCAATCAACGCTTAGTGAAATAACCAATTGTGGTCTTGTGCAGCAGGGGAGAGCCAGCAGCTTTTGGCTTGGGTGCAAGAATAAACAAGCATCTTTTTTTTGCCCATGAAATTCACAGATCTGTGTGCATAGTCCTCACAGATCATGTGATATATGGATTTGACAACTGGAGAATTCTGGAGTTGCAGGGTGTGATATCATGTATCCCTTCAACCTCTATTAGTAGGACCTTCATGAAAGAGAATTTACAGAGATCTTTAAGAACTATATGCTTTTCATGACTCCATTACTACTGACTGACAACTAGTGTGTGTTATGAATGTCATGAGCTCTGTTTTATCTAACCCCAGACCCGCTTGCAAGCACCTCCAGGGACATTATACACACTCATCATAGTGTGACTACTTGGTCAACCCTTGATACTACAGTCTACTGTGAAATATTTTAGAGGGCCAGTGCAGGCTTTGAATGTTTTCAGATTGTGGATCACCTGTCCAAGCACCAGTCAATAAAGTGCTGGGCTAGCAAAGGCCCTTCACAAATCAAGCCTGCTTCTTGACTCCTGCAGAAGTGTGCCAAAAGACATGATAAAAGAGTGAGTCAGCAGCCCAATACTCCTGTATGCTGGAGGCCCATGGGCAATTGCCTTAGTGCCCCTCCATTGCCAAACCTTCCAGGCTGCCATGCGTCCCAACAGTCCCACTTTTGTCAGTACAGTCTGAATTCGGGAACACCAGGGAACTGTACTCGGACAGCACAGCTGGGGTGCGTCATTATACCTGCTTGGATCATGCAGAGAGAACTTCAGCAGTGCTCCTTGTTTGGTCTTATCCGGGACTGGGCAAGTAAGGGACAATTGTAATCCCACCTGCCCCCTATTTTCCCGATTGTATACCTACCACCAATATTGGGACATCTGTGCTGTCCAGCATTCCACTTATAGATTTAGTAATTTTGCGTTTAGAATGGAAGAAAGAAGATTTTGTCTAAGGCAAAGGAAAGGTTTTTTTTACTGTAAGAACAATAAGGATGTGGAATTCTCTCCCTGAAGAAGTAGTTTTATCAGAGTTCATACAGATGTTCAAACGGCTACTAGATGCATACTTGCAAAAACAGAATATTCAAGGATATAATCTTTCAATATAGGGTAATAACTGCTTGATCCAAGGATAAATCTGACTGCCATTCTGGGGTCAAGAAGGAATTTTTTTTTCCTAGCTTGTTGCAAAATTGGAAGTGCTTCAAACTGGGTTTTTTTGCCCTCTTTTGGATCAACAGCAAAAAACAAATGTGAGGAAGGCTGAACTTGATGGACGCAAGTCTCTTTTCAACTATGTAACTATGTAATTTAAGGGAGGGCAAACAGGAAAGAAATTATTACAAAAAAATTGGGAATGAAATGAATCCCAAATTATAGACAGTCACAAGCCAAGTGCAACTTTGAATTTTATAAATAATTGCCTAGAAATAAACATGATCTGTTTGTACACAACTTGATGGTTGGCAAGGCAGGAAGAGCCTAGGGCACAATGGACATGTATATCCTTGAATGAACAGGTGGGGCTGGGAACTATTCCTGTACTTTACTAGCCACAAAGCGATGACTTCAGTCATCAATTATAATAACAATCTCTTTCCTGGAGACTCCCAGATCCCAGATTTCAAGTGTCAATTTGGTTCAGGTGTAATTGTTGTCACCTATCCAGTCTACATTAAAGGCATGCTTTAAGCAGGTCAAAGTAGATGAAGGTCAAAGTAGTTCAAAGGTCATTTCACCAAGAGTCCCTGAGCACCAACTCCTGGTTCTCTTTCAAACTGTTTTATAATGTTAGACAAAGACTGGCAACTAGAGGACCATTTTCTTCTCAGCTGCATTGATAAAGCAATATTTACATTTGTTTATTATCAATGCCATTTCCATCCAACCTAGATGGCAATAACAGACTGAGAGTGGTGGGTGTGTACTGCAGTGTTAATTTTGGCGGCAAATTTCAGTTTAGTTTTAGTCGTAGTCTTTTGACTAAAAAGCCATTTTAGTTTTACTCGTATTTTAGTCATCTGAATTGTTTTTGTTTTAGTCTAGTAAATCTCCAGTAGACTTTAGTCGACTAAATCTCCAGTAGATTTTAGTCAACACGACTAAAATCTAATGGGTTTAGTTAAAGCCTCTGTCTCTTTTGCCCCTTCCCCAGCCACAAAGACTGGCAACTAGAGGACCATTTTCCCATTCCCCAGCCACAAAGACTGGCAACTAGAGGACCATTTTCTTCTCAGCTGCATTGATAAAGCAATATTTACATTTGTTTATTATCAATGCCATTTCCATCCAACCTAGATGGCAATAACAGACTGAGAGTGGTGGGTGTGTACTGCAGTGTTAATTTTGGCGGCAAATTTCAGTTTAGTTTTAGTCGTAGTCTTTTGACTAAAAAGCCATTTTAGTTTTAGTCGTATTTTAGTCATCTGAATTGTTTTTGTTTTAGTCTAGTAAATCTCCAGTAGACTTTAGTCGACTAAATCTCCAGTAGATTTTAGTCAACACGACTAAAATCTAATGGGTTTAGTTAAAGCCTCTGTCTCTTTTGCCCCTTCCCCAGCCCCACTGTGTATCTTTGTGTACTCCCAGCCCCTCTAGGTGTCTCTCTCCCAAGCTCTAATCTGTATTTTTGCCTATTCCTCAGTCCCTCTATGCAGTGTTAATTTGGGCGGCAAATTTCTATTTAGCTTTAGTCATAATCTTTTGTCTAAAATGCCATCTTAGTTTTAGTCGTATTTTAGTAATGTTAACTGTTTTTGTTTTAGTCTAGTTTTAGTCTACTAAATTTCAAAAAGTTGTACTGTGTACTGAGAGGCTATTCCAGTCCTGTCAACCAATTTAGGTGTAAGTTCGGTATTATACAACTACAACTGTAAATGGGTCTGGATTTCCCAATAAGCAGAGTAGGCGCCTTCCTACAGGTGCCTGTTCTCGAAGGGGTGCCTGTTTTCAGCAATTATGGAGTTTAGGTGGGCTGGTGTGAGAGGATAAGTACCAGGAGCCTTGGCCAGTTTCCCTATGTAGTCCAATCAGCCTCCTATGCCTGATAGCAGAGCTGCAGGTACAGTTAGAGAGGGTGTAAAACTCAATGCTGTCTCAGCTCTTTCTCCAGCGTAAGTGTGTGAGGCTGTACAGAAAGTATCCACTTCCCATCTGCCCACTAACAGCCTTGAACACAGGAAGGGCCTTGAAAGAGATGCAGTGAGTGATGCACATTGTATGACAGCTCCTGTAGTTCTACCATCAATCACAGGAAGGTGAGTACTTTGCAGATAACCTTTCAAACTCTACATGTCTGTACCCTAAACATCACTTTTCTCTAACACCAGTTTTAACGACTACCAAAACCTAAACAAACTATTTTCTTAGTCCAAAAGGTAAGCATTCAAAACCTAAAAACTTAGGGGGAAATCCCTTTTACAAAGTTCAAACTTAGGCAAAAATCCCTTTACAAAGTCTAAACTTGGAAAAAGGATTAACTTTGTCACTGTAGCTCTGACATTAACCCCTATATAATCTAACCCCCCCCCCCTTTCCCTAACCACTTCTAACAATATTTTGTAACCCTGCATATGTTTACACAGCTGCATACAATCACTATACTCACAGACTCAAATACAATACATTACAAGTAGAAATATGCAAATGCATACATACATAAACATGCAGTTGTCAAATTTGAATACATGGTATGTTTTTTTTTTGTTTTTTTTTATGCCCGCAATGTTCAATTAAAAAACATTTAATACACTTTATTTGCCTTGGGGGAGGATGAGGGTTAACCATGGGTGCCAAGGAAAGCCCTAATTTCAATTACACTTTTCCCAAACAGTTTGACAAAATACCAGGGAAAGGTTACCACATACACACTCTTGGAAACAGCCACTACACAGAGTTGTCTCTTTAAATGCAACTTTATCCATAAGGATACAGTGCGTCATGTTTAATATACAGGACGTATGCTGCCAATTTGCTCAGATTTAAATTTTTATTTTTAATACATTTATATTTAATACATTTTTTGTTGGGAATGTCAGATATTGTCCAATACACTAATGGAATACATTGAATATTAAGTATCATGCGTAGCTAATCAATATTATAGTTTTAAATATGATACCATATATACAAATATTTGTAAACATAAATCTCTGAAATTAAAGTAAAGGGAATTCTATTTTACATTTTAACTACTAGATAACGTTGTTGATGGTCAGTCTTTTCTGCCCAATTCTAATGCCAGTTGTGAATGTGATTTGAATACTTCACCTAACAGAGAATCCTGTGATGGATAATGTTAAGGGAAATTTAAGTGGGAAAAGCAAGTCTCTATAAATGGAAAAACAGTATGTTTTAATATTATTTTATATGCTCATTGTGAAGAAATCCACATATGCAAACCTTGATTCAGAAAATAATTGCACAACAATATACCAAGGCTTGTGCCATGTTTCAAGACTGCTGGAGATGATAACAATGAAATAGGAATTTTAAGGTAGGTAAGAGTACATCTCAGATCTCAAAGAGGAGAACTCTCTATAGAACTTTAGAGATATGTTAAGAGTGAAACAATGGAAAGATAGGCTACACACTGTCAAGCAGAAACACAGTGCTTTGTATAACGGCACATCTATACACAAGGAGTGCACTGATCCTTAGGGAGGCACCAATATATATACACAATGAAGTGCCAGTCTGTTGAATCACTGGCTCTGCACAGCAGTAAGAGCAACAACCTGACATTTTAGGTTCAGTTTATTTGGCACAACAGGAGCCTTTGGACTACAGCCAACATTCCAAGATCTCTGATATTTTGTGCCTGGCAAATGTTTTTGCTAAACTTTTTTTTTCTTTTTCTTAATAATTCTTTTAAGCACTTTTAAGATACCGCAGTCCCTATTTCATCCTTATCGGTGGAAACTGTGAAATGCAGCCTGAGTCAGGATGTTTCCTGGAGGCAATGTTGTTTACCATCCTGGCTGACAAGAAATGATTGCAATGCAAGGAACATTCTCTTGTAAAACATTTTGCACTTGCCAAAATTAACTTTTTTTTTTTTTTTTTTTTAAATATACATATGCTCTTTACTAAACGTCATAGTGTGGAATGTGAAACCTTCAGCCACAATATTTTAGAACAGTTACGAGTAGCATTTACATAAAGAACAAACATTGTTCCTTCAAACAGTACTTATGACGGCTTGTAATTATAGTATTATGGGGCAGAATGCCAAAACAAAGAACTTTCCCTAGAAAACGGTTATAGTGTACAGGCGTGAACTAGAGGTAAATAAAATGGTAGCTCTTACAATTTTATTGCTAAAAAAAAGATAATGCAGTGATCACACCTATAATCCTGATCAACCATATAAAAGTAAAACTGTTTGAATGAATACTATGAAAATGATGTATACTGTTAATATTTACATCTCCCTTGAAATAATGGTAAACATTGGTTTTGGAATGTTTAGAGCACAAAACTTTAATTAGGGCTCATTTGTAGTAGGATAACTTTAGGAACCTAAATCTAGGTTTTTCTCAGACAAGATGTGCTTACTATTCCTCGATCCTATAGAACTCAGGTGCCGACTTATCATCTCCTGCTTGGGGAACTGCATGTTCCATGATGCACATCTAGTCATCAA
This sequence comes from Pelobates fuscus, assembly GCF_036172605.1. Taxonomy (NCBI): domain Eukaryota; kingdom Metazoa; phylum Chordata; class Amphibia; order Anura; family Pelobatidae; genus Pelobates; species Pelobates fuscus. Next base: position 71,445,015 of record NC_086324.1, on the reverse strand, counting down.
TGGGATAGGGTTGAATCATGTAAAAGGAGTCAAGGCGATGGAATTAATTTTGCCACATCTGAATGGGCACCGAAAAAAATAAAAGTGGCACTGTTCTTGACTCCTTTAGTTACCTCCAGACACCAGTAATATGTCCTTCTATCTTTTTTGGTATCTGCAAGTTAGAATTTCCCAGCCTTGGTAAACCAAATATTTGTTTTGGATACATGCTGAGAAAGACACAATAATCAAGGTCTTTAAAATCCCAGAAAATCAATGTAAATGAATACAAAAAAAAGCACTAATTAATTAGCAGATGAAACATTATGAAGAAAACACTACAAAAATAGTACATCTTCTTGCACACACATTGTAACAGCTGGAGTCGTCACACAATTATCAAACAGAGAAGACAGCCTGGTGCCACATACATAGTATACAGGTTACCAGAAAACCAGGCACAGCCCAATGGAATTTATTTAAGTACTACACAAGCTGGTTTGGTGTTTAAATACATTCCCTTGCCATGATCCTGGGTGTCTGTTCATCTGTTACTAGTCTTGTACATGCAGGCAATAATGTAGTGGGCAGATATTTAGACAATTACAAATTGATAATTCTACTAAACATTTCTGTAATTGATGATGGTGATTTGATTAATATTACTTAAACTCCTGTTCAAGAATTTAGAAAAAGCATTTTAATCGATTTAATGTTTATTTGTAATTTCACATCTCACATAGTTTCAACAACACTCCTTGCCAGAAAAAATGATAAGATACAAAAGTACTTTTTATAGGCCCAGTTCCAGCAAATTTTACGTAATGCAGGGAATGACTATATTATGTCCTTACCCTGAAAAGCATTGATTGGTGGGACTTGTTTTTTGTTTGTTTTTAACTTTTAGTGTATAGCATTTACAGATTAACCTAAATACCTGAATGTACTACAGAAAAGATAGGAGGGCCTCTTTGTTTTATTTTTTTTTTTTTTTATTTATATTTTTTATTAATTTTTTTGTTCATTAATATTGCTCCCCTTGTATCCAGCAGCCTTCTCTCCCCCCAACCTGGGCCTAATACCCTGAGATGGAGAGACTTTTTTTGCTCTCCCTCATGGCCCTTTTTCACTGTTTGTTTATTTCCCCTGATAGGGGTGTATACCCAAGTTTTTTGTACCCCGTTGATATTTTTATTTTTATATTTTCTTTGACCATCCATCCTTTAAAATTTGGTAGAAATGTTTACAGACCACGAATCACAGAAATACCTCATACAAAAATGCATATTATGTGGCATCAGCGACTTGCACAAATTCGTTCATTTATTCCCGTACACACATGTACACATCTTGAGTTTGTTGTGACGTTATTGTTGGATGTTTCTTTATTGGAAGGCGGTTGTTCGGACTCTCACAAAGTTGAATGTTCTTTTACTCTTTATCAAGCATTGCTGTTCCATAAATTATGGTTTTAAAATATATGTCATTTAATGTGAGAGGCCTGAACACCGCCCACAAAAGACGCTTACTATTCAAAGAAGCAAAATCCAACAAATCAGATGTCATCTGTGTACAGGAAACGCATTTCAAAAATGATAGAACACATAAGATTATGTCAAAGCTTTTCCCAGTCCAATATCATAGCACTTATAAATCCAAGTCTAGAGGTACATCAATTTTCTTCCACAAGAATGTAGCATGTTCGACAAACAAAGTAATGACGGATGATGAAGGGAGGTATTTAATATGGATAGGTTCACTTAACACTATTGATTACACCATAGTGAACGTGTATTTTCCCAACACCGGTCAGTTGCAGTTCTTTAGGAAATTGATGGACTTAGTGAATGAGAATGTGAGAGGCAGCTTGGTAATGTGTGGCGATACGAATTTTGTTATGGACGGTGAATTGGATAACGCTAGAGAAGACAATGATCAACAACATAGAGGGGACAGCGACAGATTAGCAAACAAATGTTCCAGATACATGATTGAATGTGGTTTATATGATTCCTGGAGACTGATACATGAGAATGAAAGAGATTTTACGTATTATTCTGTTTCTAAAAATATGTATTCCAGGCTAGACAGGTTTATGGTCCAGAACGCTTTAATTCCGCACATCTTGAAATCTGATATCTTAGACATTAACTGGTCTGACCATGCTCCAATCATAATGCATATTGACGAAATTGCTTCTTCAGCCCCGAATAGATCCTGGAAATTAGGCGATTATTTATTAAACGATGTTGTGAATAGATCATTGACGGAGAAAGCTTTGAGCGATTATTTTTTGGAAAATGCCTCACCCGAGGTTCCTGGCGAGGTGTCTTGGAATGCGCATAAGGCTGTGTTAAGAGGTCATTTTATTTCTAGAGCGTCTCACCTGAAGAAACTTAATAGCAATAATTTAAGAACATTGGAAAAAGAACTGTACAATTTGAACCAGGCCAATAAATGTGGTCCCTCGTCTTCCATATCAGCAATGATAGGAGAAATTAAGGCTAAAATTAACAAAATTAATTTAGATCGTACATCTCTTATGGTGAGACGTCTCAGGAAAACGTTTTACTTAAAAGGCAACAGGGCCTCTACTCTTTTGGCATCCAAACTCCGGCATGTGAATGCACAATCAAAAATAGCGTATTTACTTGATGATCAGGGGCGAAAAGTGTTTCATCCTACTAAAATAAGTGACATGTTTGCAGAGTATTATGGTAAACTTTATAATTTAGAACGCGATTCGAACCTTACCCAGCCTTCTGCAACAACCATTGATAAATTCTTAGACAGAGTGACGTTGCCTCGGTTGTCTCCAGAACACTTGGAGAGTTTAGAATGTGAAATATCAGCAAAAGAGATAGCTGAGGCGATTAAACTTATGCCATCCGGAAAAGCCCCTGGTCCCGATGGATTCACTATTTTATATTATAAAACTTTTCAAGAAATTTTGATTCCCCACATGACCAAATTATTCAATTCCTATAAGTCCGGGGGAACGATGCCAGAGGAGTCCTTGAGCGCACGAATAGTCACCTTACCAAAACCAGGTAAAACTCCTGATAGATGCCACAATTTTAGACCCATTTCTCTAATCAATAATGATTCAAAGATTTATTCTAAAGTTCTCGCAAATAGATTAACCAAATTAATCCCATTGCTAATAAATAAGGATCAAGTGGGTTTTGTAAAGGATAGACAGGCGCCCGATGGGACTAGAAGATTCATAAACTTGATTCAGCACATCAATATGACCAAAACGCCTTCATTGCTTCTATCTCTAGATGCAGAGAAGGCGTTTGACAGGATACATTGGGGATATTTATGGAGAACGTTAGAAAGATTCAACATACCACTATCCTTTATCACAGCAGTTAAGGCGCTATATTGTGCACCTTCCGCCCATGTCTCGGCTTCCGGTTTTTCGTCTAAAACGTTTTCTCTAACCAATGGGACGAGACAGGGGTGCCCTTTATCCCCAATTCTATTTGTTTTAGCAATAGAACCCCTGGCTGAACTAATTAGAATAACCCCACAAATTGCAGGAATTGTTGTTAAAGAATCCGCTCACAAAATTGGCCTGTTTGCAGACGATATAATTCTGGCTGTCAAAAACCCAAAAGAATCTTTGAGCCACCTCAAAGACATTTTAACTCAATTTGGCGAAATATCGTACTACAAATTAAACGAGTCTAAGTCTCAGGCCCTTCCATTTCATTTAAAAAATTCGGAAACTATTGCCCTTAAGAAATTATATTTATTTGATTGGAGAGCCGACTACATGGAATATCTTGGCATTAATTTATGTAAAAATTTGGTAAATATGCATAATCACAACTTGAGGAAAGCATGGTCGGACCTACAAAAGGAGATGGAGAGATGGGGCGGAATGGAACTTTCATGGCTGGGGAGGGTCGCATCTGTTAAGATGACGATACTTCCAAAAATTCTATATTTTTTTAGGACCATCCCTTTGTCCATCCCATTATCATTTTTTAATAAAGTTCATTCGACAATTATGAAGTTCATCTGGGGGAATAGGCCTGCTCGAGTGAAGCTCACTTCCCTGCAGCACCACAAATCGAATGGCGGTATCGGTGTTCCCGATTTCCGCAAATATTATTTCGCCACTAACGCTGCAGTGGCTGTGAGCTTTGGCAATCAGGTTGATAAACCCAGATGGATGGAAATAGAAGAATCCAGAATTTTACCGGTTAGACTGTCGGAATTACCCTGGTTAAACTCTAAGAAAAGACCTGGAATTACAAAGTTATTTTTATCTACCAAGACTACACTTAAGGCCTGGGATATTGTTTTTAAAAATGATCATTCTCCCAGCCTATATAGAGCAATGCCTATTGAATTATTGAAAGATTATATTCCATCCTTAAAAATAGAACTGTTGAAGGAATGCTCTATAACTAATCTTGACAATTTTTTCCACGGCAATGCTATTCTTTCTTTGGAAAAATTGAAACTTAAGTATGGATTAACGAATGTATGTGAGTTGGAATGTAAGGTAATCATTGACAAATTGAAAGAACAATATAAGGTACCTGAAACGGATAAAAACTATAAAACGCTTGAGATGTCTCCATTAGAGAAAACTTTTTTATGCAGCCCCACTAGTAAAGGCACGATATCCTTATGCTACTCGTTTTATAACGCCAAGCCCCTAGTTAAATTAAAACACATGTTGTCATGGGAGACGGAGCTGGGTGCCCAGTACGATCTAGAAGAATGGTTCGTTTTTTTTAAAGCTTTAAAAGGTATTTCGTATTGCACCGACCACTTTGAAAATCATTATAAAATTTTATATCGTTGGTACCTAGCCCCGTCTAGATTGCACAACATGAACAATATGTATTCTGACCGGTGTTGGAGGGATTGTGGGGGTGTGGGCAATATGGCCCATATTTGGTGGTTCTGTCCTAAATTAACTAAATATTGGAAATTGATTCACGACCTAATTATTAAAGTGGACAGGACCATTAGCATTTTAACCTCGGAACTAGCCTTATTTAAAAAACTCCCGGAATCCATTAATAGAACAGACAAAATAATCATAGGTCACATTTTGATCGCTGCTACATCCTGTTTACCTAGACATTGGAAGTCCCAAGATGTGCCATCTCTCAGGGAAGTTTTTAATTTGATTCTAGAAAACAAGGCACACGAATTATCACATAGAGCTCATATGCGTGGTTTCCCAATATTAAAATATAATTGGGACAAGTGGGAAGAAAAAATCAAAACAGCATATGGTCTTTGACATATTTGCTATTAAAGTGCATTGATGTAAAAACATATTATTTTTATTTTTGCCATATACACTGTTATGCCTATTGTAATACTGGATGGTTATTCTTTTCCATTTCCAAGTTTCCCTTCCCTTCCTACCCCCAAATACAATGTTTATATTCCTGTTGTTATACAAATATGTAAAACTTTAATAAAAATTATTTGAAAAGAAAAGATAGGAGGACCAAAACAATGTTGAGACAAAATGAGGTATGGTTCATCAAAACATCTTTTATCTAAAAGTGTCATGCCTTAACCACGGTATCCTCTTACTTCCTGGTTCCACGGAGCCTAGCCACACCCCTTTTATGACACGGTCTGCCTATTTAATCTGACCGCACCAGCTGATCGACGCTGGATTATTGAACTACGTTCCGTACTCACGAACCAGCTGCAACATCGTTGTGAAAACCCTCTGTTACCAGACCGGACTGAAAAGACTCTGCAAGTTCCCTTCACCTCTCCTCATCCACGACTAAAGCTGAACTCTCTTCATCCGCCTCTGAGGAGATCTCGGGAACCAGTGTTGTATGTGCCGGAAGCTAAGTAAAACCTCTGTGATAAGCGTTGCATCTCAAAGCTGTTATTTCCTGTCTCCAAAGTCCTTCGATAAAACAAACCCGTTACAGCTAACTTCAACTCATACTTTGTCTCAGTTAGCTGCATCTGTCTTGCTTCAGTTAAAGCTATGGAACAGCTATTGTAACTACTTATCACCTAAACCGTTAATTCTACTAAGAGACTCTTTATTGATTCAGTGTCTGCAATTTACTATCGTTTACTCCTTAAAGCTACAGTGCCTGTAATTGTGGACTTCAGTTATCGTTTACTCCTTAAAGCTACAGTGTCTGTAATTGTGGACTTCAGTTATCGTTTACTCCTTAAAGCTACAGTGTCTGTAATTGTGGACTTCAGTTATCGTTTACTCCTTAAAGCTACAGTGCCTGTAATTGTGGACTTCAGTTATCGTTTACTCCTTAAAGCTACAGTGCCTGTAATTGTGGACTTCAGTTATCGTTTACTCCTTAAAGCTACAGTGCCTGTAATTGTGGACTTCAGTTATCGTTTACTCCTTAAAGCTACAGTGCCTGTAATTGTGGACTTCAGTTATCGTTTACTCCTTAAAGCTACAGTGCCTGTAATTGTGGACTTCAGTTATCGTTTACTCCTTAAAGCTACAGTGCCTGTAATTGTGGACTTCAGTTATCGTTTACTTATTAAAGCTACAGTACCTGTGAATTGGACTAACGTCCCATTATCTTTTACTTTTTAAAATAAATATTCAAACTATTCGAAATCTACAGTTGTGTTCCTTCATAACAAATGTTTAGACGTGACAGAATAATCCAGCCATTGTAATGGATCCAGTAGATTTCGATTCCACGATAACTACGCTGAATCAAAGAGTTGATACACTAGCCCAAGGTGTGCAAGACCTGCAAGTTACTAACGAGAGAATTCTCACTTATGTCAGAGATTTACAAACTCATACTCCTCATACTATTCTGCACTCGGCTAGCGATCCTGCTGTATGTAACCCTGAAAAATTCTCTGGAGATCGTTCAAAATACAGGGAGTTCCTCAACTCTTGCAAACTATTAATCGCTTTGAAACCGAGATCTTATCCTACAGAAAGAACTAAAGTTTGTTCGGTTATTTCCTTTCTAAGAGGTGAACCTATGTCATGGGCCCATTCCTTTCTGGAAAACGATGACCCCATCTTAGACTCACTGGATGAATTTTTTGAAGCCATGTCTCTTCTCTATGAGGATCCTAACAAACAAGCTACAGCTGATTTAACAATCAGAACACTACAGCAAAGACATAGACCCGTTGAAGATTATATTGCTGAATTTAAAAGATGGGCTGTTGAAACGCAATGGAATGACATCACATTGCGCAACCAGTTTCGAATCGGTTTATCTGAAGCTGTAAAAGATGAACTATCTAGAACAGAACTCCCTACTACTTTGAACTCTCTAATTCAATTATCAATCAGCATTGACAGAAGATTAAGAGAAAGAAAGGCCGAAAAAGCCCTCTTACATTCTAAAGACCGCAAACCTCTTACTCCCTCAAAAGCTCCAGAAAAGACTTCCTTACCAAGTGAACCTATGGAAATAGGGGTAATAAGAAGTCCTCTCACTCCTGCAGAGAAGAACCGAAGACGTCAATTAAACCTATGCATGTATTGTGCCTCTCAAGATCATCTGGTTTCTGATTGTCCCTTATTAAAACGGACAAAGGCCGGTAGGCAAGCCTATACCTCTGCGATCTTCAGTGCACTCCCTTCTACACCGACCACTCCGTTCACTCCTATATCTCTCGTACTACAGTGGGATAAGGTGAGAATTATTACTGAAGCTATCATCGATTCTGGTGCAAATGGAGTATTCATCGATTCAACCCTTGTAACAAAGAATAAAATTCCTTGTGTTCGAAAAACCATTTCTGTTCCTATTAAAGTGATTGACGGCTCCTTTATCTCCTCGGGACCGATTCTTCATGAAACCATCCCTCTAAAGGTAACCACCAATCATATTCATACTGAATTTCTAGTATTTGATGTTATTCCATCACCTCTCTATCCCATTATAATAGGGATCAACTGGTTAAGGAACCACAACCCTCAAATTTCTTGGTCTCCTTTCTCTCTCACCTTTAACTCACATTATTGTAAAGAAACATGTTTACAGCAAATTCCTATTCTTCAGATTTCCAAAGAACCAACTATACCTTCTTGTTATTCTGACTTTTCAGACGTATTCAGTAAAAAAGAAGCTGAAACGCTCCCACCTCATCGTTCCTACGATTGTCCTATAGACCTCATACCTGGTGCCCCAGTACCTTTTGGGCACATCTACCCTCTCTCTGAGGCTGAATTACAAATTCTCAAAGAATATCTAGATGAAAACCTACGGAAAGGGTTCATTAGACCCTCTAGTTCACCTGCTGCCTCGAGTATATTTTTTGTGAGAAACAAAGACCAGACTATACGTCCTATCATTGATTACAGAGCCTTAAACAAAATAACAGTTAAAAATCGTTATCCTCTTCCCCTCATCAATGAACTGGTTGAACGATTGAAAACTGCTACCATCTACACTAAGCTTGACCTTCGCGGGGCATATAATCTCATCAGGATAAAGGCTAATGATGAATGGAAAACTGCTTTCCGAACAAGATATGGCCTCTTTGAATATCTGGTGATGCCTTTTGGCCTCTGCAACGCCCCTGCAACTTTTCAACATTTCATAAATGATATCTTTAGAGACCTATTGGACGTCTGTGTCATCATTTATTTAGATGATATTCTCATATACTCCAACACTCCTGACGAACACAAAAAACATGTCAGATGGGTGTTATCCAGACTCAGAACTCACAAACTATTCGCTAAACCCGAAAAATGTATTTTTCACGTCAAAGAAATTACCTTTTTAGGTTATGTTATTTCCCCTCATTCAATAGGGATGGATAATTCAAAAGTCGATTGTATCATCAACTGGCCTGTTCCCTCTACAGTAAAAGAATTACAGCGATTTCTAGGGTTCGCCAACTTCTACAGAAAATTTATTAAAAACTACTCTGAGATAGCTCACCCACTCAATCAACTTAACAGTAAAAAACATCCCTTCAATTGGAACGAAAAGGCTCAAAATGCCTTCAATGAATTAAAGAGAAAGTTTACAACAGCTCCTGTTCTTCAACTTCCAAATCCTTCATATCTTTATGTCCTTGAAACGGATGCTTCGGAAATTGCAATTGGAGCTGTCCTTTCTCAACACAAAACTCCTCAGGAACCTCTTCATCCTGTTGCCTTCTTCTCACGATCATTATCTCCTGCCGAAAAGAATTATCCTACAGGGGAAAAAGAATTATTGAGTATCAAAGTGGCTTTAGAAACCTGGAGACACCTTCTTGAAGGTGCTCAGAACTCTTTAATCGTATATACTGACCATACAAATCTCGAATATCTTCACTCCAATAAAACACTGTCTGCTCGACAAGTAAGATGGAATCTCTTTTTTTCCCGGTTCAACTTCCAAATCGTCTTTAGACCTGGGTCTAGAAACAAAAAGGCTGATGCCCTTTCCAGGATCCATAACGACATTAAAATTGAACCTCCTTCGCCTACAGTCATTGGAATCTTATCTTCTCTTATTGACGACATTAAGGATCTCAGTGAAGATGCTCTTGAACTTCCTAAATCAATTAAATTATCCAAGAAAAACGGTCTCTACTATTTTAAAGACCGGATTTACGTTCCTCCTTCTTTCAGAATTAAAGTACTCGAATTTATTCATGATTCTCCTCTGGCAGGTCATCCAGGTATAAAAAAGACCCTTGAATTGTCTAAAAGATACTATTGGTGGCCTCGTCAAGACCAAACTATTGAATCTTATGTCAAATCTTGTTCTATATGCCAAAGATCCAAACATGTCCACCATCAACCATTCGGTCAATTATTGAAATTACCGACTCCTGAACGACCTTGGCAATCCATTTCTATGGACTTTATGGTGGAATTACCTCCTTCTCATCATCATACCACCATTTTAGTGGTAGTAGACCGCTTCACGAAAATGTCTCATTTTATTCCTTTAAAGAAGTTACCCTCATCCTCTGAACTTTCGAAAATATTTCTTGACAACATAGTTAAACTTCATGGACTACCAGACGAAATCATTTCAGACCGAGGAACTCAATTTACCTCCAAATTCTGGAATGCATTATGCGCTACTCTTCATATCCAACGTAAACTTTCATCTGCATATCATCCTCAAACAGATGGACAAACTGAAAGAGTCAATCAATGCTTAGAACAATATTTACGATGTTATTGTTCTCACTTACAAGACGATTGGATAACATGGTTACCCATGGCAGAATTCGCATACAATAACTCTTTTCATACCAGCAGCAAAATGACTCCATTTTTATCCAATTATGGATTTCATCCCTCCTCATTTCCTGCTCAGACAGTTTCTTCATCTAATCTCTCCGATTCAAAGCAAATCGCTCATATGTCTTCTTTATTCAAGAAATTGCATGAAAATCTAGAGTTGGCCTCCTCCACTCAAAAGAAGTTCTTTGATACAAAGAGACAACCTTCTCCCCCTTATAAAATCGGTGATCTTGTCTGGCTTTCCTCAAAGAACATCTCTACAAACCGTCCATCAAAGAAGTTAAGTTCCCTTTTTCTTGGTCCTTTTCCAATAATATCGGTTATCAACCGTAATGTTGTTAAATTGAAACTTCCACCTACTTTGAAGCTACATCCTGTTTTTCATGTGTCCTTGCTGAAGCCTCATCATCCTGACCCTTTCCACAGAAATGTCACTACTTCCCCTGATCCCATATTGGTCCAGGGTGAAGAAGAATACGAAATTCAGAGTATACTGGATTCAAGGATCCATCGTGGCTCCTTACAATACCTCATCAGATGGAAAGGATATGGAATTGATGAAGATACATGGGAAAACTCCTCTGTCGTTCATGCTGACAAATTAATTTCCAAATTTCACAAGCGTTACCCTTCTAAACCAAGTCAATAGAGGTTGCTCATTAAGGAGGGGATACTGTCATGCCTTAACCACGGTATCCTCTTACTTCCTGGTTCCACGGAGCCTGGCCACACCCCTTTTATGACACGGTCTGCCTATTTAATCTGACCGCACCAGCTGATCGACGCTGGATTATTGAACTACGTTCCGTACTCACGAACCGGCTGCAACATCGTTGTGAAAACCCTCTGTTACCAGACCGGACTGAAAAGACTCTGCAAGTTCCCTTCACCTCTCCTCATCCACGACTAAAGCTGAACTCTCTTCATCCGCCTCTGAGGAGATCTCGGGAACCAGTGTTCTATGTGCCGGAAGCTAAGTAAAACCTCTGTGATAAGCGTTGCATCTCAAAGCTGTTATTTCCTGTCTCCAAAGTCCTTCGATAAAACAAACCCGTTACAGCTAACTTCAACTCATACTTTGTCTCAGTTAGCTGCATCTGTCTTGCTTCAGTTAAAGCTATGGAACAGCTATTGTAACTACTTATCACCTAAACCGTTAATTCTACTAAGAGACTCTTTATTGATTCAGTGTCTGCAATTTACTATCGTTTACTCCTTAAAGCTACAGTGCCTGTAATTGTGGACTTCAGTTATCGTTTACTCCTTAAAACTACAGTGTCTGTAATTGTGGACTTCAGTTATCGTTTACTCCTTAAAGCTACAGTGTCTGTAATTGTGGACTTCAGTTATCGTTTACTCCTTAAAGCTACAGTGCCTGTAATTGTGGACTTCAGTTATCGTTTACTCCTTAAAGCTACAGTGCCTGTAATTGTGGACTTCAGTTATCGTTTACTCCTTAAAGCTACAGTGCCTGTAATTGTGGACTTCAGTTATCGTTTACTTATTAAAGCTACAGTACCTGTGAATTGGACTAACGTCCCACTATCTTTTACTTTTTATAATAAATATTCAAACTATTCGAAATCTACAGTTGTGTTCCTTCATAACAAATGTTTAGACGTGACAAAAAGCCTCCAATTTGTTTTGGTGACAGAGATATATAATAGATATTTCTCTTATAATAAGGAGAAATAGGTATTTCTATCCTGTGAATTCAGGTCAATGGTAAAATGTTTTTATGTGATATATATTTTACTCAGAAGGTTTAATCATCAAGTTAATTCTGTCAAAAGGGTACAATTACCTCACTAAATGACAGCTGATTAAAGCTGGTTTCTCTTTTTTTCCCATAAGGAAATTGTTGCAATGTGCAAACAGTTCTGCTATCAAATCAAAGTTACAAGTTATCCTTTTGTTACCATTCACTCCACAATGGGAGGCCTGTAGCCCATGGATCAGCGCAGCTAGGGGAGTGGGCCTTGACAGAGCCAGGAGGTAGGCATGGAAGTTGAGTAACAGCTAGCAAGCTGGGTGGGGCGGAGCTACGATGGGAGTATTTATACCGCCCATTTTGTGAAGTGGCATCTTAACTAAAGCTAAACCTACTTGTCAGTTGTCCCTCCCACCCTCCCTGACTTTGGTTAGGTTATAATATTTTCCTGTTTTTTCACAGCGGTGGGGAATGGCCAGGTTAAATCGGGGGTAGATGGAGGAGGAAGTGGGCATCTGGAGGTTGCGGCAGTGTTACACTTGGTTGGTAGCTTCGAGCCCGTCTGTGGCTCCGAAACTGGGGGTGTAGCGGTGTCTTGGTACAACCCTACAATTTAATCTGGTGGAAATGTGGTCATATTGGACAGCCGGTTTCTGTGTTAATATGTTAATTAGATTGTTATTTATTCTTATTATTGTGGGGTCATTGCCAGGGGTATGTTATGTATATGGGGGGATGTTGGCTTTGATGATATTTGTTGGCAATAGACCCTATTTGTTATTCCTTAATTAATTAATCATTAATAAAGCTATGGACTAATATTTTCCAACAGTATAACCTGTGTCCGTGTCTTAATTTATTCCACACCTTTGACTTGTAGAAGCTGATCTGTCCTTGCAGTTTTATGAGGAGGAGTGAGATGAGGTGGAATGGGCTCAACCACTGTGCTTCATATACTTTAGCTACTAGTAATAATTACTACTAAAAAAATAAATAAAACAGCATATTGTCATCACAAAACCCTCCACAACACAACAGGTTGTTTATAAAACATAATGTAAAAAATCCCAAGTTGTTGGCAATACTTCGAAATAAAATATCATAACCATTCATAAGTTTTGTTTCAGTGGTCAATTTATGTGTTCACGTTTAACATGTTATGGAAACATGGATAGGGCTGACCCCACTGGCAGAACTGACGCCATCTCATAGATTTACTATCACAATACAAACATGAGAGAATTTGCCCACCAATGTAATATGTTTGATGGCTGCATTGTATCCAGCATGCATCCATTTTGGATCGGTAAATATGAGCTAGATGTGAAGGCACTATGCATGCCTCCCAACCATCCGGATTTCATGGGGCAGTCCTTGTCCCACCTTCCCAACATTGTTCCCTGGTGTCCCGCTTTTGGGGTAATTCGGCTGGATTTGCTCCTTTTCTGTGCGTATTGATCCAATTGGGCATGGCCAGTGACGCAATCACATCAATGGCCCATACTCTCCCACCAGCATCTTGCTTCTTGTTGCCATCGTTGGGTGTATGACTATGTATAATCTTATGCTACTTTGAATATATCTGCTGTGGCTTATGCAGCACATGAATTCTCTAAAAATAATCTACCCACTGCTCTTCAAAAGAGTGTACCCACAATTGTTTCCTGGCAACCAGCTAAGAACATCCATTTACCAAACTGTCAGGAAGATTGGATTGTTGGTGAAGTAAATATAATGATGAGCAATGATAAAGCAGAATAATATGAACACTCCAAGTAACATAAGCATTTTATTCCGATATTACTTCTTACCTGGGTCCATGAGGCGCTGCCAGCCTCTGTTATAGCGTTCAGACAGAGTTACATTCAGTGGTGGAGGGCCTCTTAGCTCATATCCTTGACTTATTTGACTTCTCATCAGGAGTCCATTGGGTGCTGTTCCCTGACTACTTTCTAGCCAGAAGCTGTATGTCTGAGCTAAGTCTGGCAGTTCATGGATAGCTCATTGGCTAAGAGTGAACAGCTGATGCTTGCAGTTTCCCCCAGGTTAGAAGTCTAACCATTCTAAAACAAGTGTCACTTTAAGTAGCAAGAGAGAAAAAGAGACAATGTGTACGTGTTCATACCTACAGTCATTTTTATTTCACAGCTATTTTCAACAGTAGCAGCACAAGTGGGTTAGCAATTCTCTTAGCTGCCAAGACAGGAATACAAGCAATTAATGTAAACAGCTATATCGGCCTTTCTTATCAATGATAACCAAATCTAATTATAAAGCTAAATATTAGCTTTCTCAAAGTGAGGGAACCTGAAGCTACCATGGTTAAAAACCAGGAAAAGAATGTTACAACTATGCATACATTTTAGTTTTTTCCTGGCTAGCTGTACCTTCCATGTGAAGTTGTACCCATTTCATCTTTATGTCAAAGTTTCTCTTCTTGTATTTCTTGTAATTGGTGTTTTATATATGCCACTATCATTCTTCTGTTTGTATTAAATGGACACTATAGTCACTTTAGCGTAATGAAGCAGTTTGGATGTATAGAGCATTCCCCTGCAGTCTCACTGTTACATTCCATGTAAATTAGGAGTTAAATCACTTTTGTTTCTGTTTATGCAGCTTTAGCAACAACCTGCATGATTTCAATTTTAATCAGACATTAACTTGCTTTAGAAGTTTTTATCCGAAGCTCTGTATATTGACTTTTAATTACACACAGGAGGCTCCTACAAGGTCTAGTAGACGATTAATAAAACGGAGATAAGGGATTTTACATTTAACAGAAAGTGCAAAAAAGGAACCTAGAATATATAGGTTCCTTTTCAGGGAGTGTTTTGGAAGGCTGTGCAAGTCACATGCAGAGAGGTGTGGCTAGGGCTGTATAAACATATTGATTTTACTCATAAATGACAGATAATTGAGCAGTGAGGCTGCAGGTGCATGATCTATACACCAAACCTGCTTCATTAAGCTAAAGTTGTTTTGCTTATAGTATCCCTTTAATCTGAACTGATTGACTTCTCTGAGATTGGAAAACTGCCCTTAGTCCTAAAATATCTGATGCATTCTCATATATGAAAATCAGTAAAGGTGAACTTTCCAATCTCTGGTATTAGGAGATAGTACCAGAACAGGTTTTGTTTGCATAGTCCTCATAGAACATGAGGACACGTCTTTTGATGCATAGATCTACTGACTCCATTCCAGGGGTTTTTTGTTGAACTGAA
The DNA here is from genome assembly GCF_036172605.1 of Pelobates fuscus. Classification (NCBI taxonomy): domain Eukaryota; kingdom Metazoa; phylum Chordata; class Amphibia; order Anura; family Pelobatidae; genus Pelobates; species Pelobates fuscus. The sequence goes on along the minus strand of NC_086324.1, from coordinate 71,429,888 downwards.
TCAAAAATTCCCTCCATAACAGACTGATATCCCAGTGGGATCATCATGTTTTCAAAAAAAGGATCCAAGAAGTCTTGATAATTCCCAGACTGAAGCATTCCTACTTCTCTGTATCCTTTTTGTTTTTGTTTTTTGGATAATCCTTCTAGCTCTTTTTCTGCTAGAATGGTCCATCCTTTAGATTTTCTATATTGATCATGTTTTGGAAGGAATTATTTCATGTGTTGTATTGTTGACAATCCACCCATGTTTTTTATGCAACTGAAAGATCACTTCTTTTGGTTATTTCATTGCGACCACTTTGTTGTCTAAGTAAATAAAAACTTGAATCCCTTCCAGTTTCACATGTTTTCCACTTTAGAGAAAGGGGATTGACTGAGACTATAGAGAAGCTATTTGAGTTGGTAGTGCTTCTTAAAACACAGAATATAATATACATTTTATATTCTGGATTTACTCAAATATGCATTTTTTAGATCCATCATAGTTTGCTGGATTCTTGGTTTGTTTGAAGAAAGAATTGTGGGAGTGGGTGACTATCAACATCCCTGAAGAGAAGCTGATATTGATGTAAGCTAACTTTGCTCTTTGTAGAACTGTCCTACTGTGCTAAATGGTTAATAGTGCTAGATGTAAAATAGTGTAACAAGTATAGTAAGAGCAGAGGCGTAACTAGAAAACACCGGGCCCCAGGGACAATTTTTGCCCCCCACATGTTTCATTCCCTCCCCAGTTCCTCCATTTGTCTCATTCCCCCGAGGCCCTCCATGAGTCTGCACTCCATGTGTCTCATTTTCCCCCAGTTCCTCCCTGTGTCCCACCCCCTAAGCCCCTTTATGTGTCTCCCCTCCTCCTCCTCAGTGGCAGATTATTTCAGCCCCCAAGTGCAGCCCCTATGCCCAAATTCACCCCCTTACCATCAACTAGAGCTCCTAACCTCCCAAACTAAAGCCCCTAACACCCCTACTAAAGCCCCTTACTCATTACTACACTCCTAAACCCCAACTACAGCCCATAACACCCCTTCTAATGTCCCTTACTCCTTACTACACTCCTAAACCCCCACTACAGCCCCTAACACCCCTTCTAATGCCCCTTACTCCTTACTACACTCCTAAACCCCCACTACAGCCCCTAACAACCCTTCTAATGCCCCTTACTCCTTACTACACTCCTAGACCCCCACTACAGCCCCTAGCACCCCTTCTAATGCCCCTTACTCCTTAATACACTCCTAAACCCCAACTACAGCCCCTAACACACCTTCTAATGCCCCTTACTCCCTACTACACTCCTAAACCCCCACTGCAGCCCCTAACACCCCTTCTAATGCCCCTTACTCCTTACTACACTCCTAACCCCCACTACAGCCCCTAACACCCCTTCTAACGCCCCTTACTCCTTGTTACATCCCTAAACCCCCACTGCAGCCCGTAAGACCCCTTCTAATTCCCCTTACTCCTTACTACACTCCTAACCCCCCCACTACAGCCCCTAACACCCCTTCTAAAGCCCCTTACTCCTTACGACACTCCTAAACCCAAACTACAGCCCCTAACACCCCTTCTAATGTCCCTTACTCCTTACTACACTCCTAAACCCCCACTACAGCCCCAACACCCCTTCTAATGCCCCTTACTCCTTACTACACTCCTAAACCCCCACTATAGCCCGTAACACCCCTTCTAAAGCCCCTTACTCCTTACTACACTCATAACCCCCCACTACAGCCCCTAACACCCCTCCTAATGCCCCTTACTCCTTACTACACTCCTAAACCCCCACTACAGCCCCTAACACCCGTTCTAATGCCCCTTACTCCTTATTACACTCCAAAACCCCAACTACAGCCCCTAACACCCCTTCTAATGCCCCTTACTCCACTCCTAAACCCCCACTACAGCCCCTAACATCCCTTCTAATGCCCCTTACTCCTTACTACACTCCTAACCCCCAATACATCCCTTAACACATTTTTTACTCCTTACTACACCCCTAACACCCCTTCTAATGCCCCTTACTCCTTACTACACCCCTAACCCCCACTACAGCCCATAGCCTCATTTACTAAAGCCCCTTACTCCTTACTACATCCCTAAACCCAGATTACAGCCCCTAATCCCCTACTTAAGCCCTTAACCTCCTCTACTAAAGTCCCTTACTCCTGCCCCTTACACCCTACTAAAGCCCCTTACTACAGACCCTAACCTCCTCTACTAAAGCCCCTTACTACATCCCCTAACACCCCAACAAAAGCCCTTTACTCCAGCCTCTAACACCCCTATTAAAGCTCCTTACATTTTACTGCAGCCCCCAATTGCAGCCCCTAACAATCCAATTGCAGTCCCTGTGCCCTACAGCTGTTCCCCCAGCCCCTCCATTTGTCTCATTCCCCCAGCCCATCCATGCATCTCATTTCCCCACTCCTCCCCCAACCCTTCCATTTGCCTAATTCCCTCTCTCACCTCACATCCAGCCCTCATTAACCCCCACCTTAGGCCAGGGAGGGGTGGGTGGGCAGGAGCCAGGAGCCAGTAGCCAGCAACCAACAGGAGCCAGCAGTCAGTGCAGTCAAATATTATCATTTAAATAGGCACAACACTTCAAGAAAAGGCGCCATATATCGGGGTTTCAAAAAGAGAGACTTGTGAAGTTATTAATGTTTGTTTCCTAAAACTTATTAGATTTGTGACTGAGATAATATAGCACAATATTGACATGACTCTACATAATATAATCATAACACAACAAAAGTATACATCTAGAATATGTTAGTAATCTCCTCGATCTTGGAAGCCCTCACTCCTTCTCTGACCCACCATCCAGCCCTCATTAACCCCCATCACTCCACATCCAGCCCTCATTAACCCCCTTCACCCCCATTTAGCCCTCATCAACCCCCTCATTCCCCATCCAGCCCTCACTCCCTCTGTCAACCCCCATCCAGCCCTCATTAACCTCCCTCACCCCCATCCAGCCCTCAATCCCTCTCTCAGTGCCCCATCCAGCCCTCAATCCTTCTCTCAGTGCCCCATCCAGCCCTCACTCCATCTCTCCCTGCTCTTTACCTTATGACTTGGAAGCGTGGCCGGTACCCAGTCTAACAGGAAGTGTCTCTCAGTCTCTCAGTGAGCTTTTCCTGTCAGCCGCGGTGCTCGGCTGTGCTACACACAGAGAGACCGTCAGGAGGGGAGCAGCACAATACAGCGCTCCCCTGCCGCTGGTCACCCAGCAATCACGGGCCCGGGCTGGTGCGGCAGTGCACGGGCCCTGAAGATGTGGTGGCAGTTGTGGCCGGACCCCTGAAGTGAAGGGCCAGGTCGCAGCTGCGACCGATGTGACCATGGTAGGTACGCCACTGCACAAGACAAAACTATCGAATTCGATAACGTGGTGCTATAAACAGAATGGATTGTAATCAGATACGGCACAACAGGTATAATATGATAGTATGGATGATTACAATATGTATGGTATTGATAGTCATTTAAACAAAGATGTAATTGAGCTTTTAATTTATTTAAATTTGTAATGGCCACAGACACTGCTATCTAAAATAACTAAATCACATTTGACCGCATGCCTGAACACAGTCTTAGCAGAACAAAATACTAACGTTACTTGAAACCCTACAATCAGTGAGCAATTAAACGGAACATACTATTAAGCTATGGCTTATCATTACTAATTTTAACTGATATGAGATAATCAGCAGATTCAATGTAAGGGACAGGCTAAGCACCAAAATAACTGAATCTTAAAGGGAGTTCTCTCCTGTCCAGCCGCTTTGCATTTAAAAAAGTAAGGCATCAGTTTAATATTGTTGGATAAACTTATCAAATTATTTACTAATTTTGAATAAACATTTAAAATGATTTTTTTCAACACATTAAAATATACCATATATAAAAATATATTCAAAGTATTACAAAAATGTACATATTTTTTCACATTATTAAATAATTTTAAAAGTTTATCCAAAAATATGAAATCATTTGGAAAGCTTATAGAACAATATTAAATGGAGGCCTAAGTTGGCTAAAGATTACTCACCTCCTTTCCAGCAAAGAGAGTCCCTTGCTGCTGATGCCCGCTTTGTCTTTGAAGATGCCAGCATACCTGCTGACGTCTTTGCAATCTCCTCCAATCTATTGTTTCTCATAGCGAAATATAAATTGGAGGTATGCAATTGGAGGTATAAAACGCTCCTCCAATCAAATGCTGCTATCAGCAGCATTGGATTCCCACACCAGGTAAAGTGACGTGCTCCTCCAATCAAATGGTGCTATCTGTTTTACCCCATCTGGGGGAGGAAGTGCATCTAGTGGCTATCAGGAAGGCAGCCAGTAGAAGTGAATTCAACCATTAAATGTAAATATTATGGTCTCTAGAAAACAGCAATGTTTTACATTGAAGATTTAAAATGACAGGACCCCTGCACCCACACTATTTCATTGAGGTGAGGTGGTATGGGTGAATATAGTATTTAGTGATTTGGAGACATACCCTGTTTGAGCTAAAATAAGCCATCCCCTAATAATAAGCTCTAGTTTAGTTCTAGCTAGTTCGCTAATCTATGTTTAGGAAAGTTTTCCTGAATATAGATTCGCGAGATTCCATGCCCTAGTGAACTGGTCTATGTTCGGGGGAATTCCCCTGATCATAGACCGGTTTTCTAGCACACGTTTGCTAGCGTTTTCCCCCCAAATAAGACATCCTCCGAAAATAAGCCCTAGTGCAATTTTCGAAGGAAAATTGAATATAAGACCCGGTCTTATTTTCGGGGGAAAGACGGTAGATGCAGCCTTGCATATTAAAACAGTGCAGTTTCTGAGTTTACATTTAGCAATTTCCACGCCTCTAGTGCTTGCAGTTATTGAATCTATTTGACATCATGAGTCGGCACGTAAAGTGTACTAATGCCCGGATGCTGTGTATGTCCAGTGTCTCTCTGTGAGAAGCAGTGAATTGGCTAAAAGCTGCAATTGTCATGCAAGTGCCCAGTGGTGTATCCTGGTTTTGTGCTGCCCTAGGCATGACAAAACTCAGGTGGGATGTTCGGGCCCCCAAGTCCTGTATCTCCGCTTTCACTTCCTTCGAGTTGCGGGAAATTTCACTAGCAAGGTGAGTCTTCACCTCCGTAAGGCTTTTGGAGTATTTGTGCAGCCTCCCCCGTGTGGATATCTGGCTCGTCACTCCCCGCCATTGATACTGGGGAGATAGAGCCGCGTGAAAGTAATTAGATTTTATACTTGCATAACACCAAATTCATTTTTACGTTTCTTTCATCAAGTTTTAAAGGAATTCTCCAAGCACCATAACCACTACAGTGTGATGAGTTATACTCATATATGCACACTATATGGGCGCTGTATGTCAGATAAATATTGTTATAATTAATAAATGCACACTATATGTTTGCTGTATGTCAGATAAATATTATTATAATTAATTAATGCTACTATATGTTTGCTGTATGTCAGATAAATAGTATTATAATTAATTAATGCTACTATATGTTTGCTGTATGTTAAATAAATATAATTATAATTAATGTACACTATATGTTTGCTGTATGTCAGATAAATATTGTTATAAATAATTAATGCACAACATAGGTTTGCTGTATGTCAGGTAAATAGTTATAATTAATGTACACTATATGTTTGCTGTATGCCAGATGACTATTGTAATAGCAATTGATGCATGTTATAAGGGTACATCATTTGAGATAGCTGTGAGATAGATGGTATGTGTTTGCTACATGTGATATTGCTGAATACATTGCCGTTATGTATTATGTATATTTTGATTGATGTGTAAAATGGGTTCTGTGGCTGCCATTTTGGCACTAACATTGCTATGGTTATGCATTTCAGGTAACGACTGTGAAGATGTCCTTATAATCTAGCTCCTAAAATTTGGACGTGGCTCCAAGATTCAAGACAAATTTATAAAAACAGTATTGTATTACCATAGCAAACACAACAGGTAGTGCAATAGGGAGGTAAGAGCGCTGCACTAAAGTGATCAGACGTCTATGATGCTTATCAGGTTGTGAGGATTCAAAAGAGTCTGAATCTAATGCAATCAACTCACAGATATGCTTTGCCCGCCTGCCTGGACTGTTAGCCGCAAGGCTAACAAGACATTTGCCCTGGGCATTTGGGGGCGGCTTTTTTTGCCGCCCCCTGGAAAATGCCACCCAAGGCAAATGCCTTGTTTGCCTCGCGGATAATACGTCCCTGCATGTGCCATATAACTTCTTAATGATCAACATTTGATTGGGACACAGATCATTGTAGCACCATTGAATTGGAAGAGTGCAGCATTCTGCTGTGCACGTGTAACGTGTCCTTAATGCTTATCCATCAAATGCATTGGATTGGACGAGATCACAGAAGAGTCAGCAGGCATGCAGCTGCAGTGGAGGTGTCTGTGCACTGAATACAAACTTAGTAAAATATATTAAACTTACATCAATACCCACATTGAGTGTAAATATTTTATGTATTTTTCAGTATGAAATCTAGTCCATAAAGCCTGAATACAATTTGTACTCTAGTTATGATTACCAGTTTGTAGAGGAATACATTTCTTTGCCAGAAGCAACTAGTTACTGATATAATATGCTTATACATTTACTGAACATTTAAACTCACCCCCTGATTTAAAATGTACTGGAAGTTTTAATGGGTCACATCATTCCTACAGTCAGGGGGAGTGAATGGACTGTGACCCTGATTCACCATCACTGGGAGCATAAGATGAGCACTTCATATAGGTACCCGGATAACTCATGTTTAAGTCACCCTGTGCCCATTATAAATGCAAGGCTTGTATAATTGTTAGTTGTTAATGTTTTATGTGTTCTCCTGTCCTGCTTATGTTTTCTACCAATTAGGTGCATTTGGCTGTAAAGCCTATACAGTGCCATCTGTTGGTTGTGAAGATCTTATAACAGCTATGTGCAGCACATCTTGTTGGTTGCCACTACAATGTGCACTCCCTGAATAGAAAGACTCTGTAATTTGCATATTCATGTAGTTTTGCATATTATGGTTTCTGCATGCAGGGGAGATCTTTCTTGTTAGTTATTCTGACCTGTTGGCTGGCTGTACTGGTACCTGATTCCTGGGACGAGTGAGGAAAGAGCTAGATCTGAGAGTCACAAGTACCCATGTAAAGGTAGACACTGCAGCCAGATATGTTGATTTTTGTCTGGAAGAGGAACAGAAGAGACAAAGGCATAGGGGACTATACCTGCCTGAAAGGAGAGGTCCTCAGAGACGCCAGTCAAGCTTTGGTGACTGTGTCTGTAGCACTCCAGAGTCCCAGGTAGCTGAAGCTGACATAGCGGAGGTACTCATCTGAAGCTCTGTCACACTATTTTAATGTTAGCACTGTAAAAAAAACTTCCTTTGTCACCCTCGTTTTTCACTACCACATATTTAGATGTTCTGTCTACATTTTACTGTTTCTTGCTATACAGCTATATATGAATTTTTAACTTTACTTTCAATCATCAATTAAGCAATTATGACGTCATTTTGGCACCATTTTTAAACACATCAGCTGTTTCACTCCCTTTATAAATCCAGACCTGTCAGGTTATATTCTCTGCATTTCCACTTGAAAAAGCCTGCTGGCGAAACGCGTTGTGGAAATTTTACACTGTATTGTATTTTATTAAAGGTATTTTGGTCACTTCCTCACTGTGAGTTGCCATTTTACTTTAAAACAAGTAAATATATATATATATATATATATATATATTTTTTTTTTTTTTTTAAATTGTATTTTATTTTACCTATTTTACCTGTCTTCTGAGTTGTATCCTGTTCCAGTGAAACATTACTCCAAAGAATCCTAGGTGGGGATTATACCACTCAAGCCCTATACACTGAGCAGTCCGCCTGCTCGTGTAAATGTGAGTAACCACTTTATATTTTATTTTTTGCTTTCCTGATTTTAAATAGAGAACACTATTGCTGTTCCCTCAGACCTTCCCTCAGGCAAGACATCACCTCACGTATCCTTTAAGTGGGGATTATACCACTGTACGCACTTCATACTAGAGCTAGTCCATTAGCTCTATAAAACGTGAGTAGGATCATATAAGACTTTTAACAGAATAACACCTGATTGTTGAATATACTGCACCATTAGTTTTCTCTTTTGTTTTCCAAATACCGAGTGTAAGAACATCTTCAACTTACAGAGCTGTTATCGCATAGTCTACATTTTCGTTGGCTTCTACATACTGTACCCCAAAATACATTCTTGAACTCTACTACTGGACTTTTATTTTTTTGAATTCTTTATTTTTGATGTGCAGATGATTACAGCATATTAATGGTCGCCACAACAGCGTATTTCACGGTTCAAAATAGTTTGACAGTGGCATGAGAATTCGCACAGTTTTATGTTTTTTAAACATGCTTAACTAAACAGATAGATAGGTTGATGAATTGAGATGATCTAGATTACCATGAAATATACTAACGATTAGTTGTCAATTATATTCTGCTGTGCTGTTATAGTCATAGTATATAGGCACGAATTGCATAATAGCAGTAGCTGGTTGAGATAGTGTATATCAAAGTTGATATACACAAAGTTGATATACACAAAGTTGAGCATGTTCCAGCAGGGGTCCGGTCGGCGCTGTGGCCTTTTAACAGCGCAACCGGGCCCTTGCTTAACGGCTGCATGGGAGGAAGTGACGTCCGCAAATCACTTCCTCCCACCTCAAAGACATCGGGCCGCGCGGGAGGCTGCTGAGCCAGGATCCAGTGAGGAGGGGGAGCAAGCAGAGCCAGACTCCCAACTCCCAACTACCCCAGCCAGCACACTGGACCCCAGGGAAGGAAGCCTCTTTCAAAGGTAGGAAACTGAAGAGTGTCTGTCTGTGTGTGTGTGTGTGTGTGTGTGTCAGTATGTTTGTCTGTGTGTGTGTCAGTATGTCTGTGTGTGTGTCAGTATGTCTGTGTGTGTGTCAGTATGTATGTATGTCTGTGTGTGTGTCAGTATGTCTGTGTGTGTGTGTCAGTATGTTTGTGTGTGTGTGTCAGTATGTCTGTGTGTGTGTCAGTATGTCTGTGTGTGTGTGTCAGTATGTTTGTGTGTGTCAGTATGTATGTGTGTGTGTGTCAGTATGTATGTCTGTGTGTATGTGTGTGTGTGTCAGTATGTATGTGTGTGTGTCAGTATGTCTGTCTGTGTGTCAGTTTGTATGTCTGTGTGTGTGTCAGTATGTCTGTGTGTGTGTCAGTATGTATGTATGTCTTTGTGTGTGTCAGTATGTATGTATTTGTGTGTGTCAGTATGTCTGTGTGTGTGTCAGTATGTATGTGTCAGTCAGTATATGTCTGTGTGTCAGTTTGTATGTCTGTGTGTGTGTCAGTATGTATGCCTTTGTGTGTGTCAGTATGTATGCATGTCTGTGTGTGTCAGTATGTATGTGTCAGTCAGTATATGTCTGTGTGTCAGTTTGTATGTCTGTGTGTATGTCAGTATGTATGTCTGTGTGTATGTCAGTATATGTGTCTGTATAGCTGCATCTGTATGATTGTGTATATCTGTGTATCTGCAGGTGTTCCTGTGTGTGTATGTGTCTGTGACAGTGCATGTGTATTTGTGCATACATCTCAGCATTCAACACTACACGCAAATACACAACTGCATTCAAACTTCAACACTACATATAAACACACCTTTTTTTAAACAACACTACACATAAATGCATACTTGCGTTTAAATGCCATCTCCACATACAAACACACCCCTACATTCACACAAACATACTGCATACAAAAACATGCTTACACTCAAACACACAAATACTGCTCAGTGCTAAATACAACCCTGCATGCATGGGAAAATGGTAGCGCCCCAGCTGTCAAAGCATTGTTGGAGTTGCATGACAGATGGGACCTTTTGCCCCCTCTTGCCCAAAATAATTCATGCACCAGAGCCCTCTCTACTTTACGTCCACCTCTGCGTTGGGGTGGGGGGGCATGATTGTATGCCAGGGAGGAAACGACAGGGGCCCAAGCAAATGTTTGCCCAGGGTCCAATCCATATTTAAGACTGCCCTGATTCTTTACGGTTCTTAAAAGTGGGCTGGATAACTAAAAGATTGACAAAGAGATACTATAATAAGCTGTCAGACTAACTACACAGAGGAGATAATAGGTATACTTCATGACATTTTGTTGTACTGTTCTACTATTACCAGGCTGTTATCATAAATGTAGGAGCCACTTACAACTACTAGACATGAACACAACTTTAATCAACACAATTCCCACACACAGACATTTCTTATACACATACACACAACTCCATGCACACAACATTCTAAGACACACAGCTTCCATGGCAAAATATATGGTGTTCACATTTCCAGCCACCCTCTTGTTTGCTTCCTTTTTTTGCTAGCCAACTTTCGGTTTTCTTAAAATGTAACTTTCCTGGTTACAAGGAAGCAGGGCTGAAAACAGTCCACAACCAGATGAGGCTGGTCCATTGGGTAGGTGTGGTGGATACTACTTTACATGTTTCTACAGGTGCCAACAGTCTTGAATTTGCTAGGACAGTCATTTTGGAGTACTGTCCCAGAAAATATAGGACCAGGAGACCTGTCACACATTTTGACATTTTCCAGTATATTTTAAAATCCAGGAGGAGACTGGGCACTAGGGCCACGCATAGAGCGCTTCAGCAGTGTTCCATGGATGGTTTGCTGGAGGGGGCAGCCTGGCCACCCCATGATGGATCGTTACCTCTACATATAGACTACATAATGTTAAAGTAGTTTTGCAGCCCTTGAGCATTCCCTACCTCAGTACTGTCTACAACCTCTGATAGTGGTCCTCCCTATTATTATAGTGATTTACACCTTTTAACTCTGTTAGTAGTACTGTTCTGTATTTAAACAGCAGCAGTAATAATTCCAAGAAGAAGAATGGCTAATCTCCAGCACCTGACTGACTCATACCTTCCAATATTACATGTGGCTGCTGTAGGATTTGGGAGGCATGTCCTGCTGAGGAGGGATTCTAAACTGATTGAAGTCTTTCAATCACATCTGTACATCTGTGCTCACCTACCTAGTGGCAGCCAGCTGTTAAACCACTGAACCACAAACATATCTTCCTATAGTTTTTAACAACCTATTTTACTGTCCTGTCCCCCCCACATTGTGAGGGTTTAGAAGGTGAGATTTGCTTTCCTTTCAGCCCTCGTTGTACTGATCTCCATCCTGCTGCTCCACCCTTTGGCTGAGATGTTAGTGCAGATGATCTCAGCAAATCTAATGTTTCTCCACAGGGAAAAATTGAGAGGCTAGTGTGCGGTAAACTTATGAGACCATGTGATTGTATAGCTGAGTTTAATTTGACTATTGGGTCAGAAGCACCTCTTGTGGCTGTAGGGGATATAGCAACCAGAGTCATGTTAACCCTGCAGCATAATAATAATGATAATAATAATTAATAATAATCATAACAAAGTATTTAACCAGGAAAGATACATTCAGGTTGACCTGGTTTCCAAAGTAAGTCCTGGGGATGTTACTTTTGCCCAACATCCAGGGGATGTTACGATTACCCAATTTAATGGTACTCGTTTTATCTACCTCGGAAGGATGAATGACTGAGTCAACCCTTCCAACCCTGATTTGACCCTAAACATTGTTGATCCTGAACAATGGCAGTATTTTCAGTTGCAGTATTAAAACTACAAAGACATGCACCCAGATCACTTCATTGAGATGAAGTGGTCTGGGTGTCTATAGAGGATTTTTAACAGCATACTGGGTAATAGAACCATGCAACATTTTTTTACCGTTATGATAAACTTTCAGAATTTTACTTGTTATCCATGAAAAGTAAAGTGGAAATGTAGGACACATCCAAAATCAATGCTATCATTTAGTAACCATGATCTTGGGATGACTGTATTCATAGACTCCAAGTCTGTCAATCATAACAAACCGATCAAGTTAAAGATATATCTGGCTATTACAATATAAACATATGTTCAGACAGCAATTGTGTGAAAGTATGCACTCTCTATTTGCTTTGCTCCACCTTTGCAGCTGTTTATAACTGTATCGTACCAAGAGTGAAGAGTTAAATAGTAAATGTTCATTTTGGCAGACGCTAATCTGCTCTTTTCTCTGTACTGTCTCAGATTAGCAGTCACTGACTATTATATAAATCCATTCTGTGAACTTCTCCACAAATAATCCACAAAAGTTAATCCGGATTGATTCAACATTAATTTAGGGTTTGTATAATAATCAAAAGAGGGGCAAGGAAAGAGAATTACATAGGTTGTTACAACTGTCAGTATATTTTTTATTATAATAAGAAAATAAGCCCAGAGGGCCCAAGGGCATGATGCATTAAAAAATAGTCCTGTAAGCCAGGGCCTGCTTTGAAATATAGGTTCGTCTTTAAAGGGACACTCTAAGCACCAAAACCGCAACATTTTAATGTACTGTTCCTTCAGTTTGACAAACGTAAGCACTTCTGAGAAACTGAAACATTAACATTTCTTAGTCAGGATGTGTGTAGCGACTGTCAGCCAGACATTCGATCAGTCAATCAGACCGGTACTTGAAGCACTTCCTCATGAAACATTTAAAGGACTGAACGTTTTCACTTTCAGCATCATCATGCTTAGTATGATGACACTGAACACTAATAACTCTTCTCACCAGGACACTCCTGGCACCATAACCACTACAGTGAGCAATAATAGTAGTTTTACTTCCCAGGATTTGTTAGAATGTATTCGTCGAGTACAGACTGTATTTACTGAAAACTACACAGTATTCTTGTACTTTGTCGTGTTAACCTTTTACTGACAGTTGACTTTTCAGTCAGGATTAAGATAAATTAGGTCCAGGCACTCAGGATTGCTGCAGGAAGTCAGAGGCTTGATAAAGGCCTATGTGCAGGCCGAAACGTTGAAGGTTTTGTTTCAATAAACCTGCCTTCTTGAAGAAACCCTGAGTGCCTAGACCTAATTTATTATATCTACTAAACTGGGTTTTGTCAACCCTGGCCTTGATTCGTAAGTGTTAGTGCGGTATCCTCCATTTGTGAGTTACTATTGTCTGTCGAGACTGTCATAATATTATGGGAATCTTCTAACCCAGTAGTTCTAAAGTTGTTAAATCCTGAGACAGGTAACTTCATTGCACTATATTTCATACAAAGATCATAGGTTGTATTGATTTCTGAACATGCCTTTAATGTGCAGCTGTCTCTTTAACACTATTTCCCACAAGCAGGCAGGCCAGTATTAGTTACAATGTATTTAAAAAGTACTTACTGTATTTATTCAAAACCAAACATTAGTCCTTGGTTATAATTATTTTCTATTTTTCTGTAGAACAACAAAAATAAAAAAATAACATATCGAAAAATTATATATACGGTAGTTACATCCAACAATGTAGGTTGTACAACAATGTTAATTTCCACCATATTGGATTATAAAACATGTGGGGACTAGGATTGATAAACCCTGGGAAATCTTAAAGGTAAGTCCCATACAGTGTGCAAAAAAAGTGTATATATACCATGTGTGTGTATTAATTAGAGTATTCTCAGTATTCTGGCACCATATTTTACAAAAAATCGTTATTTACGGGGGGCGGGGCCGGTCCGCCATGCTGACTGGAAGCACGGAGACAGAGCTCCTGCAGAAAACTCGAGTTTTTAGGCTCTATAGCTCGGCAAAACGCTGGTTAACAGCCAGAAACTTGTACCCCAGTTCGTGAGGCAACCCTGGTCCCGAGGAGAGACTTGCCACGCGGTTCTAGTCCCTCGGTGGGGCGATCCCAGCCGACCGTGATGGAGACCGCCCGGGCGGTGAGTGGGGTGGACGGCCGCCGCCCAGCTATCCTGCCCACCAGCGGTATAGCTGAAACGCAAGGCTAGGCGGGTCTGGCCCTGTTCCCCCCCCTATGGACCGGCGGGGGTGATCCCGGTCCCCACCCTGTGACCCAGAGAAGTGCCGCAACGCCAGCGAGAGTCCGCTCCCAAAATGTCGGAGACCACGTGGCACCCACGAAGAGAGGGCCGCCAGACGCACCCTCCTCTCCTGCTCCCATACAGGCAGAACGAGGACCGCACCAACGAGGGCACCGGTGAACAAACACTTACCTCGCACAAGCTGAGGAGGAGCAGCGTGGCAGCTCGACCCACCAGTGGTCTTTGAACCCGAGGGAGGAACACAATACAAGGCCTCGGACCACCCTGGCACACAGCCCAGTACCCCGTTGGGAGCCTGAAGTGGAGGAATGACCCACCCACAGCCACTACAACCGGGACTCACCACAGGCCCAAGTCTAGTGCTCAGCTGGAACACAAGTGACCCAGGAATGGAACTGCGACCCCCCTTTCAGGTCACCCAATGGGACTATCAGCACAGAGGCAGCCATTAAGCATTTTACCACAATACAACATACTGCACTGCTCACTGAAGGGTCATACTGTATCCTGTATATCGACATGGACTCTTGCCTGACTGTTCCTGGGTAAACATGGGGTGGTTAATATAAGCGTATCTTAAGCATACTTTAAGCATATTCTAAGCAATTTTAAGCATATTCAGCGCTGAAGCAAAATATCTACTGTTGACACTGCTTTTCTGTTATCAGCCTATGTACTTATCAAACACTCTATTTCTTAACATTCTATGTACACTCTCACGCACATGCCATGCTCCCTTCATAGGTTTCTTATCTACCTGTTTCTCCATGACATGGGCAATATGCAACCATATTTCAAACCAAGCGTGAACCTGAGCTACTGTTTTTGAATATTATAAAAATGTGCCTGTAAATCTAATGCCATAACATGCCATATCAATTGTTTACCTATTCTACCGGATGTCGCTGTTGTGGCGCACGCCGGCTATTTGTTCACTCCGTGCACAACCAAAATAAAGAATTTAAAAAAAAATCAAAAAAAAAATCGTTATTTACAAAAGTGAGTACATCTATTTACCAAATCAGATCAGAGTTATCGACAGTCTGTGAATGATATTAATATTCCTAGTCCAATAATTCTCTTGATTCCCTCTTCAAATGTTCTTATATCACAGGATCCAGACCTCTCTCTGAATACTTTCTGTATTCCAAGGGTTAAACCCCCCAACTATAGAATCTACGAGACAAAGACTTCTAATTAAATAGTATAGCTTTAAGGTGACCTCCACCTAGGTTCACCCCAAATTGTGCTCTCTCACCTTTTCACTGTTAACTAAATTTTACAATAGCTGTATTTGCAAACTGTTCCAACAATGAGAGATGAGAGGCCATTTGAAGGTGGAGTCAAAAGATTTATTGGACTGGCATTGATTATTAATATCATTCATGGACTGTCAATAACTCTGATCTGATTTGGTAAATAGACGTATGTGTTTAATATTTTTAATTGTTTTGCGCGAACTCATATACATATTATTCTGCATTTTTTTGACATATCATTGAGGGGAGGAGTGGAGGACAGCAGCACTTTTTATAATGTTTTATTCAGTATTACTATATTGCATTATTTTTAAGGGAATAGCCCCTCGGATTTTGACTACTCACACTGAATTTCTAACATTCTAGCAGTTAAGGAACTTTCACATTATAAAATTTATCCAACACCACTAGTTTATTTTATGGGACGCAAGTTGTGTTAAAGGTTTATTTACTAAAGTGAGAATTGTTGTGAATTCCAAGAAAATATAAAATTTAAGGTCAAGGTAGCTAAAGTGGAAACACAGCTGACTTGGAGAGTTTTTCCAGTTTGGCTGCTCTGGCCTTACATTTGAAATTCACTTTGAATTCCTGACAATTTTCTCTTTAGCAAACAACCCTGATACTTCTCTTTAATGCAGGGCAGATGGTAAGTGTGCTGAGGGCCAAACTATTCCACAGGTTCTCACGGCAGCTGTGCCTATTCCCTGTGCCAGCTATATGTATTTATTTTATTTTATTTACAATTTATTGTTTAACTTGTTGAAATCCAGCAGCTGGGCACCCAGTTTCGCAGGTGTCCTGGCTACAAACAAATAAAGAGCACATGGGGAAACATCAGTTCATATGACGTGTGCCAAATCCCTGACCATTGGTGCTCAGTGAACAACCTGGCCTCATGCTACTACTGTCCCATTACAGCTGGCCTGACTGCTGGATTAAGTAGATGCTGTCATAGGTGGTGATGGGTAGAGGGAATGCTGTCACTTTAAAGGGACTCTTCAGTGCCAGGAAAACAATCCGTTTTCCTGGCACTGCAGGTCCCCTCTCCCTCCCATCCCCGGTTGCTGAAGGGGTGAAAACCCCTTCAGTCACTTACCAAAGGCACCGACAATGTCCCTCGTCGCTGCTTCTTCCTCCACCATCCCTCCTCCCCTTCATCACATCAGGATGGAGGTGCTTCCCGGGGCAGTGATGCACAGTGTGCAGCACTGCCATTCAATGTCTCCACCCTCTGCATGAAGACACTGAACTTTCCTCATAGAGATGCATTGATTCAATGTATCTCTAAGAGGAGATGCTGATTGGCCAGGGCTATGTTTGACTTGTGCTGGCTCTGCCTCTGATCTGCCTCATTGACAGTCTTAGCCAATCCTTTGAAATAGTATTGTGATTGGCTCAGAACACCACTTCTGATGATGTCATCAGAAGCAGGCAGATCAGGGGCAGAGAAAGTAACTGCAGACTTGAACACAAATACAATTGTGCTATATTCAGGGGGGAGGGCAGGCCAGGGGGTCTAGATGGTGGTTTTAACACTATAGGGTCAGGAATACATGTTTGTGATCCTGACCATATAGTGTTCCTTTAATAAGAATGCCACTAAGTAAGGTAAAGTTAGGACTGAGAACTATAGATTTCATTGTCAATTCTCTCTATTTCACCTGGACAGTCCAGCTTTTAGGACTCCTGTCTTATGTCTTAAAGGGACAATATAATAGGCACCAAAATAACTTTAGCTTAATGAAGCCGTTTTGGTGTATAAATTGTGCCCTACAGTCTCAATGCTCTGTGATTTATGGGTTAAATCACTTTGTTTATTTAGCTCTTGTCACCCCTCCCTGCATGTGACTTACATAGACTTCCAAAACACTTTCTGTAAAGAAAAATCTAATATTTAAACCCTATAGAATGTAAGCTCAATTGAGCAGGGTCCTCTTCAACCTATTGTTCCTGTAAGTTTATTTGTAATTGTCCTATTTTATAGTATAATCCCCTCTCATAATATTGTAAAGCGCTACGGAATCTGTTGGCGCTATATAAATGGCAATAATAATAATAATAATAATAAACCTTATGGCACAGTCTGTTTAATCTTGAACTTATCTCCTGCTCTGATTAGCTTTCTAGATCCTGCAGAGCCTGGAGTGTGTGATGAATTTACAGACCAAAAGATAAAACCTTTCAAAAGCAAGTTAAAATCTGATTTAAACCCATTTTTTCCAAGCAGGATGTGTAAGTCATAGCCAGGGAAGGTGTGTCTAGGGCTGCATAGACAGAAACAAAAAATATTTAACTCCTAAATGGCAGAGAATTGAGCAATGAGACTGCAGGGGCACGATCTATACACCAAAACTGCTTTATTAAGCTAAAGTTGATTGTGTGCCTATAGTATCCCTCTAATTATCCTGGTATAAATTGCAGCATATTCTGTGACTCAAGTTTATTAGCTAAACACCAAATTATAATGAAATGAAATTGGAATTCTAAAATTTAGCCAAAAGTAGCCAGCCTGTCTGTGGTTAATGTTGTGGCTGATCAGTGTATATTCACTTTAGTGCCGTGAGCTAGCTGCACCGCTACAACTCTGTTATGGCTGCATGAGATCTATTCAGTGCAAAAAGTACGTCTCTTGTCAGCGTACACCTTGCACTGGCAACAGACATAATTCGCTTCTCCTTGCAGGGAACGGTTCACCTCCCTTCCCTCCCTTCTTTCATTTAAGTCCCCTCACCTTAACCTACTTTTTTTTAAAAATATCCCCGTTTGCCCCTTATTAACCCTACCAGCTCAAGAACATTCTCTTTGAGAACCCCTTGGTGTTGGATGACGAGTAAGCTTACACTTTATTTAAGAGGGTTTTATGGTGGAGAAGGGGGACCTAATAGTAATGATCAATAGGAATAAACTCCAATGATTATAAATATAGATATAAACATAATTTCAAGATGGGTAAAGTAAACGGTACCCTTTATAAATGTAGCAGCTTTAGATATTCCCAGATATTCCCTTATTTTGTTTTATGAAGGGAACTTGTCTATTCGTAATCTTCCAATGCTTTGAAGAAAGTTATGACAGTACAGGAATGTTATCTGTCTAGATGAGTGTTTTCCAGACTCTAGTCTTGGGAATGCACAACCCCTTTTAATACAGGCTCCAACACATGATATGGATCATAGTTCTCTTCCTATCCTTTTATGGAAAAATACTTTTTTTTCTGACCGTGTCTCCTCTTCCTCTATTGTTCTGTCACATCCTTATCTGCTGTCTTTTTTTGTAGAACTGATTAAATCTAAACTTTAAATATAACTCATAGCTGTATGCTAGACAAGTCATCTCTAGGTTCCACACCATGGGACAATCTTGATTTTCCAGCAGTTTCATGGGAGTCTCATCCTGTTAGTTAAAGTATGTCAAACCTAAACGTGTCTAAAACCAGCTGGTAATAATACAAATTGCTCAAATTACTAACTGGTGTAGACACGGGCATTAACATTTAAAAAAGAGATCCTGTTGTAAGCCAGCCACCCTATTCTCTAGCTAGATACTATAGTTACACATTGTTGGGTTTATAACTGTGTCTAGCACTTTAGTTTAAAAAGGTTTTGTTAAGGCATTGTTGTCTGGGCATAATTAAAGTGAAACTTTACTAATTAGTTGTAGTTTCACCTGATTTTAAATGGGAATTGCCCACCAGGGAGCCTATTAAGTAACACCTCTCAAGCACCAAACAAGTTATGCTCATTAGATTGAGCCTAGGCCTTTATCTATACATGTACCAGCAGTTTTGCTAGCAAATGTGTAGATTAGGAGAAAACAAATACATTTAAAAATAGGTATTTCTCCCACCTGTCAGCAGAGACGAGCTAGGTTGGGCGAAACGCGCGCGTCAGGGGCTTGCGGTGTGCTACACTATTGGATCTTTAGTGTAGTGCACAAACTGGCGACCGTGCTCTTCTATTTAATTTCTATTTATTTTTCATTTTATTTTATTTATGATTTATCCGCTACTTGTTTTAGCGATTAGCTATTAGGGGGGTTGGAGATAGGTGCCCTCGAAGGCACAGGGTATCATAGAACTATAGGGGCTGTTAGATCCCCTACCTCGCTAATAGCTTATGGGGTGTACTGTGTGCTACTTTGTATAAGACATTTAGCAAGCACGATTAGTTTAATCCACGAGCACCTTACTGCTATCTTTATAGAACTGGTATTTCCCAACGGATGGGAGCTGGGACAGACCATTGAATAGATTATTAATTACTTAATCATTATATCGGCGTTCTGACTAAGTTTATCAAGCCTGGATTATTACTTACCACCTACTACTGACAGGAGCAGTTTTACACATAGGGCTGCACGGACCATTTATATTTATGCTGATACTTTGGCTTTACAACACCTAGACCATTTGTACCTATGATTACAGGTCCGTTTAGCACCTACTTTTAGATTCACTTCTTGGTGTACACACTTAGCACTTATTTGGGTTTTATAGTTATTATTTCGTGTTTAATTAAAATGTTATTATTTTCTTTCTTTTTATTTTGGTTGGTTTACCTTGTTGGCTAGTTTGTCCAGCAGATATCTAGACATCCTATTGATGCACATATTTTGCATCATCTATTAGATACACTATTTTTTTGCCTCTTCATTTTAAATTCGGGGTTACCCCCCATCTTTTTGAGTGTATCTAATTTGGTTCTATTTTGTTCTTTTCATAGAAATACATGCACTCAGACATTTGCACACGCTACACCCATGGGCGTAGGAACCCAAAAAAATCTGGGGGGATAGCATTTTTACTCGCCGGGTATATTCTTATTCCGTAAACTAGGAGTTGTTTATCCCATTGTACAGCGCTACGGAATTTGCAGTCGCTATATAAATGATTAAATAATAACATTAAAGGGTCACTACAAGGAAGGGGTTTTACTTACCCGGATACAGCGCCGGGATCCTCCTGATTAGAACCACCCCTACCCTTCCCATGAATATTAGAACCACCCCTACCCCTTCCATGCACAAAAGAACCCCACCTACCCCTTCCACGCATATTAACCCCCTACCCCTTCCATGCATATTAGTACCCCCCTAACCACTTCCATGCATATTAGTACCCCCTAACCCCTTCCATGCATATTAGAACCCACCCTACCCCTTCCATTCATATTAGTACTCCCCTAACCCCTTCCAATAATTTTTCTACCTCGCCCCTCCTCCCATCCATATTAGTAGCCCCCCCTAAACCCTTCCAATTATTTTTCTACCTACCCCTCTCCCCCTATCCTTATTAGTAGCCCCCCTAACCCTTTCCAATTATTTTTCTGCCATGTTAACTAACGCCAGTGCTGGAGTGCCGCCATGTTTACATTAAAAGGCCTGCAGGGACAGGCTATAGAAACCAGAACCACTACATTAAGCTGCAGTGCTTCTGGGGACTATAGTGTTTCTTTAATGTGAGGTAAATTAGAGATTAGTGCCACGAATAATATGCTAGATTGCCTACTTACAACCAGATGAGGATGATGATGGGCTCTAGCTGCAGTCTGGCTCCACTGGTCTGGTGTAGAACAGGCTCTCTGGAGGCTGTTTGTAACTGGTCCCAAAAATCAATGTTCTGTGAGAACGGGAAGCAGCTCCATTTTTTGGGGGCCCTTTACACAGCTCAAGGTCTGGGTCCCAGGGTCCACCTTCACGTTCCACCAATGAGTTTGTTCACAGGGGGTGGAGTGTGTAGGGGATGTAATGATATGTGTGTAAGGAATGCATTGTGTGAATCTGTGTTTGTATGTGTAAGGGCTGCAAGGTGTGATTCTGTGTATGTACGGGATGCAGTGTGTGTGTAAGGAATGCATTGTGTGTTTCTGTGTGTGTAAGGATTGCATGATTGTGTGATTGTGTGTGTGTGCACGGGGTGCATTGAGTGTGTGTGTAAGGATGAATTGTGTGTTTCTGTGTGTGTAAGGGTGGCATGATTGTGTGAGTGTGTGATGGATGTCAATCTCTCTCCCTCGTCACTCTCTTTCTCCCCCTCCCTCCCTTGTCACTCTCTCTCCCCCTCTCTCCCCCTTCCCTGTTTCTTTCCCCCCTCTCTCCCTGTTTCTTTCTCCCCACCCCTTCCTCCCTGTTTCTTTCTCCCCACCCCTCCCTCCCTGTTTCTTTCTCCCCACCCCTCCCTCCCTCCCTGTTTCTTTCTCCCCACCCCTCCCTCCCTGTTTCTCTCTCCCCACCCCTCCCTCCCTGTTTCTCTCTCCCCACCCCTCCCTCCCTGTTTCTCTCTCTCCCCCCCTCCCTCCCTGTTTCTCTCTCCCCCCCCTCCCTGTTTCTCTCTCTCTCCCCCCTCCCTCCCTGTTTCTCTCTCTCCCCCCTCCCTCCCTGTTTCTCTCTCCCCCTCCTTCCCTGTTTCTCTCTCCCCCCCTCCCTCCCTGTTTCTCTCTCCCCCCCTGCCTCCCTGTTTCTCTCTCCCCCCCTGCCTCCCTGTTTCTCTCTCCCCCCGCCTCCCTGTTTCTCTCTCCCCCCCGCCTCCCTGTTTCTCTCTCCCCCTCCCTCCCTGTTTCTCTCTCCCCCCCTCCCTCCCTGTTTCTCTCTCCCCCCTCCCTCCCTGTTTCTCTCTCCCCCCTCCCTCCCTGTTTCTCTCTCCCCCCTCCCTCCCTGTTTCTCTCTCCCCCCTCCCTCCCTGTTTCTTTCTCCCCCCCTCCCTCCCTGTTTCTTTCTCCCCCCTCCCTCCCTGTTTCTTTCTCCCCCTCCCTCCCTGTTTCTTTCTCCCCCCTCCCTCCCTGTTTCTTTCTCCCCCCCTCCCTCCCTGTTTCTTTCTCCCCCTCCCTCCCTGTTTCTTTCTCCCCCCTCCCTCCCTGTTTCTTTCTCCCCCCTCCCTCCCTGTTTCTTTCTCCCCCCTCCCTCCCTGTTTCTTTCTCCCCCCCTCCCTCCCTGTTTCTTTACCCCCCTCCCTGTTCATTTATCCCCCCCCTCCCTGTTTCTTTACCCCCTCCTCCCTCCCTGTTTCTTTATCCCCCCTCCCTAACTGTTTCTTTATCCCCCCTCCCTACCTGTTTCTTTATCCCCCTCCCTCCCTGTTTCTTTATCCCCCCCTCCCTCCCTGTTTCTTTATCCCCCCTCCCTGTTTCTTTATTCCCCCTCCCTGTTTCTTTATTCCCCCCTCCCTCCCTGTTTCTTTATCCCCCCCTCCCTCCCTCCCTGTTTCTTTATCCCCCTCCCTGTTTCTTTATCCCCCCCTCCCTGTTTCTTTATCCCCCCTCCCTGTTTCTTTATCCCCCCCTCCCCTACCTGTGTTGTAGCGTGGCCGAGCTCTGTACTGTCCGCGGCCGGGTACAGGGAGCTTTTGTTTCTTGTACCCGGCGGACTAACAGGAAGTGCACACTCAGTGTTCACTTCCTTTTAGTCCGGCCGGGTACAGGAGACAGATGCTCCCTGTACCGGCGGACTATACAAGGCTCGGCCACGCTACATTGAGGGAGTGACAGGAGGGAGCGCTGAGCGCTTCCCTCCTGTCAGCCCCTCTCCTCTGGCTGCGCCCGGGCAGTGCGCCCTCATGGACGCACCAGCCCGGGCAAAGCTGCAGCCGCCTGAGGCTCTCTGCAGAGCGCTCGGGCGGCTGCTGCAAAAGGGGGGCCGGCAGAGCTGGGGGGGATTTCCCCATTACCTGTCCCCCCCGCATGATTTGCTGGGGGGGATGCGTCCCCCCCATCCCCCCCGGTTCCTACGCCCATGGCTACACCCATATATACAAACACTCACTTAATGTGTGTTTATATACAATAATTTTGATTATAGTTACATTTAGCTTTTCTCACATCTGTTTTTGCTGTTGATCCAAAATAAGGCAACCCCCCCCCCCCCACCCCCCCCAGCTTGAAGTGCCTTCCAATTTGTCCAAGTTATTTTAAAATTAGTTTGGAAGTCGGGTAGAATTGGGGGTGCATGAAAGGCACCCGTGAGGTATATCTGGACCAGGCCTCATACAAAGGAGACCAGGTGATATGACAGCTATCCAGCAGGCAGGCTGTGAATTAAAAGCAGCTCACTCAGTGTTGTCAGTGGCTGAGCTCTGTGTGTGCATTTTAACAAGAAAGTCTTTCTGGCATAAAGGAGCATGACTAAGGAGGCAGAGTTGTATTGCCTGGAGTGTCCCTTTAATTTATCCAAATTAGACTCATAAGTTCACATGGCTCCTCTCTACTTAACTTATTAACCCAGACTATCATCTGTTGTAACTAACTGAGTTCCTAGAAAAACCCTTGCTACCTTTCATCTAAAAATACTGCTCCAAGGACATGAATTACCCCAGGCTAATGTAACTTTGGAGTCCCGCACGTAACAAAGTTAGCTGTGCTCCGTACATTAGAATGTTTAATGTTGGAGAATGATCCATGTCATTGTAGATTTCATACTCTTTACTGTTAAACTATGCATTCTCGGTATACATTTGTGTTGCCTCCGGGTGAGTACAATATATATGATCTAATCTGCTGCGCTAAAACTCACGCTCATTCTTCACGCTTGAATGCAGCTTAACCAAGCCCCATGTTAACACAACCTTATCAAGTCTACGACCTTTCTATATAACAGGACAACTTATCGCTGGATCTTCCAACAGCTCAGAACACGCCAAGCAATTTCTCTATCTACCATCAATTCTTGTCTAAATTTGCTACTATTAATAGTAACATTCTATAAGACTTTGATTCACCCACCACACCCTTCATAGAGCTAGTCTTGGCTCACAGTCAAACACTTGACTTGGGTTACTAGCTAAACAACAAATTGTTACAAGCTGAAATTTGAATTGTAGAATTAAGGTTAAAATAGCAATGCAATTGGAGACTTGCTCCAAATTTTAGTTTTGTCTATGTTTTTCCATCTGGATTTTAATAATTTGTAGTTTAGTGAATAGTCTTGTTACACTCAAATGCCTCAATGCCTGTTTTTAATGTTTGTATCCTCAAAAACCTAATTGTCAGCTTAACTACAGGGTAGTTTTTATTTTAAACAAAGAAGTATATTTGTGCTTCTTTTCTCCTTGGTAACGAGACATTAGAAAAAACTGAAATAGATATACATACGTAGAAGTAATTGCTCCAGGAGTTAACAAAGGCTGTAACTGTCAGGCCCTGTAGTTGGAACTGGTACTGGCTGGCTGGTTTTAACCATATCTGTGCTTGGTTCTAAGAGACCTTTGCTGAAGTAATTGTGCTCTGTTTAGCATTAAGGGCCCCAGGAAACGGAGGCAACAACCATAACCTGAGTAGACAGGTGGACTTTGACTGCAAGGACCATGAGCAATATGGGGATTACCCCCGCTACCAGAGGCGTAACTAGAAATCACAGGGCCCCGGTGGGAAAATTGCCATGGGGTCCCCCCGATACGTCTACCCTACCTCTCCCATACATTGCCCCCGACACAAGCAAACAAACAGATACATATGCAGACACACACATATACATACAGATACACATACATACACACACACACACACACACAGAAACACAGACAGACATACACATACATACATACAAACATGCAAGCACATACATATACAAAATGTTTTAGTCACTCTCCTGTTTCCTACCTTCTAGGTGCAGGAGGATGACTTTCCCTGGGGTCCAGTGGTGTCTCAGCCTGATGGGAGTCAGAGTTCCCAGGGCGCAGGGTGGTGATTAGCTATTCCCAACTCCATTTTAAGCTGGAATAATACCTGATTTTTAACCGTAAGCCGAGTAGAGACTAATGAAGATCTCCAAAATCTTGCTATCCCTAATTTAGCTGCCACCAAAATATGAATAATTATATTGGCCAATCCTGGAGATCTATATGTTAAAGCCATACCTCTAGTCTACATCTCAGTTTAAATTTACATATTGTCTCAATTTTACTACATATCGTTCTCCAAAATGTTTGAATTTGGTCATGACACCACCACATATGCATGAAGTCACCCTTATGTATGTCACATCTCCAGCATCTGTCCGAACTTTCAGGGAACATCCTGAAGATCCGAGTAGGCACTAGGTTGAGCACCTTAAAATAGATCTCAAACAGATTTAAACAATGAATTGCTCTTTGATCCTTCCTGAGGGATCCAGCTACGTAGTGAAATTTCCATAGATAAATCTCTTTCCCAATTCTTAATTACGGCAAATGGTGCCTCAGGTTTACACTCTCTCAATAGACCTACACACTTTGATGTCATGTTTTTCATATCAACTTATTCTAGCAGGGATTCTACTTATTTAGAGATGTTTTTTCAAATATTCCTTTACTCTTAAATATGTGAGAAACTCCTTATTAGATCAATTATTTTCTCTGCACATTGATTCAAAAGACTTTATATGTTATTAAACAGATCACTAATTTTGGTTATTTCTAATTCTAACCAATTTTTTAATTTAGGTCAGGTATGTTAATACATACATATTTTAAAGCTCTGTTAATCAATATTTTATTATTTATATTCAGACTTTTCCTCAATTTACCCCAAATAAATTGAAGATCACAAATATCAACTATCTTCTTAGGGTCTGTTCTGATCTTAATACCCAGGTAATTAATATATTGATCTGCCCATATAAATTCATATTTATTTCTCAAAAATTGTTTAATGTCCTGGGATATATTACTTGAAAGGGCCACTGATTTATCCAAATTTAGCTTATAACCAGAGCAAAGAGAGAACTTTCCTATCTCCTTCATCAGTTCTTCCATATATTTACAAGGGTCTTGCAGCGTAAGAATAGTATCGTCTGCATATAAATTGATCTTAATATTTTCATCTCTGTTCTCAAAATCTTTTATATTCTGGTTATAACGAATTGAAGAATCGAAGGATGCATATACTATCTACGTAGAATCGAGGCCTAGTAGTACAAACATGAAAACATTTGCAGCCAGTAGTGTGGAAGATCTCTTTAAACATGCTGGGCAACAGATTCCAATAATTCCTCTCCTATTCCTCTCTCCTTGGATATTTGAGTGCTTGTAGAGTGTCACAGGTAACCTTGGTAGTAGCATGTTTTTCTGAGCCTGAATGTAGCAGGCCTCCCAACCATCCCAATTTTGGTGGGACAATCCCAATTTTCCGGCCCTCTCCCAATTTTATTTTCTGGTGTCCCACTTTTTAAAACACCAGGGATCAGTCCTCAACAAACAAAGTGCAAGCACATCATCAGTTGCACTTGCGCAATGCTCAGGGCATTTACTAAAACAGTGCTCCCTGCATAATCTACCCTTGTGTTCTGGCCTTCTTGGTTGGAGGGCAGCATGGACCTGCCCTTTCTCCAGATAGACACACCACCTTTACTGAAATACCCCCTTTCACCCCTCTCACCGGCGTCTCGCTTCACAGGAATGCTGAAGTTAAGAGGTATACAGTAAGACTATAGGTTGTCTTTCATCTGCCCAACTTTCAATCTCCATGTGGTTTTACATCATTAGATTACCAGCCTTTCCTGAATTCAAGTTTTCCACCTTCTTGAAATGTATTAGCCATTACTTATATTTTAAAAAATTAATATACCTCCTTTATTTTTTGTGCAGCACCAACACATACATATAGATGCTCTCTCAATTTAAATAAGAACACCATACTAACAGTTCAACATGATTACTTTCTAATCAGATAAGATATCATCCCACTATCTCCAAATCAAAACAAATCATTTCCCAAATGTAGAAAGTTAACATGAGACATTTATATCAATGTTATATTCATTTATTAAATATATTTCACAGAATTGATTTTATTTTGCAGTCTTGGATTGGTATACGAAGGAAGAATTGTCTGATATAAATCTTGGATAATATTACATATTATTAATCCATAAAAAAGATTAATAGGACCTCTGGACTCACGGAGAGTCATCCTTCTGCACTCAGGAAAGGAAAAACCTCCTGTGGAGGAAACCTCTGGGGAACCATGGCTTGAAGGATTGCCTTTCCCTCTGGGCATTAAGAGGCAAATAGAGAATTTCTTAGAATCTGGACTTGTTCTTTGTATGAGCTGTTTCAAAATATTATTTGAGAGAGTGACAGAGAAAGGAGTGGTTTCCCCTAACATTTAAATAGGCAGACAGACAGGTACATAGATTTCCATTGACAAACAGACATTTAGATTTCCCCAAACATTAAATTGGCAGACATATAAAGAGTTCTCTAAACATTCAAACTGACAAACAAAATTCATAAAACATTTAAATTGACAGACAGATACAGAGATTTCCCCAAACATTTAAATTGACAGACAGACATACATTTCCCAAACATTTACATTGACAGAGACAGACCACATTCATATAACATTCAAATTGACAGAAATAGGGTATATCCCCAAACATTTAAAATGACAGTCAGATACATATATTTCCTCAAACATTTACGTTAACAGACAGACAGAAAAACAGATAAAGTTTCCCAAAGAGGTAAACTGACAGACAAACCAAATTCATAAAACATGTAAGTTAGTAGACAGACATATATCCCCAAACATTTCAATTAAATATTTTTCTCAGTCTGTCTGCCACAATTTAATGTTTAGGGAAATCAAATCATTTAAAAAGACAGACAGGTAGCTAGATTTCCCCACACATTTAAATTGGAAAACAGAAAAAAATTCACAAAACATTTAAATTCACAGACAGACATATAGTCCCAAAAATGTCAATTAACAGACAGATAGGTACATATATTTCCCCAAACATTTAAACTGACACAGATAATTCACAAAACATTTAAATTGATAGGCAGACATATTGAAACATTTAAATTGACAGACATATAGATACATAGATTTCCCCAAACATTTAAATTGACAGATATATAGATTTCTGAAAATTTTTAAATTGACAGGCAGATAGACAAAGAGTTCTCCAAACATGTAAAATGATAGACAAACAAAATTCACAAAACGTTTATATAACAGACAGACAGAAAGTGTTCCCCAAATATTTAAACTGGCAGACAGACATTATTCAGAAAACATTTCAATTGACATACAGATAGATACACAGATTTCCCTAAACATTTACATTGACAGACATACAGATTTCCCAAAACATTTACATTGACAAACAACATTCACAAAACATTCCAATTAACAGACAGATACACAAATTTCCCCAAACATTTACATTAACATACACACAGACATTTAGATTTCCCAAACATTTACATTGACAGACAGACATACATTTACATTCACAAACAGAATTCACAAAACATTTACATTGACATACAGATACATAGACTACCCCAAACATGTACATTGATAGACAGACATAAAGATTTCCCTGAACATTTAAAATGACAGAAAGTCAGACAAACATTTAAAATGGCAAAAAAACAAAACAAAACATATACATTGGCAGACAGATATATATCCTAAACATTTAAATTGAAAGACTGATAGATAAATATATTTCAGCAAACATGTACATTGACTGAGAGACAGACTCATGCCTGTCTCTTAGTTAATGTACATGTTTGCGGAAATCTACCCCAAACATTTAAATTGACAGGCAGATAGACAGACAATATTTTACGAAACATGTTCATTGACAGACAAACAAAATTCACAAAACATTTAAATTAACAAACAGACTTATATCCCAAAACATTTATATTGACAGATAGAAAGCGTTCCGTAAACATTTAAACTGGCAGACAGACAATATTCCCAAAAATTTAAATTAACAGGCATACAGATATACAGATATCCGATATACAGATTTCCCCAAACATTTACATTGATTGACAGACAGATTTCCCAAAACATTTGCATTGACAGATAAAATTTACAAAAAATTTAAATTGACAGATACATAGATTTCACTAAACATTTACATTGATAGACAGTCATAAAGCTTTCCACAAACATTTAAAATGACAGATAGATAGTCAGATAAACATTAAAATGGCAAAACAAATCCCAAAACAGTTACATTGACAGACAGGTATATAGATTTCCCAATACATTAACATTGATAAACAAAATTCACAAAAAAGTTAAATTGACAGAAAGATATTTAGATTTCCCAAAACATTTGCATTGATAGGCGGACATAAAGATTTCCCTAAACATTTAAATCAGACAAACAGAGTTTCCCAAACATTAAAATGGCAAAAAGGAGGGGGGGGGGGGCGGAGCCTGGCTACTGAGCAGTCCAGACGTGTGTTGCATTAGCTCCCACATAAGGCACCCTATGTCTAACATTATTTTCGAGCAAACAACTTACCTGGACACAAAGCATGACTACGCTTGTGACTGTAACGCCGGTGGTGCTGGGGATCCCTTTGGTGGATTTCTCCGCCACTGGAAACCTTGACTCAAGGCTTTGCGGCCTACCAGCGATCGTGTGGAGGAGAGACGGCTGCTCTCCTACTGCTGCGACTGGCGGTGAGATACTCGATTAGTGCTATCCCCCCTCCTGGACCGGTGGGGGTTATCACAGTCCCCCCTGGCTAGCTCCATATGTACACCCAATTTCCATATGCACCCAATTTCCAGACACCGACCATGTGGCGAATCCGGCGGACTCACTTAAGATGGCGGACAAGCTCCCTGAACAGGGGCGCAAACTGCACAGACCGGTGACGAACAGATCAGGCTTGGTAGAAGACATGCTACAACGCCTTGACAAAGTGTTTGAGCGATTCTGGCGCAAGGTGGAAGCTCGAAAGCTGACCTCACAGCCTCAGCAACAGGGAAGAGGACGAAGAGGCGGGAGCCGAGGAGAGCCTGCGTCTCCCGTGGGCAAAGTACCCCCCAAAGCATCGGTGCACCCTCATTCTAACCCACCAAGATGAAGGGCCGCGAAGCACATTCCACGACGGCAGAGCCATGGCACCCGCACACAGAGGCAGACCACCCGAGGCCACCACAGTGTCCCGGCGAGGAGGGACTTGATATATCACATAGCCCGGTTCCATGGATCCCCCCTCTAAGGCCCGGAGTGAGAGAGATGACACCCTGGCACACCTACCTTATACAGCAACACCCAGAGACTCTCCCAAAGCGCCGAGCCGAGGCATTGGCTGATATCGCCATATTACCCTGTGCACATCATCTGCATTCTCCAGGACACGTTTCCTCATGCTGTCATTCTATACCCATGCTGATGATGCCATTAATTTTATATTATGTTATAGTTGATTTTCTGTTTGCATGCCTCTTTCTATATACACTCCACACTATGTTGGGGCAATCCAGGGGTTCACCTCACTAGTAACATTGCGAAGGCTGACTTCAAAAGCTTTATCACAACACATACTCTATGTATATACATCATGCTAAAACTCCAACAGGCATTATACTCAGGGCCGGCCTTTGGCATTTAGAAGCCCTGTGCGAAAAATTTCACAGTCCCCCCCCCCCCGTCATCCATGTATGCTGTAATGTTTGTGTTGTCTGTGTATGTGATAGTAGGTGTGATGACTGTGTGTGATATGTATGCTATGTGTGATATTTGTAATGGGTGTATTAACAGTGTGTGATGTGCGTGTATTGGTTGTATGTGACACACACACACACACAGAGTCAGACGGCCATACACACACACAGGAAGACATCCACACACACACAGGTAGACAGTCATACACACACACACAGACACACAAAGGCAGACAGTCTCACACACACACACAGACACAGACAGTAATACACACAGACACACACAGAGGCAGACAGTAATACACACAGACACACACAGTCATACACACAGACACACACAGAGGCAGACAGTCATACACACACACACGCAGACAGTCATACACACAGACACACACACACGCAGACAGTCATACACACAGACACACACGCAGACAGTCATACACACCGACACACACAGGCAGACAGCCATACACACAGAGGCAGACAGCCATACACACAGACACACACACAGAGGCAGACAGTAATACACACAGTGGCAGACAGTCATACACACACACACACACACACACAGACACACACATGCAGATAGTCATACACACAGACACACAGAGGCAGACAGTCATACACACAGAGGCAGACAGTCATACACACAGAGGCAGACAGTCATACACACAGACACACACACAGAGGCAGACAGTAATACACACAGACACACAGAGGCAGACAGTCACACACACACACACACACACAGACAGTAAAACACACACACAGGCAAACAGTCATACACACAGACACACAGAGGCAGACAGTCACACACACACACAGACAGTAATACACACACACAGGCAGACAGTCAGACACACAGAGGCAGACAGTCATACACACAGACAGTCATACACACAGACACACAGAGGCAGACAGTCATACACACAGACAGTAATACACACAGGCAGAGAGTCATACACACACACACAGACAGTAATACACACAGACACACAGAGGCAGACAGTCATATACACACACACACAGACAGTAATACACACAGGCAGAGAGTCACACTCACCTGACAATCACACAGTTACCTGTGGAGTTCATTGTGGAGGCAGTGCAGCTCCTGGTGACTGTTTGGTGGGGAAGCAGGGACTCCTTCCTGCTTCCCCTGCAGCAGTTTTCCGGCGCTTTTAGCTCCGCCCCCGCCACACTGTAAGCTCCGCCCCCTGCTCCATGGTGCCCTGTGCGGCCGCACAGCTCGCACACCCCTAAGGCCGGCCCTGATTATACTAACTGTGTTGTATTCTTGCCTAACCTAAATGACAGCCAAGCAAGTTACTATCTAATATCTTGTACCTAGCCTGTTTGACATATGCTACTCTCTTGTAACACACTCTTGCTTCATACCCATACTAAATTACACAGCAGATTCTCATCAGATACATTAAGCTTGTTTATAAATGAAAAATGTGCAATTACTCATGCCACAGTCTATCCTGTCTACATCTATGTACGCGGTTGTGGCGTTTGACGTTGATATGTACCTACCTGCACAATAAAAAGAAAAAATGTATAAAATGGCAAAAAAAACGCAAACATTTACATTGGCAGACAAATATATTTATCCCGAAACAGTTACATTGACAGACTGATAGAGTTCCCCAAACACTTAAAATGGCCAAAAAAATAATAATAATCACAAAACATAGACATTGGCAGACAGGCAATATTCACAAAACATTTCAATTGACAGATACACAGATTTTCCCAATCATTTACAGTGGTAGATAGACAGATACATAGATTCCCCCAAACATTTATATTGATAGAGAGACCTAAAGATTTCCCTAAACATTTAAAAAGACAGACAGAACATCAGGCAAACAGCTAGTTTCCAAACTTTTAAAATGGCAAAAAAAATAAATAAATCACAAAACATAGACATTGGCAGACAGATAATATATCCTGAAACATTGAAATTGACAGACTGATAGATAAAGAGATTTCCGCAAACATGTACATGGACCAAGAGACAGACAGACATGCTTTCCCTAAACATTTAAATTGACAAGCAGATAGACAGACAATATGGGCAAAACATTTCCATTGACAGACAAACAAAATTCACAAAACATTTGACTTATATCCCAAAACAGTTATATTGACAAATGAACAGATAGAAAGTGTTCCCTAAATATTTAAACTAGCATACAGACAATATTCCCAAAACATTTCAATTCACAGACAGATAGATACACAGATTTCACCAAACATTTACATTGATAGCCAGACAAACCTATAGATTTCCCAAAACCTTTACATACATATAGATTTCCCAAAACATTTGCATTGACAAACAATATTCACAAAACATTTCAATTAACAGACAGATACACAAAGTTGCCCAAATATTTACATTAACATACAGACAGCCATATAGATTTCCCCAAACATTTACACTGACAGATGGACATACATTTACATTGACAAACAAAATTCACAAAACATTTAAACTGACAGACAGATACATAGATTTCCCCAAACATGTACATGGTAAGACAGACATAAAGCTTTCCCCAAACATATAAAATGACAGATAGTCAGACAAACAAATGGCATTAAAATGGCAAACAAATTCACAAAACATTTACATTGGCAGATATATATAAAAAGTTAAATTGACAGACTGATAGAAAAATAGAATTCCGCAAACATGTACATTGACAGAGAGACAGACTCATGTTTGCAGAAATCTACCCCAAACATTAAAATTGACAGGCAGAAACATTTCCATTGATAAACAAAGAAAATTCCCAAAACATTTAAATTAGCAAACAGACTTATATCTTGAAACATTTATATTGACTGATTGACATATAGAAAGCATTCCCTAAACATTTAAACTGGCAGACAGACAATATTCACTAAACATTTTAATTAATAGATAGGTACACAGATTTCCCCAAACATGTACATTGACAGACGGGCAGACATAAAGCTTTCCCCAAATATTTAAATTGACAGACAGATACACAGATTTCCCCAAACATTTACATTGACAACCTGACCGACATATAGATTTCCCAAAACATTTGCATTGACAGACATATAGATTTCCCCAAAAATGTGCATTGGACAAACAATATTCACAACACATTTCAATTAACAGAGAGATATATACACAGATTTCCCCAAACATTAACATAGACAGAGATATAGATTTCACCAAACAATTACATTGACACAGACATATAGATTTCCCAAAACATTTGCACAGACAGCCATTTACATTGACAAACAAGATTCACAAAACATTAAATTGACAGACAGATGCATAGTTTTCCCCAAACATGTACATTGATAGACAGACATAAAGATTTCCCTAAACATTTAAAATGACAGAAAGTCATACAAACAATTCAAATGGCAAAACAATCACAAAACATATACACTGGCAGACAGATAAATATCCTGAATAATTTACATTGACAGACAGATAAATATATTTCTGCAAACATGTACATTGACTGACTGAGAGACAGACTCATATCTCCTCTCTCAGTCAATGTACATGTTTGTGGAAATCCACCCCAAACATTCAAATTGACAGGCAGATAGACAAACAATATTCACAAAACATTTACATTAACAAACAGACTTATATCCTGAAACATTTATATTGACAGATTGACAGACAAAAAGCATTACCTAAACATTAAACTGGCAGACAGACAATATTCGCAAAACATTTCAATTAATAGACAGATTGTACATGGATTCCCCAAACATTTACATTGACAGACAGACAGATTTCCCAAAACATTTGCATTGACAAACAAAATTAACAAAACTTTTTAATTGACAGATACATAGATTTCCCCAAACATTTACATTTATAGACAGACATAAAGCATTCCCCAAACATTTAAAATGACAGATAGATAGTCAGACAGATTGAGTTCCCTAAACATTAAAATGGCAAACAAATTCACAAAACATTTACATTGGCAGACGGATTATATATATATATATATATATATATATATATATATATATATATATAATCTCAATTTTAGCTTTTGCACTCCTACCTCCAGCCAATGGTACCAGGTGCCCAGCCACACTGCAATATAAAAAATAAACGATTGCCAGCACTCCTGGATTTGCAACATCAATCTGGTTTTATTGTCTTAGGTCACCTTTTCAGTCCCTAACTTGGGACTTTCATCAGGACACACATGTCGTCCTAAGACAATAAAACCAGATTGATATTGGAAATCCAGGAGCAGGAGAGGGCTGGCAGCCTCAGGCCTGGGGGGGCAATCCAGTCAAGTGGCCCATTGCACCCCCGAATCAGCACACCATCCATGTCCACCTTTTCCTGGTTTTATAACGGATATTGATGTTATGCTAATCAGTAGCTCTTTTCCACACCCGCTCCTTTGCGGCTCCGACTTTCAATGTTGTTAGAGCGCAGGCTGAGAATCTCTGAGCCTGTGCTCTGACTCACTAACTGAGCACCGGAACCACGAGGGAGAGGATATAATCTAAGGCACCTACTGCTGGTGTGCACCAGTGGACCACTAGGGAATCATTTAAATTAAAGGGACACTCCAGTGCCAGGAAAACAAATCAGCTTCCTGGCACTGCAGGTCCCTTCTCCCTCCCACCCCCATCCCATGTTGCTGAAGGGGTTAGAACCCCTTCAGTGACATACCTGAGACCAGCGCCGATGTCCCTCGGCGCTGGTTTAGGGTCCGCCCACGCTCCTCCCCCTGTGACGTCATCCGGCAGGGGAGACTGGTTGCGCATGCGCGGCCCCCGGCGGGGGAGACCTCTCCATAGGAAAGCATTGAAAATACTTTCATTGCTTTCCTATGGGGATTTTAGCGACGCTGGAGGTCCTCACATAGCGTGAGGACGTCCAGCGACGCTATAGCACAGAAAACATGTGCTATAAACCAGGACGTAGAACTCCTCCTCTAGTAGACAGCCACTAGAGGAGGAGTTAACCCTGCAATGTACTTATTGCAGTTTATGCAAACTACAATATTTACAGTTGCAGGGTTAAGGGTAGTGGGAGTTGGCACCCAGACCACTCCAATGGGCAGAATGGGTCTGGGTGCCTGGAGTGTCCCTTCAATGTGCGGGTGTCCTAAACTTGTGAGCTGTGTTGGCCACCGGGCGCCTCTGTTGTCATGGCACCCTACGTGACCCCACAGCTTGCACTCCTCAAAGGCTGGCCTGCTGACAGACACACTGACACTCTCAATAACACACACACAAACCCTGAAAGACAAACACTCACTGACAGGCAGACACATACACACACACACACACACACAAACACTGACAGGCAGACACACACTCACTTCCAGACACACACACACAAACACACACTTACTGACAGACACACTTACTTTCAGACACACACACACACACTTACTTCCAGATACACACACACACACACACACTTCCAGACACACACACTCAGCTTGCACACCTCAAAGGCTGGCCCTGCTGACAGGCACACTGGCACTCACTCTCAATAACACACACACAAACACACTCACTGACAAGCAGACACACACACACACTTCTAGACACACACACACACACTTCCAGACACACACACACACACACACACACACACACTTCCAGACACACACACACACACACACACACTTCCAGACACACACTCACACTTCCAGACACACACTCACACTTCCAGACACACACTCACACTTCCGCACACACACTTCCAGACACACACGCACACACTTCCAGACACACACACACACTTCCAGACACACACACACACTTCCAGACACACACACACTTCCAGACACACACACACAAATTCCTTGTTGCTCCTACCTTTAGGAGGCTTCTGGGTCCTTTCCCCGGGGTCCAGTGACTTCCTGCTCTTCTCTGCTCCCTCGCGCAGTTTAGTGATGTGGGGCCGGAATTACGTCATATTCCGGCTCCCGGCATCACCAGAGAGGGCGCGCGAGGGAGCAGGAAGATCATCAGCAGAGGCAGTGCTCCCTCGCGGCCTGCCTCCTTCCTCACGCGCCCGGTATATTCCTGCAGAGTAGGCACCTGCCGTCTGGGACAAGCAGGTGCCTACTCTGCCTTGCTACCGGGGCGCCCTAGGTGGCCAGCTGACCACCTGCTGGGCTCCCTGTAACAGGCCATCAGCCTGCTCCGCACGGCACCACACCTCCTCCTGGCGCCCAGGACAGCACTGCAGCGGCCGTTTTGCAAACGATTTAGGGCGGCCTGGGGGGCAATTGCCTCCCTGCCCCCCGGCCCAGCCCGCCCCTGTCCAGGAGTGCCGGCAATCGTGTGTGTGTGTATATATATATATATATATATATATATATATATATATATATATATAAAATCTCAAAACAGTTAAATTGATAGATAAATAGATTTCCCCTAAATATGTACAGTACAGTGACTGACAGACAGAAACAAAGCTTTCCCCAAACATTTAAATTGACAGACAATAGCAAACCGAGTTCTCTAAACATGTAAACTGACAGACAAACAAAATTCACAAAATATTTAAATTAACAGACAGACTGATATCTTAAAACATTTATATTGACAGATGTATGCCCCCAAAACATTTAAAATGACAGATAGTCAGACAAACATATAGAGTTCCCCAAACATTAAAATGGCAAAAAAAATATATCACAAAACATTTACATTGGCAGACAGATATATATATCTGCCAATGTAAATGTTTTGTGATTTATTTTTATTTTTTTTGCCATTTTAATGATACAGTTAAATTGACAAACTGATAGATAAATAGACTTCCCCAAACATGTACATTGACTAGCAGACAGACATAAAGCTTTCCCTAAACGTTTAAATTGACAGACATATAGATTTTGGCAAACATGTAAATTGACTGGCATATACAGAGTTCTCCAAACATGTAAATTGACATACAAACAAAATTCAAAAAATAATTTAAATTAACTGACAGACTTATATCCTGAAGCATTTATATTGACAAACAGACAGATAGAAAGCATTCCCCAAAGATTTAAAGTTGCAGACAGACAATATTCACAACATCCCTCGGCGCTAGGTCGCGGCTCCAGATTTCCAAAATTACAGATTTTCAAAACATTTCTATTGACAGACAGATGTGCAGATTTCCCAAAACATTTACATTAACATACAGACAGATTGACAAACAGAGTTCCCCAAATATTTAAACTAAAAAACAAAATTCACAAAACATTTAAATTGACAGATACATCGATTTCGCTAAACATTTACATTGATAGACATACATAAATATTTTCCAGACATTTAAAATGCAGACAGGCAGATTCCCCAAACATTTAAACTGAGAGAGAGAGAGATCATATTAAACATGGATCTATAGAGATTGCTGGAGTACTATTGTGAATTCAATGAATACTATACTTGCAAAACTTCATATGATGTTCATCTCCATTGTAGAAGTGCCAACTGTTTGATCAAGGGTGTCCAAGTATTTGTGCGTTATATTGTAAACTTGTTGAGCAGGGTCCTCATCAACCTAGCATACCTGTTAAAATGTGAAATAGTTTGTCTCACTTGTTGTTAAATTCCCTACTTTATAAAATGTAAAAGCATTGAGGAATAAGCTTGCGCTGTATACATACCAATAATAATATATGATATATCTTCCAGTGCTCAAGTTTAGATAGAGGGTTGTCAAACTCCATGTCTTCAGTACCATCTATTGAAGCACACAGCTATGAAGCTCTGGGTGAAGTTTGGATACAATTGGGAGGAAATGGAATGTTTAAGCAGTTATACCAGCAACTACATTTATGACATCACAGTATGACATGACTATCATTTCACAGTTAAGGTTCATAGTTTATAATGTGTTGGGTAGAAGACTATTCATATAAATATGAAAGTAGGCCATGATAAAAATGTAAAAGCAAGTTTTACAATAAATAAATAAATAAATAAAAAAAAAAATATATATATATATATAGTAATTTTTAAAGTAAACTTTGCAACATTCCAGTTTACAATCAAATTTAAACACTGACAAAAATAGCTATAATAATAGATAAAAGATCACAGTAAATCCAGTCCTCATTATTACTTGTTTTCAGCAATTTTTGTTTATTATTTTTATTATTTATATAGCGCCATCAGATTCTGTAGCGCTGTACAATGGTTACAATATGGAACACAGTTATCAATTAACTACTTTTCACTATTTAGTGAATAAACCCCATTATTTTGCTACAAAGCGGTTCTCTCGCTCTCGCTCTCTCTCTCGCTCTCTCTCTCTCTCTTTTCCTTTTTTCTTTATTATAAACTTCTAGTTTTATCCATTTCCCACAGACATCCATTGGTATCTACCATTTTATTTAAAACCAATGTTGAAAACATCTACATAACAGTTTGGGTAAGTGTTATGCTTAAAACGATGTTTTCTTTTTTCAATGGCATAACATTTCAGGTATACATAGTGCTAGCAGTTTTACTAGCAAATGTAAAGATACCTATTTCAAATAGTTTTTTCTCCTACTTGGCAATCTATTCTTTAACATAGACTGTATGCTAAGAATTGATTCATTAAGGGGAAAAGAGTGTGGCTAAGTGTGGCACCCGCTGCCACAGGGCCTAACCCCTGAGAAGTTGAACGTGATGGTGCCGTGGCTAAGCCACCACAGTAATAGGGCAGATCCTGAGTTGCTGCGGGAGGGTATTGGGTCAGGTTTCTTTATTCCCTTTCGGGACAAGGGCGGGTTGCGCAATCTGCGGTCGGTGGCAGAGTTTTGAGGGGTGGTGCGGGTGAAGCTGGAAAAAGAATTACAGCTGAGCAGGATGGCAGGCCCTTTCATAGCGGCCTCCTTGGCTGACCTGCGGGTATCTCCTCTTGGGGTGGTCCCCATGAAGGATCCTGGGAAGTTTCGGCTCATTCACCACCTCTCCTACCCGAAGGGAGCGTCGGTGAATGACGACATCGACAAGGACCTATGCTTGGTCTTTTACGCATCATTCGACCAGGAGATCGAGTTGGTAAAGGGGGCCGGGCCTGGGGCTTTAATGGCATAGGTTGATGTGGAGGCTGCGTTTTGTTTGCTTCTAGTTCATCCGGATTGTCATCACCTGCTGGGATGCTTCATTGATGGGGTATTTTGTCGATTTATGCCTCCCGAAGGGCTGTTCGATTTCTTGCTCTTACTTTGAAAAATTCAGTTCCTTCCTGGAGTTGGTGGTGCGGGTGGAGGCGGGGAGCAATGCGGTGGTGCACTACTTGGATGATTTCTTCTGCGTAGGGCCGGGGAACTCCTCTGCTTGTCTCCACCTGCTGCGAACCATTGACTGGGTGGCAGGGCAGAATGTCTTAGCTTCCTGGGCCTGGAGATAGATTTGGTACTAGGGGAGTGTTGGCTGCCTCAGGCGAAACTTGTGGGGCTGCGGGGTGCGGTGTCGGAATTTTTTCAGGTGCGGAAGGTGACCCTTGGCAGCTGCAATCGCTCATTGGGAAGCTCAATTTTGCTTGCAAGGTGATTCCGATGGGTCGGGTCTTCAGCCGGAGCCTGTCAGCGGCTACGGTGGGTGTGCAATCTCCGCACCATTTAATTTGTGTTTCGTCGCCCATGGGGGATGACCTGGGGGTGTGGGATACGTTCTTACATAAATTTAATGGGACAGTGATCTACCAACAGGCGGGGGTGTCGGTTGTGGATCTTGAACTCTTTACTGATGCGTCGGGTAACGTGGGCTCTGGTGCGCAGAGAGGTGGCCGGCTGCATGGGGGCAGAGCCCCCTCATTCATAGCATGGCCTTTCTGGAGCTGTTCCCCTTGGTGGTAGCTCTGGCTCTTTGGGGCAATAGGCTGCGGGACCGGAAGGTGGTCTTCTTTTCGGACAACATGTCTGTGGTACACGCGGTCAATAATCTGTGGTGTGGCTGTTGTGGCACTTTGTTTTATTCTGCATGTCTCTTAACCCCTTAAAACCTGAAGGCGTACTATTACGCCCTATTCTAAGCAGCTCTAAATGCTGCAGGGCGTAATAGTACGCCCTCACGGTTTTTCCTACTTTCCTACTCTCATATGGCTGGGGGGATCCCAGGGAGTCCCCCGCGGCGGATCCTGCCTCCTCCGCCCCCCCCCCAGCCATATGAGAGTGAGGTCCTTGCACTTTGCACTTTGCACTTTCAAAAATAAAGAATTAAAAAAAAAAAGTCATGTAGAACTAAAAATATAACAACA
Source organism: Pelobates fuscus (assembly GCF_036172605.1). NCBI lineage: Eukaryota > Metazoa > Chordata > Amphibia > Anura > Pelobatidae > Pelobates > Pelobates fuscus. Next base: position 71,388,967 of record NC_086324.1, on the reverse strand, counting down.
TTTCTTATATTGTCCCATTTTTTTCATATTAAATTATGTTTCATAGCTAAATATTTGATATTAAATGAAAGCCCTGTTTCCCCTGAATAAAAAGATATATAATAAGTGTGGGTGCATTTAATATGAAAGAGGTGAATTACGGTTGGACAGACATGTAGCGCAAATGCCAGGTTTTGTTTACGTTTTGTTTTGTTCACAACGTGTACATTTGGCTCAGTCCTTAAGGGGTTAATGTGGTTTTCTGTGCGCGACATGTGCCCGGGTACTTGAACATGGTGGCTGATGTTTCTCGTTTACAGTGGTCCCAGTTTCGAAAGGTGTCTCCTGGGGCGCAGAAAGTGGGGCAGGCCTGCCCGGATGAGATGTGGCAGCTCGGTGCATCTTGCTTGGGGGGATACGTGAAAGCATCTGTGGCGCCAGCCACATGGGCCGCATACAGTAAGGTTTGGGGTTTGTGGGAGCATTCATGGAATGGGTGTGACCGAGCGTTGGTGGGGGAATCCTGACTCGATGCCTTGCTTTGGTTTACATTCAGGTTGTTAACGCGGGGTGCGTCCCCAGCGGCGGTGGACAGGTCTAGGGCAGCGATGGCGTTCTGGTTCAAGTTGCGTGGGTGGGAAGATCTTACAAAGTCCTTTGTGTTCCGCCAGGTGCTTAAAGGATATTGCAGGGGACATAGGGTGTCTGATGCCAGGAGACTGGTGTCTGTGCAGGTGTTGGGGTATCTGATTCAAGTGTTGCCTGAGATTTGTTTTGACGAGTTTGAAGGGTCTCTGTTCCAGACGGCGTTTCACTTGGCCTTTTTATGTGTGTTTCGGATCTGGGAACAGATGAGCTCTACTCGGGTGGCCAATGGGGGTTTGCAGGTATCCGGGGTTCGTGTGAAGGAGGGGCAGCTGGTGGTTCACCTGGCCAGGTGCTAGACCGATGTTCAAGGTGTGGGTCGAGACGTGACACTGGGTGCCCTGTCGGGATCCACGTTGTGCCCGGTGACTGCAATGGTGCGGTACCTAGCTAGGAGGCCAGCAACTGAGGGGTTGTTGTTGGTGCATGCAGACGGCTCTTCCTTGTCTCGCTTTCAATTTACCAAGGTTTTTCAGCGCTGATGTCCCTCGGCGCAAAGTCGCGGCTCCAGATTTCGAAAATACAGATTTTTAAAACATTTCTGTTGACAGACAGATGTGCAGATTTCCCAAAACATTTACATTAACATACAGACAGATTGACAAACAGAGTTCACCAAATATTTAAACTGAAAAACAAAATTCACAAATCATTTAAATTGCCAGATACATCGATTTCGCTAAACATTTGCATTGATAGACATACATAAATATTTTCCAGAAATTTAAAATGAAGACAGGCAGATTCCCCAAACATTTAAACTGAGAGAGAGAGAGATCATATTAAACATGGATCTATAGAGATTGCTGGAGTACTATTGTGAATTCAATGAATACTATACTTGCAAAACTTCATATGATGTTCATCTCCATTGTAGAAGTGCCAACTGTTTGATCAAGTATTTGTGCGTTATATTGTAAACTTGTTGAGCAGGGTCCTCATCAACCTAGCATACCTGTTAAAATGTGAAATAGTTTGTCTCACTTGTTGTTAAATTCCCTACTTTATAAAATGTAAAAGCATTGAGGAATAAGCTTGCGCTGTATACATACCAATAATAATATATGATATCTCCAGTGCTCAAGTTTAGATAGAGGGTTGTCAAACTCCATGTCTTCAGTACCATCTATTGAAGCACACAGCTCTATAACATTGGAGTGGTTTAGAAATGAAGCTCTGGGTGAAGTTTGGATACCATTGGGAGGTAATGGTATGTTTAAGCAGTTATACCAGCAATTACATTTATGACATTGCAGTATGACATCACAGTATGACATGACTATCATTTCATAATGTGTTAGGTAGAAGACTATTCATATAAATATGAAAGTAGGCCATGATAAAAATGTAAAAGCACATTTCACAATAAATATATATATATACAAAATACAGAATCCAGCGCACTCGCTTATTGACTAAACAGTGATTTCAAATCTTAGAGATTGTAATAGTTTTATTTAAAAACACCTCACCTAGGCAAAAAATGATGGGGGTTTAGTTACATTATATGATCATACATTGCATAAGCCTGCCAACTACGTCAAAGTACCCCATATTCGGCAGGTCCTATCCTAATAGCAGCCTAATGCTTGCTCTTATGAGATTAATCCACTTACTTGGGAAATACTTCCTTACTGGGACTCTCTGCAAGTCAAGGCTAAATAGGGTCCTGGAATGAGGCACCTGTAACAGGGAGGGGTGCAAAACCAAGGAGTTGGCCTGGGACTTCCAAATATATAAAAGAAAGTTGGACCTTGTCCCGTACTGGGAGAAGGCGCCTGACACTTTCGCAGAAAAAGATCTATGGTAATCGTAGAATGCCGATCCACCATATTTATTGCCCAGGTCCACCAGCTTGTGCATATACATATCAAATTCCTCACGCCTGTGTGGGTATACGGCACAAATGACATCCCGGTATATGCCAAAGGCCAACACAAATTCCGGGATGGTGAGTTTCCTATTTAGGCGTGCATCCCTAGACTTGACCACCACAGAAATATCATCATACGCATACTTTTTATGCTCCACCACGTCCTGGGAGGTAATTAGTAGTGAAGCTAAGTTGACATCTTTACCTTCCAGGATGTCTTTCTTAAGGTGCTCAGGTATCATATGGGCAGGGTTAACCTCCTGCTCATCAGAGGTGGTGGCTGGAGAAACTAGTTGCAACTCGACCAGTGGCGGAGGGGTCGCCGTGGCCGACCCAGCCATGGTAAGGGCTGTGGTGACCGATTCCAGTTTCTCCAGCCTGGAGTTGACCTTGCCCATGGATGACATGAGGGATGTTAGCATGCCGTGTATATCTGCCAGGTTAGACTGGCTAGTCCCTTCCCCTGCCTCAGTGTTATCAGTTGAGGTGTGCAGTAACTTGTACAGTTCCGCCTTCCTTGCAGTAGCGGGGAAAGGAATTTGTCGCCTCCTGAGTTCGCTGGTTATGCGAGGGATTGTCCATGACCTGAACGATGCAGGACTAGCCATGTCTTCTTCCTGTGATGGGGTATTTGCTCTAGCCGGAGTGCTCGGGATGGAGAAATCCTCTACCCCTTCTTGAGACCTGCTAGATGAGAAAATATATCGTTAGTGTGTGGAACCCCAGGGGATGTACTGGCAGGCTAACTATGCCGGCTAAGGCGAAAAATTAATCTTGTTCTTTGGTGACAGGTGAGGCCCTGCTAGTTGCCAAGTGGCTATGAGAGGCTCTATCTATGCGTTGGCGCGAGGAGATATTGAGGCCACCCGACGTAGTGGCAGGAATTTGTAGGCATCTCTGTGACCATAAAAGAAAACAGGGGAAGGGAGTGACAGGTGACGCCCTCTCTATAATTTGCGAGGCGGCTAACTCACGTGTGGCTCGAGGGGCGTTTGCCTCCGAAATGTCGAGGCGGGGTGTTGGCCTCGCGGACCGCTAAACTATAGGCAGTATGCCAAGAGGGGAGATGCCTATATCCCTGAATTTGCCAGTACTCTATGTCCTATGTAGAGATGGAACGTATGTGATACATGACGTGAGCAGGCTTACGTACCTGGTAGTATGTATACGTTTTTGAGATGTGTCAGGTATAGAAAACCTGGGTAAACCTAAATGGGTAGAAATAAGATATGATAGTGTGAGAATTGGATCCTGTAATACCAATGTAGTCTAGATATGTAGTAGTAGATTTTTTAACCGTATCTGTTGAAGGGGAAAATGTATGAGCATGGTAGTAACCTGCCTGATTTGTTATGGTGTATAACCGTAACGCAGAGATTTACCCTGGTAGCTGGGTGTTTAGGGTGTGTATAATGTGTCTACATGGTGACCAAACTTATATATATAGTATGGCCATGCTACTGTTTGTAGTATTCCATGGTGCAGGGAGTTATATGATTTATCTGGTATGGATTATATGTGCCGTGATGTAAAATTGAAAGATGTGGGTGAAGTAGAAAATATGTGCAAATAACCATATGCAGAAAAGTGACGTATGAGTGGTTGAACAAAAACGTGTGATTCAACCCGAAAGTTTGTGAAGTTGGGACCGTGTTTATATATACATATACAGGCTGTATTGCTGTATTAAAAGAAATGAAACGAATTGCGATGTGAATGACATGAGCAAACTGCCGAAAGCATATATCACATGAATAACCAGATACCGTATGAAACAGACATAGGCGAAAGATATGTGTATAAGATATGCAGAAAACCGAACGCCAGTCAGTTCGAATTAGTACGTATGATATGAGTAGACGAATTAAAACGAAGTGGGTACTGGTGAATGAGTACCATTCGTATAGAACTAACGAAAGGAATTAACCGAATATGTAGCTGGCCGTAAAGCGTTGGGCCGTAAAGTAAGGCCCGTTTAAAAGCGTGACGCCGTGGGAATGATCCAGGCGTCGAACTTACGATTTGGAAGTCACTAGGACGTAGTCTGCAACGAAGACCGGATTTGTGAGGAGCTGGACGGGCGGAAAACCTGTAAGGAATCCTGGACACAGCTACACCAGATGCACAACAAAAATAAAGAATTAAAAAAAAAAATTTAAAAAAATTATAATATATATATATATATATGTAGTAAGGCCTTTTGGCCTGTGTTTGTGGGAGGGGCGTATGACATACCCCTTCCCTACTTAAGGGACACAAATCCGGTCTTCGTCGCAGACTACGTCCTAGTGACTGTTCCAAATTATTATGCAAATTCCATTTAAGTGTCACAAAGATTAAATATTTTGTTTTTCAGTTTAACTCATGGATGGCATTGTGTCTCAGGGCTCTTTTGATCACTGAAAACAATCTCGCACACCTGTGATAATTAGATTGCCAGGTGAGCCCAATTTAAGGAAAAACTACTAAAGGAGGGTGTTCCACATTATTAAGCAGATCACCATTTTCATGCAATATTGGGAAGAAAAAGGATCTCTCTCTGCTGCCGAAAAGAGTGAAATAGTTCAATGCCTTGGACGAGGTATGAAAACATTAGATATTTCACGAAAACGTAAGCGTGATCATCGCACTATTAAGAGATTTGTGACTGATTCAGAGCACGGACGGGTTTGTGCAGATAAAGGCACATTGAGGAAGATTTCTGCCAGATCCATGCATCAGATCAAGAGAGCAACTGCTAAAATACCATTACATAGCAGCAAACAGATATTTGAAGCTGCTGGTGCCTCTGGAGTCCCACGGACATCAAGGTGTAGAGTCCTCCAGAGTCTTGCAACTGTGCATAAACCTTCTATTCGGCCACCACTAACCAAAGCTCACAAGCAGAAACGGCTGCATTGGGCCGAAAAATACATGAAGACTAATTTTCAAACAGTCCTGTTCACTGATGAGTGCCGTGCAACCCTGGATGGTCCAGATCGATGGAGTAGTGGATGGTTGGTGGATGGCCACCCTGTTCCAACAAGGCTGCAACGTCAGCAAGGCGGTGGTGGTGTCATGTTTTGGGCCGGAATCATGGGAAGAGAGCTGGTCGGCCCTTTTAGGGTCCCCGAAGGTGTAATGATGACCTCTGCAAAGTATGTGGAGTTTCTGACTGACCACTTTCTTCCCTGGTACAGAAGGAAGGAACTATGCTTTCCGTAATAAAATCATCTTCATGCATGACAATGCACCATCTCATGCTGCAAAGAATACCTCTGTATCAATGGCTGTTTTGGGGATAAAAGGAGAGAAAGTCATGGTGTGGCCTCCATCCTACCCTGACCTCAATCCTATTGAGAACCTCAAGCAAAAGATCTATGAGGGTGGGAGACAGTTTACATCCAAACAGCAGCTCTGGGAGGCTATTCTGACATCTTGCAAACAAATTCAAGCAGAAACTGTCCACAAGTTCAATGGATGCAAGACTTGTGAAGCTGCTATCAAATAAGGGGTCCTATGTTAAAATGTAACGTGACCGGTTAAAATGTTTAAAAAGTTAAAATGTTGTTATAAGTTTGATTGAAATCGCTTTTGATTTCAGTAAATATGCTGCAAACACAACAAATGACAATTTTCAGTTATTTACAACCAATAAAGTGTTTTGAAACTTACTGTGCGTAATTATTTGGAACAGTGCATTGTAAGTTTTTTTTATGTTTAACCCCGTAAGGACACATGACATGTGTGACATGTCATGATTCCCTTTTATTCCAGAAGTTTGGTCCTTAAGGGGTTAAAAAAAAATGTTATAAAATTTGAATTGTACTCTTAATAGTTGATAACATGAGAATTATGCTGACTGTTATTTACATCAATTATTTAGGTAAATTAGGAAAAAATATCATTTGCATAATAATTTGGAACAGGGTGTGAAGAAAAAGGAAAATACAGAGAGAGAGTGAACCGCTTTGTAGCAAAAGAATGGGGTTTATTCACTAAATAGTGAAAAGTAGTTAATTGATCACTGTGTTCCATATCGTAACCAAAAATAGCTGGAAACAACTAATATTAAGAACTAGATTTACTGGGATCTTTTTATCTATTACTATAGCTATTTTTATCAGTGTTTAAATTTGATTGTAAACTGGAATGTTGTTGATTTTACTTTAAAAATTATAATATGGCGGAGCCTGGCTGTGGAGCTAAACGGACGTACACTGTAAGAGCTCCTGGGCCTAAACAAGCTGATGGGGTTATAAACACGGGCCAACCTGGCGATTTGGACCCGAACCGGCAGGACTCGGCTCAGTAAGCATCTGTGCACCGGGGGATACCCCCCATGAGCGTTTAAGACACTGGAATCCCCAGACCAAGGCATGCGGCATAAACCGCGTGGTGCTGAAGAGAGACTGACGCTCTCTCAGCTCTCGGAGCCGCTGAGCAACTGCTGCAACACAGCTTCCTTCTCTCCCCCCCTCCCCGGACCGGAGGGGGTTATCCCGGTCCAGCTCCAGACCCACAGGAGCACAAGCCGAAAGCACAGTGTCACAGCACCTACTCAAAATGGCGGCTGCATGCAGGGGAAAGAAACAAGGGCGCCACACTGACCCACAGCTGCTAAGCGATGACCTGCCAGCCCGCATCGACCAACTGTTTGCAAACTTTTGGAAGAAGCTGCAGGAGAAGCTGGTACCCGGAGCTGGACAAGAAACGGCACCACAACGATCTGAAAGCAACGCCTTCACGGCGCCGAGACCAGGCCAGACTGCGCACTGTCGGACCCCGCGGAGAAGGGGAGCAAGGGGAAGCCTTAAAGCCCCAGACAGCCTCACCTGTCCAATGCATGGTATGCCAACCCAAACCGACCCACGATGCACAATCACCCTCCCACGATCGGGTAAGCACTTACCCCGAGGTCACCAGACAAAGTCCTCAAAGGCACCAGCGGCAGAAACTCCATTCATGCAGCGACCCATACACCGCACACCCCACAAGCTCAAGACCGCGCAGAAACACACACTCACGGTGAAGACCTCACCAGAGAAGCCGCAGAAGCAATCAACGACATTAACAGCAGCACGGTGCAAGCTCAAGTCTGACAAGCCAGGAAAGGATTCAGCCCTGATTGCCGAAACATACTGCCTCTCTTCTGAACCTCAAAGCTTGGCATGCCCCAACACGGGCAGGGACTATGCTCTGCCGATACAAGGCATAGGGTGACTGTGGACTGAGGTATGGGGACTGCGGGAGGTTTCATCAGCCTTAATTAGCTAGACGTGGAAATAATGTTTTATTGTCTCCCTTTACCTCCCGCCCTACCTGCTCTCTGAGCCTAGCTAGGATTGTTGGTTACTTACCCGATACCCTCTATTATTCTCTCTAACAGCGGTCCCCCAGGATTGGGATAATGTACAAAACATGCTGGGCACCAGCTGAAACACGCTAGGCCCCTATAACTACAGCCCCCTAGCTTTTCTGATTAATTCCACGGCAAATTAAGAATATCCACACTTGTGCATTGGTCTGTGGGTCTCTGTTAAATCTACATACAATTACAAGTACACCACTTTGAACAAGCATAGCTGTTTAAAGACACATGCAGGGGGATACATCACTGGTTATACCAATCCAACTTGCGAAGTGTCGCAGATAGCGGTTTACTTTACTATGTTATACCATGGTGTACAAACACGGCAAGCGAATCCTATTTCACTGTTTTTTTTATCATAAGTTAAAAGCCTGTTGATATCACGCGACACCTCAAGCTAGTTATACTAATTTTGTTTTATTTAAAATTTTTATTCTTATGTACAAACTCTGCATGTCAGAGATATCTGGATGCCGCAAGCAAGCTCGATCACAAACAACTAGATATTGTTTAGACATGTCAGCTTAGCATATTACGTTTAAAAAACAAAAATGTGCAAATCTTTCAAGCCACTGTTTAATCTATCTATGTATAAATATGTATGCACGCTGTTAAATGCGCTTTGTACTCTCCTGCACAACAAAAATAAAGAATAAAAAAAATAAAAAAAATTATAATATATATATATATATATATATATATATATATGTATGTAGTAAGGCCTTTTGGCCTGTGTTTGTGGGAGGGGCGTATGACACACCCCTTCCCTACTTAAGGGACACCACTTACCTGGCTCCATACCTTCGAGGTCAGCGTTGCACGAGAATCCACTTCCGGTTCACGTTCGGCGCCATCTTGCTTTTCAAAAAACCTGCGGTTTTCATCTGGTGTAGCTGTGTCCAGGATTCCTTACAGGTTTTCAGCCCGTCCAGCTCCTCACAAATCCGGTCTTCGTCGCAGACTACGTCCTAGTGACTGTTCCAAATTATTATGCAAATTCCATTTAACCCCTTAACGACGAGTGACGGACGAGGTCCGTCACTCAGGGGAATGCGTTAATGACGAGTGACGGACCTCGTCCGTCACCCGTTAAAATTAACCCCAGATCGCCGCAATCGCGGCGATCGTGGGGTTAATGGTGCTCCGGTCTGCCTCTGCATTAGAGGCAGACCGGGAGCACCGGATCGGGCTGTCAGAGTACATGTGCCCGCTCTGACAGCATGTCTGAGCGGGCACATGTGCTCTCTATACTCACCTCCGCCTCCCTGCACTTCCTGGTTCTGTGTGAAGTGCAGGGGGACGGATCTTCAGTGATCCTGCCCCCTGGTGTTAAAAAAATAAAGTAAAATTAAAATCCCACGCCCCTTTACCCCCCCTTTACCCATTTTAATAAAAAATTAACCCCTTCCCTGCCAATTGATCACTGACTACAGTGATCAATTGGCAGGGATTACATTTTACTAAGATCTGATTTTTTTTTTAACCCCTGAGGGTTAATTCTTTTTTTTTTTAACCCTCAGGGGTTCAATTTATTTTATTAATTAATTTAAATATTTTAAAATGATAAATTTAGCTAGCTGGGGAGGGTGGAAGTTAGTGGGGAATTGGGGGATTTAGTATTACGCTAACTAGGGGTTAACGTTAAAAAAAGTTTAAAAATAAGCTTTAAAAAGTTAAAAAATTAAGTTAAAAAAAAAGTTTTAATAACATTTAAGTAAAAAATTTAAAAAAATAAACCCTTTACCCAGTCCAAATAAAAATTAACCCCTTCCCTGCCAGTCGATCACTGCCTACAGTGATCAAAATACAGATCACAGTATTATACTGTTCTAATTTTTTTTTTAACCCCTGACGATTAACTTTTATTTATTTTTTAACCCTCAGGGGTTAAATGTATTTAATTAACTAATTTAAATATTGTATAATTAAATATTTTGCTAGCTGGGGTGGGTGGGAGTTATGGGAAAATGGGGAATTTACTGTTAGTGCTGCTTACTGCTAGTTAGGGGTTAACGTAAAAAAAAAAGCTTAGAAAAATGTTAAATCTGTAAAAAAAAGTTTTACGAAAGTTTAGGAAACTTTAAAAAAATGAATAATCAAAACAAAAGTTTAAAAAATAGTTTTAAAAAGTAAAAAAAGGTTTAAAAAGTAAAAAAAGACATTTAATAACGCTCATTACCACTACACCTGGTACAAGCTAGCGGAAAAATGATCCCACGCTAAGGTTCAAAATATGCCTTTTGAAATACCCTGGGATGTCTTCTTTAAGAAATGGTATGGCTTTATGGGGTATTTGGTTTATATAGCCTGGTAAAATACTCTAAAATGGGACATGGGCACAGCGTAAAAATTCAAAATTTGAAAAAAAATGGAATGGCTGTGTCCCAAATGTGTCCCTCCGATGTCCACATATACCTGGCAAAGGTACATACGGGGGTATTTTTGTACTCAGCAGACATAGCTGAGCAACATATGAAGTATTATACAGTGGTAGTACACATAAGGTTTGCAAAATATACTGTGCAAACTCACTTTGTGTGCCAAAAAGGCAGAAAAAACGCTTATTACCACTACACCTGGTACAAGCTAGCGGAAAAATGATCCCACGCTAAGGTTCAAAATATGCCTTTTGAAATACCCTGTGATGTCTTCTTTAAGAAATGGTATGGCTTTATGGGGTATTTGGATTATATAGCCTGGTAAAATACTCTAAAATGGGACATGGGCACAGCGTAAAAATTCAAAATTTGAAAAAAAATGGAATGGCTGTGTCCCAAATGTGCCCCTCCGATGTCCACATATACCTGGCAAAGGTACATACGGGGGTATTTTTGTACTCAGCAGACATAGCTGAGCAAAATATGAAGTATTATACAGTGGTAGTACACATATGGTTTGCAAAATATACTGTGCAAACTCACTTTGTGTGTCAAAAAGGCAGAAAAAAACGCTTATAACCGCTACACCTTGTACACGCTAGCGGAAAAATGATCCCACGCTAAGGTTCAAAATATGCCTTTTGAAATACCCTGGGGTGTCTACTTTAAGAAATGGTAGGCCTTTGTGGGGTAGTTTGAATTTAAAACCTGCAAAGATGCTTGGAAATTGCACATAGGCCCGGCGTCAAAATTCAAAGTTCGGTCAAAACTGATATGGCTTGGTCTCCTATATGGCACTGTAGCTTCACAAAATAGTGCCATAGACATACAATGGGGGTGTCCTTTTACTCAGAAGACTTAGCTGAGCATAATTTGGGGGGTTTGAACTTAGTGGCACACATGAAATATACAAAATGCCCAGCAAAAATGAAATCCGTATGTAAAAAATGCACAAAATTATTTTTTACCACATACTTTGGCATGTAATGGTAAAAAAATGGGGGCATGTTAAGGCACAATATGCACCTTATGAGATACCCTGGAGTGTCTTCTTTTACAAATGGTAGGCCTTTGTGGGGTGTTTTGAACAGTCAAACTGTTATAATACCCCAAATGGAAGCATAGGCTCATTAAATCCGTCTCTCAAAATTCTACTGTGAATACTGAAAAGGACAGGTCTCCTGTATGGCACTGTAGCTTCACGAAATAGTGCCATAGACATACAATGGGGGTGTCCTTTTACTCGGAAGACTTAGCTGAGCATAATTTGGGGGGTTTGAACTTAGTGGCACACATGAAATATACAAAATGCCCAGCAAAAATGCAATCCGTATGTAAAATATGCACAAAATTATTTTTTACCACATACTTTGGCATGTAATGGTAAAAAAATGGGGGCATGTTAAGGCACAATATGCACCTTATGAGATACCCTGGAGTGTCTACTTTTACAAATGGTAGGCCTTTGTGGTTTTTTTTTGAACAGTCAAACTACTATAATACCCCAAATGGAAGCATAGGCTCATTAAATCCGTCTCTCAAAATTCTACTGTGAATACTGAAAATGACAGGTCTCCTATATGGCACTGTAGCTTCACAAAATAGGGCCAAAGACATACAATGGGGGTACCGTTGTACTCAGCAGTTGTAAATGAACACATAATAAAACTTTGTACAGGAATAGCACACACCAACTTTACAAAATACACATGAGAAGTTCTTTGTTATAAGTTTGTGTGCGAAAACCACCAAAAAACACAATTTTACTCCAATATTTAGCAGAGGTTGGCGGTAAAATGGCTACGTAGAAAGTGTCAAAACAACCTTAGGTAAATAGCCTGTGGTGTCTACTTTATATAAATATATACTTTTGTGTGGCAATTTTGTTTTCTTTTATGGCTATTAGGCTTACAAGACAAACATACCAAATTCTAAAATCGCTCCACATAAAAAGTTTATTTTACTCCTTGTGCTTTGTGACCTGTAACTACCAAAAAAAAACTTAAAATCCCAGACACATTATATATTCTGTAATTCAGAACAACTAAATGAATTTATTTTTAATTACTTTCCTTAACCTGCACTAATTATGTACACATTATTATTGCAAAAACTGTAAAAAAAACACACAAAAATTATTTTTTTTGCATATTTCTGTATTTTTTTTATAATAAATAAGCATTTATATATATATATATGTGTTACATCAAATTAAAGCCCTTTCTGTCCTTTAAAAAACGGTATATAATATGTGTCGGTGCAATAAATTAGTAAAATGCAAATTGCAGTTGAACGCAAATAGCAAAAAATGCAAAAAATGCCGTTGTCATTAAGTGAAAGACAAGCTTCTGAAGCTCTGTCCTTAAGGGGTCACAAAGATTCAATATTTTGTTTTTCAGTTTAACTCATGGATGGCATTGTGTCTCAGGGCTCTTTTGATCACTGAAAACAATCTCGCACACCTGTGATAATTAGATTGCCAGGTGAGCCCAATTTAAGGAAAAACTACTAAAGGAGGGTGTTCCACATTATTAAGCAGATCACCATTTTCATGTAATATTGGGAAGAAAAAGGATCTCTCTCTGCTGCCGAAAAGAGTAAAATAGTTCAATGCCTTGGACGAGGTATGAAAACATTAGATATTTCACGAAAACGTAAGCGTGATCATCGCGTGACTTTTTATCATAAGTTAAAAGCCTGTTGATATCACGCGACGCCTCAAGCTAGTTATACTAATTTTGTTTTATTGTAAATTTTTATTCTTATTTACAAACTCTGCATGTCAGCGATATCTGGATGTCGCAAGCAAGCTCGATCATATAAACTTCTAGTTGTATCCATTTCCCACAGACATCCATAGGTATCTACCATTTTATTTAAAACCAATGTTGAAAACATCTACATAACAGCTACCCAAAGCATAGTTTTGGGTAACTGGTATGCTTAAAACTATGTTTGCTTTTTTAAATGGCATAACATTTCATGTATACATTGTGTTAGCAGTTTTACTAGCAAATTCACTCACTGACAAACACATATACACTCTCAATGACAAACACACACACACACACACACTCACTGACAAACACATAAACACTCTCAGTGACAGACAAACACTCACTAACAGGCACACACTCTAACAGACACACACTGATACTCACTAACAGACACACACTCTCACTAACAGACATACACACTCTCACGAACAGACACACTGTAACGGATCACCTGGCACCCCGACTGGGTACCTCTGTTGAAGGATGCTCCTAGCGCTTCCTGAGGACTCCAAGCACTGCAGCAGACACCATAACCACCAGAGACTCCTCCAGAGAGCAAAACAGGAACAAGCTCTTACAAGAGCTTAGTAGTGATTTAGCAAGGGAGTATGACAAGCATAGCAATCCCTTGTACTAGATTCCCCCAATAAGAGACGGCACTCCAAATTGAGGGTGAAGTAGAACTGTCTGTACGGGCCCATACAGCCTATTTTATTCCCATTCTACAACCATAGTACTGCCCACAGGGTTTTGAAGAACAACCAATAAACACATACAATACACTCAGACACTCCCACACAAAATCCCCCCCTCTGCCTGTGATACAATTACCTTACACAATGGGTTAATATAATTGTCACAGGCAGGAAAATACACAGTTTTACACAATATTCATAAGTATGCATCACATTCACATAAAACATTTTCAGAATCAGCATACTCCAAATACCAACATACGTCAAAATTATACAAATTGGTCCAGTGGGTCAAAAGTTAGATCAACGTTCTTTGTGACCAAATGAAGCAAGGCTTTTCTGCCCAAAACCAGTTCCACAGAGTTTTCTATCCTGGAGATAATTGGGAACTAATCCAATTATCTCCAAGGACAGAGGCAAAACTCCATTAGCCACATGGTAGCAAAATACAATAAAATACATAAAAACATAGAACTGTGCAGCTATTGCACAAAACGGGTACATTCAACATATCCCCAGATAGCTTAGATCTGAGCGCACATTATTACTGAATGGCGCTCCGATCACATACATACAGTTCAATTGCCATGGAGCCAAAGTCTTTCACATAGTCTTTCGTTATACGAATGGGCTCCATGGCATAGCTATCTGAAGTAACACTGCTCACATAGGGAAAGTACCGAATGACCCGGCTTTCGGGTCTTTGCAGGGGAAAATCAAGCATTTCAATATGTGGCCATAGTCACAGGGCAAGAGGTGGGCAACTAGGCTCCTCCAGTGGCCAGTGGCGAGGTTGGTTCCGCAACACACACTAACACACTCACAATTCTTTTTGCTTACATTTTGGATTTTTCCCTGTGGTCCAGTGGAGCTGCTTCTGGCTGGGCTGGCAGGCAGTCCGGGAGACAGGCGCAGAGTTGAGGCGGGTGCCGAGGGAGCTCTGATCCTCCTGCTCTGCTCCCTCACATGCCTCTCAGTGATGCTGGAGCCAGAGTAACATCATATTCCAGCTCCGGCATCACTGCGGTGCGCGCGAGGAACAGTGCTCCCTTGCCGCCCGCCTACATCAGGAGCTAAATTGTCTGCCTCAAGCTAAATACAGTGGGTCTCCACAGTTGGCTCATGCAAAGCCAACACCACTTGCCCTGTATGTGCTGACCACGTGCAAGGTTCCCGATAGTGTAAGCCTCTGTAAGTCTCTTCTTCTCATACACTATAGCCATTATAAACCCTCTACACACACTCCACAGCACCAATCCCCCCAAAAAGCAGCAGCCATATCCTCCAGAGCACACTAAACTGCAAACAGCCGTGTCCACAGACACTCACCCACAACAGCAGCCTTCCCACACACACACACACCACAATGAGTCTACCCCACACACGCAAAACCACATGCAGCATCCCAATTCACACAAACAAACATACTAGCCTCTTATGTTCTCTGGTATTTCACTTATGGGAAAACCATAGACATGTCTTTAGCAAACGCAGAACAAGAATGTCATTTAATTAAACAAATACAAGGCATTTTCACTGTAGAGCAGGGCTCTTTGTATGAGCCCTGGAGATGTATCAATCTAACCTTACCTCTTTGATGATGACATAACACCCACCTGGTATGGCCCCTTTGTATTGGCTGCTCTGCTCTAAAATGCCTGGATGAATCTTTGTCCTAGTCCAGCCTTGTGTACAAGCCATTCTAGATAGGAGCAAAGAGCAGTGGCGTACACACAACCCATGGGGCCCCGGTGCAAAAACTGATCCGTTAAATCAAATTTCCCTCCCAATGTTGACACCCAATCCCTCCCTCGCCGGCTGAGAGTGCATGCATGCGTCCTGAACAAGGCAAGAGAGCCCATTAAACACTTCTCTATGAGAAATATTTTCTTGGACCATACAACAGAAGTCAGTGATGCGCTGTGACAAGAGGACAGGCATTGAACACCCTCAGCCGGTGACCGATTCTATGTAAGTTTTTAAACTATATTTTAGCATATTTTTATTTTAATAAAAGGAGGTATATTATACCGTCAAATTTGATTTGATTTCCTGTTGGTAATTATAAGGCATTTGATTTTAATCACATTTTTTCAGATGTCATTATCTTTTGACATCTCGTATCCATTTCTGGGTCAAAACGTTGCAATGTTCCTCTGGTTCCAATAAATGTGCATTAAAGTATTGGAGTGCCTGGGCTGGACCTTCTATTCAATCTCTCTTCTCTTCAACTGGTATTTATATTCTGTTGGTCTAGTGCTGGATCATGGTCAATTGGCTTGTGTACCAAGTGCAGTTCCTGTTACCTTCTTGTATCTTTTGGTTTCAAGCTTCTTGAAGAGATTCCATATACCCAGATGACTTTATCAATCCCACCTATCTGCTTGACTAATATCAGTCTGGTTGTCATGCTCAGCACGCTTATGAAATTACAGTGATAAATAAACATTAAGCTTGCTGAAATGCTTTAGGGGTTTAACAGAATATCCTTGCAGCTTTTTTTTACATTTTAATAAAAGTACCTATTTTCAGAAGAAATCAACACTTTTATAACCCCTTGTAACACCTCCTGGTTGTCAACTAGAAAGCTACGAGGGCTCCCTTCATCATTCACCTTGAGCGTTCGCTTCTTATAGAGAAGTATTGGTTTCAAAACTTCTCTATTAGAAGCACTGCCAGCTCAGCATCACAATTGCTGTGCATGGACCTTTTCTACCAATGCTTCTCTAGTTCATTTCATTTGGAGTATTCATTGTTCACTTGTGGACCAAAGAGTAAAAAGACCAACAAGTGATGCTTTCTTCACCTACTTTGCACACAAAAAAAACCCTTAAAAAAACCTACTGCACATTGTTGATGGTTTAAATAAAATGTTCCGCTCCAAGTAGTCCTTTTTAATGTATTTTCTGCTCTGTATTGTCCCTAAATGTGGATGTGTCTTTATCAAATGTAACAACAGAAAGGCCACACATCCATCTACTTTTCTTCTCTTGCATATTCAGGCACAAGTTTTCCTTTCCATTAAATCATCAGTGGAACGAATAATGCGGATATGCAAATAAGTGGTTAGGATTTTGTTTATTATGTACACAGTGTCTTACTTGGATCCATCATTGCCGTATGTATGTCACAATGTGTCAAAGCAAAGCATAACCAATTTATTAAAAATAGAGCTAGCTTAAATGTGTTTTTAATGCTACTCCATTCTTATTCTTACAGCCTCTCCCAAAATGATTATGAGGAGCACACAGAACTCCTTACCTCTCACAGTAATTCAAGCCAATATAAGCACTTTATTTTACTAAACAAATTATTGTACTAGATATTCAATTAAGTTGCAAATTTAAAGGAACACTATAGTGTCACGCTGTAGGTCTAAATAGGCATTTAGGTGACTGGCCCTCACTTACCCCCGATAAAAAGGTGATTTTACTCGCCTACCGCCCTTGCTCCACATCTTTGGCTGAGCGCATCAAAATGGATTGAGTCTATGGCAATGCATTGGGAGGCTACTGCGCATGCGCTGCAAAAGATGCACTGCACCAATCAGCATCTCCTCATAGAGTTGTATTGAGTCAATTAATCTCTATGAAGAACCTTCAGCGTCTCCATGCAGATTGTGAAGAACGCTAAAAGTCAGTGCTGCACATTGTGCAGCACTGACCCAGAAAGCACCTCTAGTGGCTGCCACTAGAGGTGTCCCTATGCAGTAATTTTCACAATAAAATGCCTGCACTACTACTGCACTCCATTCAGCGGTTGTTCTGGTGACGTTGACGTCCATTGTAAACCAGATGGAAAAAGTGTAGTGGAAAGGTTTTATAACTTGGGCCTTCTTAATCATAATGTATCATTCTCAATATGTATCTATATGTTGCTGCCATTAACAGTGTTGACAAAATCCCATTCACAACATTATGACGTTTTCCAACAGTTTGGGCACTTTATAGTTGTCAATCATTTATATACTTTAAAGGGACACTGTAGGCACCCGGACCACTTCAGCTCATTATAGTGGTCTGGGTGCAATGTTCCATGTCCCTTAACCCTACAGTGGTAATTATTGCACTTGAGAAACTGCAATAATTACCCCTTAGGCTTAACTCCTAGACAGCCACTAGAGGGACTTCCTAAATTGAAATGGACCTTTGGTCTGTTATCTGACTCTGGATGTCCTTACGCATTGAATAATGCTTTCCTATGGGTAAATACTAATGCGAGCGCGGCCATTGCCGCCGCATGTGCATTAGGTCTTCCACGCCGGCTGCCGTTGGCGGGGGAGGTGCATTGGCGAAGCCTGACCCAGCACCGAGGGACGTCGGTGCTTGATTCAGGTAAGTGACTGAAGGGAGTGGGGCACTATAGAAGCTTTGTTTTCCTGGCACTATAGAATCCCTTTAAGGTGTTAAGCACTGCAAGCACCATAACCTCTATGCCCCCCATTGTAAGAAATTAAAACATTTTACAACCATTTGACTACTTACGGTTATGATGCTTGGAGAGTTTTTTAAGCAGTCACAATCTCTCGAGAAAAGATTTATTGACACATGACATGCGCACAGTCGATTATTCGGCAGGTGCGCTGTTTACCCCAACCCCCAATAACTTACAGACACCGTATTTCTGTTGGAATATAAAAGTCCACAGCTTTATTTATTATTATAAACAAGGTAACAAATTGGGGTCATTGCCACATAATGTAAATTTACCCCCACCCCCCACCGTACATAAATTACCCCCGGCAATGACCCCGCCCAGTAACAATAAATAACATTATAAATAACAAATAACACATAACACATGGCCTACCAAAGAGGCCCCATATCCATAACTTTTTTAACTGTAGGGGTGTACCGAGACCCCCCTACACCACCTGGTTCGGAGCCACCGATGAGCTCGAACCCACAAACCATTTCACACTCCAGTCTAATCCAGCCTAACCAATTTATACTCCTCCTACCTTCCAATTACCCAAGCCCTATCCCGCCGCTGTGACCAAACGGGAACTCCAAAACAACAGGGAGGGTGGGAGGGACAATTACCAGGTAAGTGTCAGTTTAGTTAAAATGTCCCTTACTCCTAAAATGGCTGCTTAATATACTCCTATTATCCAACCCCCATATACCAATAACCACGCCCCTTTAACTGGTTACTCCCCTGCCTACTCCTGGCTCTGTCAAGGCCCACTCCCCTGACTGCGCTGTTCCATGGGCTTCATGACATGCGCACAGTCGATTATTCGGCAGGTGCGCTGTTTACCCCAACCCCCAATAACTTACAGACACCGTATTTCTGTTGGAATATAAAAGTCCACAGCTTTATTTATTATTATAAACAAGGTAACAAATTGGGGTCATTGCCACATAATGTAAATTTACCCCCACCCCCCACCGTACATAAATTACCCCCGGCAATGACCCCGCCCAATAACAATAAATAACATTATAAATAACAAATAACACATAACACATGGCCTACCAAAGAGGCCCCATATCCATAACTTTTTTAACTGTAGGGGTGTACCGAGACCCCCCTACACCACCTGGTTCGGAGCCACCGATGAGCTCGAACCCACAAACCATTTCACACTCCAGTCTAATCCAGCCTAACCAATTTATACTCCTCCTACCTTCCAATTACCCAAGCCCTATCCCGCCATAGCAAGAGACTTGAACCCTTAATGTCTCGAGCGACCCCCACCACACATAAATAGGGCTTTTGCAATACCTTCCTGGAAACCTAAATTTAATAGATCACACCCAACCTCAGACAGGTGCACACCATCCCGCCTAAAATAACCGGGCAACCCGCCCTCCAATTCAAAGTGCCTCACTGGGACCCCCCCTATCCTCATAATAAAGACAGACATGGCCTTGTTTACTTTACCTCGGCAACGTGCCACAGCCGCCGGGTCCCTGGCATGCCTCCAGTTCAACCGCGGCACCATCTCAGACCACACTATTGCAACTCCAGGGACCAGTTCCCTTACCCTATCCAGGTCCCTCTTCATTCTCCTGACCAACACCTTCTGGGGGACCAAACCCAAGTCATTGCCCCCACCGTGAATTAAAAGTATATCCGGGGCAAACCCCCTTGACAACATCCCAAAAATCTCCCCACTTATGCTCTGCCAGCTGAAACCCCGAAAACCAAACCACCGAAGGTCCACTGTGTCCAGAAGAAAACCCAGTTGTGTGCCTTGTCTCCGAACTGCGGCCCTCTTCTCCGCCCAGTAGACAAACGAGTGACCCACCAGCCAAGCGACCAAGCCTGAAAGGAAACAAATTCAGTTAACCGGCAGAGCACCCTTTACCCACATCCACAACATTCCATTCACACCAACTTTTCCGGCCTTACATATGCACGGAACCTGATGGATTCCCATCTCCCAATCTGCTTTATCCGCTCCTCCCCTAGCCCGAGACGCGCCGCCTCAGTCGCAGCCCCGATACGGAAGGAGTGCGTACCAAATTGTCCGGGTTGCAAGCCCAATCTCGTCAACCCCATGCGGAAGACTCGCAAGAACTGAAAGCGCGACAGCGCTTTCCCATCCTCGTGAATCAGGAAGCAACCACCAACCTTCGGGCGAATCTGCAAAAACACGTCCCCACACACTACCGGGCACACCGGGGACCCTGGTAGCGAGGACAGGACAATTTTCTTACCCTTTCCGAAGACGTCCGTCTTCGAGCGCCGGAGCCAAATCACGACCTTGTCCTGTTCGATAACCACATCCCCATACCGGAGGCCCGATGCCCCCGACCTATTGGCGCTCACCAATTCGCCAATACGAAAAGCCCCAAAGAAAGCCCATACGAAAGCCACAGAGAACAAAGTTACCTCAAATGCCGAACTGCACACTTCGCTCAACAACCCCACCAACCCTTGAAGGGTGGCAAAGGACACCGGCCTCCTCGTATCCACAGACCTCCTGCCCTTCTTGAATCCCTTCAAAGTTTGCTTCACCAAAAAATGTTTTGTCAAGTCTTCCCACCCGTTAAACTTGAACAGGAAAGCTAAAGCAGACATGTAGCGCTCCACCCTAGAAGGGGACAACCCACCTGCCACCAACCTGCAAAGAAGCCACAACAGCGTATCCAACCTACCGGCTGCGGAATCGCCTGCTCCCGCCTGGGACATCATTTCCTCCCATTCACTCCAAACCTTTGTATAAGCGGCCCAAGTCCCCGGTGCCAGCGAGCTCCTTATGTATCGCCCAAGCACAACGTCCCGAGCCGCCACATCTCCTCCGGGCACGCCTGCCCTTTCGCTTGCGCGTCCGGTGCTGCTTCCCGGAACCGCTCCCACTGCGAACGAGACAGAGCGTCAGCGACCACATTCAGCAGACCCGGCACGTGCCGTGCCCTGAAGACAATGTTCCAAGACATACACAAGAGCACTAGCTGCCGCAACAACCTTACCACTGGAAGGGACGAAGCCGATAGACTATTAATTACCTGTACCACTGCCATATTATCAGAGTGGAAGATAACTTTCTTGTCCTTGAGCTCCCTGCCCCAGAGCGATACCGCTACCACAACTGGAAAAAGCTCCAAAAAGGCGAGGTTCCGAATCAAGGGGCTCTCGGACCAAGCCTTAGGCCAAACCTCGGCACACCACTTGCCCCCAAGGTAAGCCCCAAAGCCAACGCTCCCCGAGGCGTCCGTAAACAGCCCGGCGTCGCCAGATGCCTTCATCGCATCCCTGAAAAACACCCGCCCGTTAAATGTAGTGAGGAAGCGGTCCCATATGTCCAAGTCCTCTCTCATGCCTACAGACACCCTGATGTAATGACTTGGTAGTCGAACACCACAGGTAGCCCTAGCCAGCAATCTACAAAAAACCCTACCCATAGGGATCACCTTACAGGCGAAGTTAAGGCTGCCGAGCAAGGACTTCAGTCCCCGAAGCGTAACTTTCCTAGCGCCCTTTATCGCGTTCACCTGCTGGCGGAGCACCCTCCACTTCTCCTCCGGCAGCCTACATTCCCCCACGACCGAGTCGATTTCCAGCCCTAGAAAACTCAGGCACTCGGTCGGGCCCACTGTCTTGTCCTCAGCCAGAGGAATCCCAAACTGTTGCGCTATCCACTGAAAAACCCGCAGTATTTGGGCACATCTGTCGGACCCAGCCGGGCCCACACACAGAAAGTCGTCCAGGTAATGGACCACCGTACCCCCGCCCGTTTCCTTACGCACTACCCACTCCAAGAACGTGCTAAACTTTTCGAAATACGCACATGAGATGGAGCAACCCATGGGTAGGCACAGGTCCACGAAAAACTTACCCTCAAAAAGGCACCCCAACAAATGGTGACAGTCTGGGTGGATAGGAAGGAGTGCTGCCTCCACATCCACCTTCGCCATCAAGGCCCCTCGCCCTGCTCTCCGAACCAACTCGACAGCATGGTCGAATGATGCATACGATACGGAGCACAGGGCCTCATCGATGTCATCATTTACTGACGCCCCTTTCGGGAATGATAAATGATGAATCAACCTAAACTTACCCGCCTCCTTCTTGGGGACTACCCCTAGCGGGGACACCCTCAAGTCAGGCAACGGCGGAGCCTCGAACGGCCCTGCCATCCTACCCAGTTGCACCTCCTTCAGCAACTTGTCCCGCACAACTCCCGGGTGCTCCCCCACCGACTTGAGGTTACTGCATAACCTCCCCATATCCCTACTCTGAAATGGTATTGAAAAACCCTCCGTAAAGCCTTGCCATAAGAATTCGGCGTCCTGATGGTTACCGTACTGTTTTAGCCACGGCAGCATCTCGCCTATTTTCACCGGGGTTGCCCCCCGCGGCAGCGGAGGGGGCCGACGCTCCATTGGCTCCCACTCCTGGTGCAGACTTACCTCGCTTAAAACACCGACTGGCTCCATGGGCCCCCCCACAACCGGAGCACTCCTGCTTAAACCGGCACGACGTTCCCCACTTGCATTGGCCCTCGTTAAAGAGCCAACAGAAGCCTTTCTTTTGCCCGGCCGATGCAGGTCCCCCAGGGGCCGCACCGGCCGTCCCGTGAAAGGGCGCAGCCTTCTGCGCCATCATGAGCCGCATCCAGAGGGGAAGGTCCATTTGATCCCACCGCATGCTGGGATTCGCCGCTAACCTCTGGCGAAATTGTTCGTCGTACCGCCACCAGGCGACCCCGCCATAAGTCCGGTACGCTTCCCCAATCCCGTCTAGGTAGCAAAACAGTTGGGAGCATTTATCCGGCGACTTTTCCCCTATCACGCTGGCCAGGATACAAAAAGCCCTTAGCCAGTTCCCAAATGTTTTGGGAATCTTCCGATACCTACGCTTTTTCTCCTCCTCTTCCTTCTTCGCGTCCTTCTTGTCCTCCTCCTTCATGTCTAAGAACTCCTCCAACGGGAGTAAGGAAAAAACCTCCACAAACTCACCCTTCCAAATTTTCTCCTTTATGTCCATTTTTAGATGACAACCTAATGGGCCCGAGAAAGACACGTGCACGTTTTGCCGCGCAGCGTCGGTAATTTCGCCCCCAATACCAACTTTCTCCCCTGACTCCTTAATAGCTTCGGACGCAGATAACCCCACCTCGCTATCCTGTGCTGGACCCACGGCCCTACCCGGTGACCCTTGGCCCTTCTCACATGTCCACACTCTCCCAAACTGAGGTGAAGCCATTTCCCCACCCGCCCATGAGTCTAAGAAAGATTTTAAACAATTCAATAGTGTTCCTGCGTGTGGTGCAACAGTTGACTCACCGCCTGAGCCCGAAGCCGCAGAAGGCCGTGGGTTCGTTTCCCTTCCGTCCGCCATGCTTGGCTCTGGAGCATCCAATTGGCGCTGACTCCTGTCAGCCTGGCCCTGCCTCAGGACCGCGGGTGTAGTGCTGCGAGACCTGCAAGGAGAACGACACCTGGGTAGTGTGTCCACATGATCACATACCCGCCCAACCTCCTTATGCTCCTGCCTGTAGTTTCGCACCATGTCCCGCCTCCCTGCCTGGCCCTCCCGGCCGTAAGCGCTGCGCCGTTGACCTGGCGAGCTCCTGCCTGATGACCCAGACGCACTGCGCCGCTGCCTCCTCCTCCGTTCCCCTGAAACCGATCTCCTCCTGCTAAGCCTGCTTGTTGACCTGCTCCTCTCTCTGCCCCTCCACCCGTCAGCCTGCCTCCTGTCATGCCTGGCACTGACGCCGCGCTGCTCCCTGCTGCGATGCGGCCTAGGGCTGCGCGAGAGACCCCGCCGTCCCCGGGAGCCGCCCCTGTGGCCCTCCCGCTCTCTCCCAGCCCGTCCTGTCTCCATGCCCTGGGCTGATTCCTGGGAGCTATCCCGACCCGCTGAACCTGGCCCCTTTTGGGCCGCCTTGTGAACTGGGGATTCCACTTGTCTGTCCTGGCGCCTCCGGTCCGCTAAAGCCGCGGGCCCTGCCGGCCCCAAGGTACCTGGCTGGGCGGACCCGCCGTCTGTGCCCCTTGTGCTGCACCTGGCCCCACTAGAGGCCGCCCCCGTTGTGTCCCCTTGCACAGGGGCTCCCCCTGCCATCAGGGGGACCGCCTGATCTCTAGAGGCCTCCGCTCTGCCCCCCGCCCGCTGCCCGGCCCCAGCGCCATTCCCTGACTCACCGGGCCGCATCTGCTCGCTGCTTCCTCCATCCGATCCGCTCTGTGTCCTGGCTCCAGCCGCAACCGTCCCACCTGCCGCCTCCCGGCGGGGCGCGCACCGCGTGGTAGGCCTCGGCCTAGCTGCTGCCCGCGCCCGGCCAGCACCGTGTCGAACAGACGGTGCCGGCCGCGGTACCTCCACTCCGCTGGGGCCCGCTACCTCATCCAGGGCCCCAACAGACTCCGCTGACGGGCTCCTCCGTCTGCCGACTTCGGGCTCCATGCCTGGGCTCAGCCGCTGGGGCGGTCTCGCCCTCCTCATGGAACGCCGTGCAGCCGCCGCAGGGGTTGTAGGAGGGGGACCCTGAGCCCCCAGTTGCTCATGAAGCCAGGCCAGTCCTCTATCCCGCACAGCAGCTCTCACTCCCTCCAGGATTTCTTCCATTGATGCCATGATCTGAAAGACAAAAGAAAAAAACAACACAGACCTGCCAAAAACAATTACCAGGTAAGTGTCAGTTTAGTTAAAATGTCCCTTACTCCTAAAATGGCTGCTTAATATACTCCTATTATCCAACCCCCATATACCAATAACCACGCCCCTTTAACTGGTTACTCCCCTGCCTACTCCTGGCTCTGTCAAGGCCCACTCCCCTGACTGCGCTGTTCCATGGGCTTCATTTGGCACAACAGAGCCATATTTAATGCAACAGTTAAAGGGATTTTAAAAACCACTAATAATGCTTTTCATCAAATTAATACCTCAAGATTTATCAGACTACAAGTGGCTGTTGGTGATGCTGCGGAGTGGACGGCCGCTGCCCTGCTTTCTTCCCCAGCAATCCCATGCCAGCACTCTGTCACTCTTGCTAGTTCCATTCCCCATTCCCTGTGGACCGAGGGGGGTCATACTGGTCCCCAGCGGTGGGATCCGACACTGAATGAAACCTTTAAAGCTTACACTATACTTGGATTCCTGCACTCTGAAGGCAAGATGGCTGCCAATCATGATCTTCTGAGACTCTCCACACTGTTTCTCATGCAGCTTTACAGAGTTAGCTGATCATTGGCCATGCTGATGTACTGCACTACACTCAGGATCACAACACCCTAGCAGTCACAGGAGAGCTGTCGGCTTATTACAATACCTGGCAATCAAGTTTGTTCTCTGAAGTTGGAATTCATAGGCTATCTTATAGGCTGGGATTTGCACATATAGACAAGCCGGTAGTGGGAGTCATTATATTCAGCTAGATTGATTACAAGACCAGGACCTATCTGACACTTCTTAACGGAGGCTCCAGTGGTTAATTCTAGCTTGTTAAACTTTTACTTTGAGCTTTTTTGTTCCTACTTATTATAATTTAAAAATTAGGCTGATAGATAACTGAAGATATGTTCAATATACCTAGAATAAATGGGATGGGTTCACTAAGGAGTGATTAGAGAGTAGAAAGAGCTTTGCCATTTTCAGAAATCTTATTATTTGATGATACAGATTATCCACAAAGTGTAATCAAGATATTTAAAGTCATCATATTTCACTAATAAGCAGCCCTGATGCCAGTTCCTAAAGTTCTATGTTATTATTTTTCACATAGAGGCTATCTAATATGTTTAATGATTTTTAAAACTACTTAAACCATTTTACATATATTAGGCGGATAACCAAATCACCCTTGGCCTGCAATCATTAAATGGGCACTTACAAAGTATTCCAGTTATATCCAGCCTAATGTTTGTATATAAAAAATCTCAAAACACATTTTGTTGCTATGAAGGTATGGTTGAGATAGTTTATTGATTTGATAATGTGTTGATGATCTTTGCCTGTTTGTTTCACATTCCAAAAAAATAAATAAAAAAAATAGCAGAACATGACATACTGGAGTGTTGTGGATAAATGTGTTCTGGTGTAATGAGGTGTGTACTGTTTTGTGTATGCCAGGAATTAAGGTAGAAATTCCTTGGCAGATACCTAATCACAAATACCAGAATGCTCACATAGTAATGCTCGGCTCCAAGAAAGAGAAAGGCTAACAGCAACTCCACCAGTTTGACCCAGCATATACCTGTCACAGCACTAACTTAACCAGCAATTAGCAGCCTGTAATAACCTGCATATTCTACTATTTGAGGGCAAAATGACGGTCTGGCACTCCCTCGCAGCGGATGTTATGCATTTACCTTTAGAAACAGGTGTGCATTAGGGTTTTCTCTTACATATTGAGTTAGTTTGGATGAGATTGAGCTCATCTTTACCTGGGAATGACTTGCAATAGGAATTTACTCAACTCCCCAATTTCTCTATTATGTCTGCCTCTTTGTGTGAGTTATCGCTGATAGGCATGACTGTGGCCAGGCCTAAAATGATGAGTTAGTAGAAGGTGATACTGGTACTGATACGACCAGCAAGGTTAAACCAATACATTCTCTATTGAGCCACTTAGCAAGTGATCCCCATGAGAAGGACTTTCTGCAGATGCCTCTCTTTAGGGCCATTGCTACGAACCACTTGTACAAATATCGTCTTCTCTGTTGGGTTGTTTACATTTTGGATATCATGTTTTTTTTTTTTGGTTTTTTTTTATTCTTTATTTTATTGTGCTGGTGATAACATACACGATTGGTGCGCCACGATTGCTGTACCAATCACAATATGAACATTCAATAAGAAGCAAACATGGCACATATAGAAACAGCACATTTTTAGGTTTTAGTTGCAATCGTTAAGGTGAGATGTCTTGCAGAGTTAGCTCTGTGTAGTGATGTGATCTCGCCTAGTTATCAGACTCCGGGTACTGTTGAGTACTGGCAGTGTAATGTGCTTTAGACCCTACTGTCTTGCGTATGGTTAAGCGGTCGCAGTTCAAATATTGGTCGCGGCTGCTGTGTGCTCCGTGGTGGCGTGGTACTCATCTTAATGGCGCCCTCAGCACTAGTCAGGTATGAGTGTTTGTGGGTAATGGTTCCAAAGGGCGTGTGTGTGGGGGGGATCTGGTCTGCTCGATGCGGGCTGTCGGACTGAATGTGAGTCGGTCAAGTTTGTTAGTGAGCCTCGTGTGTCGTGACTTGAGCATGTCTGGGTAAGCAGGGGGAAACATAAACTTTGTTAACTTTACCACCCAGGGTGGTGGAGTAAGGCTGTGTAAAGTGTTGAATGTCCATCTTGGCACTCTCCTCATGTGGTGGCCGTTGTGTATCCTCCTTTAGCCTTCCGTCTCGGGGAGAAGGGGATCACAGTCTCTGGGTTCCACTGGTGCGACGTAGAGGCTGCCCCGTTCCCGGTTGGTGTCAGAGCGTCTGGAGGCATGTTGAGAGCGGGTAGGAGGGCCGCTGCTTCTGCGAGGTTGTGGATCAGATGTTTAGTTTCTCCCTGCTGGATCTGTAGGGTGCGGGTTGGCTGCCAATGGTATTGTATTTTTCGCTGCCTCAAGAGAGTGGTGAACGGTCGGAGTATTCTTCGCCAGGCTAGCGTGCTTCCCGACAGGTCTGGGAAAAATGCGTGGGCCATATCTTTAAATGCGTTTGGTGTGTGGTCCCTCACTGCCGCCAGCACTGCTGCCCTGTCTTTGCCGCTCTGCAACCGGAGGATCAAGTCTCTAGGTACGTTGTCTGGTGCTCTGGGGGACTTTGGCACTCAGAAGAACCCATCGATTCCCACCATTTTACTTTGTCTTGGGGTGAGTATGTTGCCTAGTAGGCATCTCAGAAAATGCGGGATCTCCGCGGTTGGGACCTCTTCAGGGATGCCTCGAATTTTTAGGTTGTTTTTCCGCTTCCAGTCTTCGCTATCTGTTATGCTTGGTCGCTGGATGCAGTCTCTAGCACCGCTATTCTGCCAGTCAGGCCTTGTAGGTCAGTACGGATTAGTGCAACGTCTGTCAAGATACTCTTCTGGAGGTCTGCCAGAAGTGTCTTCAGCACTACGGTAGTCACCGGGGAGTTGTCTCGTTCACCGCGCCGCGGTGCAGGCTTTAAGGCTACAGGGTGAGTCTCTACCTCCTCGTCTGGGGACATGTCAACCGAAATTTCTGAGTATGTCTCAGTGTAGTCGGCCATCTTTGGTCTCACCGCTCCATGTGCCTGCTTCAGCAGATCACCAATATCCAAGCCCTGCTGCTGTTTTTCTGGCTTTAGCTTTTTAGTTTTTCTTCCCATAATGTTGCTGCTCATTCTTGAGGGGTAACCCGATATTATTTGTCCTGGATATCATGTTTTTTTAATTTTGGAATATTAATGACACATTTAATACATAATTCTCCATTTTATGGAATCATCAATGCAGACGTACTTTTATTGAAAATCATGTTTTCATCTGAGTACAGTGGACAGCATTATAGCCTAGTTTTCTGCCTGTACTTACTGTCTTTTTTGCTAGTCTAGTAACTGCACTTATCTCTGCTCATTTTATGCCTCTCCACAATATGCTATAGAATAGAGTGAGAACAAATCCCAGAATCCACTGGTTTGTATATCATCATTTCCATGTACAAAATGCCATTCTTACCACCAGTCAGTGGTATAAATATTGCAGTAACGGCTGTTACAGACTATGTGCCCGAATTGTAATTTCCCAGAGAAGAGATTCTTTTTCTTTCTCTCTCTTGGCAACAGGTAAACACCAATTTTCTTCTTTGTTCTTCAAGGTCAATTTGTTCATGACAAAAAGCAAAGTCCATTTTCTCTCGGCTTCTAAAAGCACTGTTTCCATGGAAACCTTAGAACTCAGACAGACTCAAATATGTGATGTAGTAAAACTTCCCATTTTCTCCTGTAGGGCTCATTGTCCGGTCCTTCCACCGTGAAATCACAAGTACAAAAGGAATCCTTGCAATTATGGCTTCAACCTTCTCTGGAAATAAATAGATGTAACCATAATAAAAGCTAGCCATATTTCCATAGGATTACTGAAGTGAATAGAGACTTGCGGTGATGCTTAGTGAATAGTGAATTTTCTTTTTTTTTTTTAATTCTTTATTTTTGGTGCAATAAAGATTACAAACAGTCCTGTGATGCCACAACAGCAGACACAGGCAAGGTAACGTATACAATGTCATGGCGATAAACAATTGCACATTTTTAAATTATATGACAGGTTATATGCACGATTAACTTCGTTGCGAGTAGACTAGTTATTGCTGCAAATGCGAGATTCATTAATAAAGAGTAACTGGAACATAGAGTGTAGTCTTGCCGTTGAACACGTGTTTCTACAGTGAATAGGTATGATGTATGTCTGGAGTTTGCGAGTGCGAAGAATGCGGATTATGCATGAGTGTCAAGCCGCCAAGCCCAATGTCTATAGGTAGTTAGGTGACAGGCTCTAAGATGATGCGAGTGTTACCTGCGGTACAGCAGCATACATTTATATAAGGTGTGTTGTGAGAGCGCTAGCTAGATAAGAGCGGTCAAGCAGTGTATATTTCTTTGCCATTCTGTATTGGCAATGGGTGTCTGTGTAGAGGGCTGCACTCTGGCATATCTAGAATTTTTGGTTAAGCAAAGATGGAATAGTAACTGTATTAGTCCTCATTGTATGGTTAAGTAAAGGTTAAGCAGTAATTGTTGTTGAGAATATGATGTCAGCGGTTAATATGTAGTTAGAGGGTATTATGGCGGCATAATAGCATCACATTGGCAACTGAAGACAAGATAAAATACGAGGGCAACCGGCCTAAGAAACATACCAAAACACTTAGTAAATTATGTAGGAATAGAACACACATAGCTTAGGTATTTATGACGTGTCAGACCATATAGCAAGGTGTAA
Organism: Pelobates fuscus; assembly: GCF_036172605.1. Classification (NCBI taxonomy): domain Eukaryota; kingdom Metazoa; phylum Chordata; class Amphibia; order Anura; family Pelobatidae; genus Pelobates; species Pelobates fuscus. The sequence continues at coordinate 71,358,917 of NC_086324.1, read as the reverse complement.
GCTGAGCAGAGTCATGGTAATTCAAGTTTATAGTAACTATACATACTTGCTGTACATGCTAGACATGTGGGCGGTTGGGAAGTAAATGCTTAGGGTAGGAACCTTGCTAAACTAAGCTGGCCTTTGGCAACAGTGAGGAGACATATAAAAAGAAACATCAATGTCCAACCAAGTAAGTGGCCACTGAGGGTCAATATCTTGGGGGATTGAGGAGAAACTGCAGCGCTGCAGTGTTTAGAGTCTGGTGTTGAGTTAAGCGAGGATCTCTCCTGTGTCTCTTAGCCTATGCCGCTAACGGGCCAGGTGAGGAAGGGTGTATTGTTACCCGTTTGAGTCCCAGATTTGAGGCTGTGCTGGTCTGTGGTCAGGGACCCAGCTCTCCATGGCTTCCGAGATGTGATGCAGGGCTGAGGCTTGGACTCCAGCAGTTCCCACCTTCGTGTTGCTGATGGCTGTATTGGGCTCTGCTGCTTGTGTGCTGGTATAGCCTTCGCCTTGGGTGCATGCTGTTGTGCCCTCTGGAGCTTGTGTGGGATAGTGTCGAGGTTGGCGGTCGGCCAGGAGTTAACCAGTGCCCTCACGCTCCAGGCCTGTAGCAGGGCCGGCATCTTGTGGCCACGGACTCGGGAACTACTAAAGGCCGAGTCCCTCCCTTTCGGGGTCGGTCTGGAGATCCTGGGATTGGTGGTGTGCCGCCGTCGGCGGATGGGGCTCCACCTGTGTGGTCGATGCTCCGGGGTTGATCCCCTGGTGGCCCTTAGCCCAGATGGGCTGGTGTGGAGATACTTGGGCTGTACTGTCATGGCTTTGCCCGAGGGCAGTCTGGTCCCCCTCCGGTCGGTATCGCCTTGTTGGCCCCCCGTACCTCCGATCTCCGGCAGTTTGGATCGCTCTTCCTTATGTCGGGCCGCGATCTTTGCCCAGAAGCCCTCAAACAGCACGTCCAGGCGGGTAGTGAGGGAGTCGCTTGTGATGGGGCTTTGTAGTGAAGGCCCAGACTGTGCTCGGGACTTCGTGTCCGCCATTTTGTTACTATGTGTTGCTTGCGAGATCGGTGTGTGGATGGGGTCGGTGTCCGCATTTAGAGTCCACAGAGGCTTGCCAGTCGAGGCGATTGGGACCGGGATAACCCCCACCGGTCCTAGGGGGGGGGGGTAGCCATGTGCTGCGGGTACTGCATGCGGTTATGGACCGGGAGAGCGGCCGCCTCTCCCTTGCCCTGCTTGGTATAGGCCCCAGGCCTCAGCTTGGTCATTCCGGCGTTATTTCTGGGCATGTGTAGTATCCCCCTGTTCGCTAGTGTCTGTAGAGCAAGATGCGGTGAGTTGGGGATCAGAATTATGTAGTTTGAGCCCATTTTTAGTCAGAAATCGGCCTTAGAACCAGGAGCTCATGGTTTGTGCGTCTGCACAGCTTCACAGTCAGGCCACGCCCCAATAGTGAATTTTCAAAGACCACCCATGTTGAAAATCATTCATTTCATGCAGCATCCAGAATTTTAATATAGTTAAAAACTGTGACTTTCTCTATAGTGGCTCTACACAATATTTTTTTTACTTTGGGTTGGCCACTTTCATTGTAAACCTTCGTCCCTTCCAATACTCAAATTCCAAAATGGGTATTTTTGAGGAAGGCAGAAAATGAGAAGGTGGGGTGATGGTGGCCTGACCAAGTGCTTGATATTCAGCTCGAAAATTGTATTGATGCCATCTGACATGCACATATATGAATTGCTTGTCCCTTTCTCATTCTATAGTGTCGTCCTGTTTACTTATATGTTTATGTATTTTTCAATTTTTAACCCATCTTTACTCCTGTTACTCTTTTCTATTTTTTTTTCACTTTTACTAATTTTAGTATTTGTTTTCAAATGTGGCTTATTTTTATTTAATTTGGTGATTTGTATACAGGGGGACACTTTTTTTTTTTTTCAAACTGTGGAAAGATGAACTAATAATATCTATTTTTTTCTTACTTGCATTTTATCAACCAGAAACCAATGTAGCATATATAATGCACACACTAAAAAAGGGTAAATCCTTCCTGCAGGATGCTCCAGAAACTGTGGCCAATCCCTGGAGGCATCAAATGGAAGAAAAAATAAATATCCAGGCATACCCGAGGTTTCTTTTAAAAGGCATTCTTTTATTGGGAACAAAAAAGTGGAGACAACATTTTAGCTCCTCTCTGAGCCTTTATCAAGTCTGAGACTATGTTTTGGCTCCTCTCTGAGCCTTTATCAAGTCTGAGACTATGTTTTGGCTCCTCTCTGAGCCTTTATCAAGTCTGAGACAACGTTTTGGCTCCTTTTTGAGTTCAGATGGGAGCTGAAATGTTGTCTCCACTTTTTTGTTCCAATAAAATACTGCCTTTTAGAAGAAACCTCAGGTGTGCCTGGATATTATTATTTTTCTTCCCTTTTAGACAACAAAGGCTGAATTGGAAATATGTTACATTTTAACTAAAATGTGAGATTCTGATTGAATTGATTTTGAATTTCTGACAAATCACAAATCGGGAAATAACCCTACATTTTATTTTTGACATGAGATCAGCCAACATGCTTAAATAGTTCTAGTCTGAGGATATATTTGTAGATTATTGAAATTTACTATGTACTCATTATTGGATTGATAAAATAGAATCTTGATGCCTATGTGTCAGGCCCCGGCTGCTTGCCTGGCACTCCCTCGCTGGGTCTCTCCACGAGGTGATGTGCCAGCCCACTCCTGAGTCCCAGACAGTGGCAGCTTGGCAGGTCCTCCTGTATGATGCTCTTCCGAGTAACTGATGGTAACTTGGAGTAACTTTTTAAAGTGTGTATATATATATTCGAATCTCACATTTTGGGCAAAATATCCAAAATTGAAACCACAAAGAATTTTATGTTTTTTTCAGCATACATTTAAATTAGTTTATAATTTTTTTTCTCACCCGAGAGCACCCACTATTATCTACTTCTCATTTTATGATTTAACCGTCGCATTGCCCTTTGATTGGTCCCATGAGATTCCACACTAATGATCAGTTTGCTGC